>NC_041390.1:461064094-461170152 GCF_002162155.2 Triticum dicoccoides
ACCACCATCCCCACCCGAGCCCCTTCCTTCGCACCGGCGAACTCCAGCGAGCTCTCAAAAATTGACAGACCCAATTTTGAAATTTAGTCTATTGTCATTTAACTAGTGTGGAATATAAAAGGGGAAAACCATAAGCATTGCGCGTATAGTGTTGAGCGTGCCATGGCGGATCTGAAGGTACAAACCGGACAAAGGCAACTTCGCAACCAATGTTTGCTTTTAACTAACAAGTAAGTGATGCACAAGAAATCAGAGTAAAGCAGTGGTGGTCTATTTTCTTGCTGCGATAAATAAGTCGAGCAGATACGAAAGAGTACTGCCTCTGGTGCGGCATCGTGTTTGCATCTGCTGAGAATTTGACGGTGCTGCGGTAGCGATGGCTGTCGGCGGCGTAGAAGCAGATCTAGGAGGGTAGACGGTGGCGGCAGGGCGCGGTGGACAAGACGGTCGTAGGAGCGGCGCTGGCAAGGTGGACGACGGCGGGGATGGAGCGAGAGGACAGGATGCAAGGATCCCGATCCGAAGCTGTGGATGAGAGAGGTCGATCTCTTGTAATGGACGACGGCGTCAGGGTATCAGCTCCGACATGGTGGAGGAGGACGACGGTGGATGGGGTTGCGGATGGAGGAGATTGGGGTGGAGAGGGTGTTTTGGCGCCCACAGAGTACGGATGGGGAATTGGAGGGAGAGAGGAAGGGGGAACCATGTCTTCAGGGCGCGCTTGTCTCAAATGCGAGGAAATTTACAAACTTAGCCCCCGTTTAAAATTTCCTACATCACAGCAATATTAGTCGGTTGGGGATAGGACGGTAATCCCGAATACACCGAATATTTGCCGACGAGAGTTTGTTTTGGCGCCCACCGTATATGAATCGGGGAGGGAGTCAATTTTGGCCAAGGAGACACTGTGTTTTGGCGCCCACCATGTATGTATCTAGGTGAGAGGCGGTTATGTCACGTTTGAGTGAAATTACAAACCTACCCCTATCGAAATCTATAGAAATTGAGCCGATAGGCTTTGCGTGTCAGGGATAGGCAGTAATTTCCATCTCACGGATTTTGGTTTCGGGCAGTTACTGCAACTTTCCCCGCTTCGTTCAAATTTTTGCAGAGCAAGAGTGCACGTTTACCGTGCCAACTCAATTCGAATCCAGTTTGTATTCTATTTATGTTCGGGCAGGATCCATTTTCGATTGGAATAAAATTCTATATACATCATTTTTTATATATACTTTTAAAAGCACAACAAAGAATTCTGCTCCTTTATGTATATAATATGATTTACAAATGCAATGATCTCAAAATCATAAGATTGAATTGAAAAAATTTAAACCATATTATGTTCTACTAAAATGTATGGATCAATAATATCTACATATTGAATAACATAGATGTGCATGAATTCATATGAGTACGCATGTTTTATAGATCAATTTTGGTTCAAGTATGAATTACATGTATCATCATCTCGAATTCAAATATTTGAATGCCTTTTATGTTGACTTCTTTCACGCCCATCTCTCCCGCATGCTCCTTCATGTAGCTATCACTCTCTTTTCTCCAGCTCACCTACACGCTCACTTCATGTTTCTCCTATTTTTGAAAACATGGTCTCTCGACGTCTCCCTTGAGAAGTGTCACACTCTCCCTATCATTATACATTACACGGTTTTCATTATCTCTCACGTCTCTACCGTTCTCTGGTATCACTAGGTACCTAAGCTTTCTTTTTCACCGTCACACACACAGTCTCGCTCGTCTTTCACTTTTTCTTTCTCTCTATGGGGTTCTCTCACACACCCTATATCTCTCTAGATATGACTCATACCACTAAAATTACTCTCTCCCGCAGACACAGCATTTGTTGCGGTCTCCTTTTCATCTCCATCCTAGTTATAAAACTGACATTATTCATTTGTTTACCGATCAGACAAACTCCCCCTCTCTCTCATACACACACACACAACTCCTGCTTCCACTCCACTCCCCTTCCCGACTACCATCTCTCTCTCACACACACAAAACTCTCGCTTTTGCACCCCGACTCGAATTTCTCTCACAAACATTGATCGACTAGCCTCCAGATAGGTTTATACACTTGCACACTCATGCTTCCAGTATCGCATACATGTCTCTCTTGCGCTCTTTGTATCTATGTAGATTTTTGTCCCTTCTTGAGACATGCCCTCTCGATCGTGCACACACACACACACACTATCGCCTCATTTTAACCTGATACCTCTTGCACACACACTCTTTGTGTCTTTGCCACACATGCACTCCGTCCTCCTCCTCTCCCCCTCTCTCTCACACACACAACACACACACATGGGCTTTCTGCAACAACTAGCAAGATGCCCATGCGTTGTACGGAACATCAAGATGCATTTGTATGAGTAGTTTATCTTGTGGGAGAAAAGTATGAACGAGGGAAGGCCTTATTTGCAAATGTGGAGAGGGGTGTGGGTATCTTTTTGCAAAATTGCCATAGTTTCATTCCTATCCACCAGATATAAATTGAACGACCTATATTGCAGGATGGCAGGCACACCATCATCACCAACTCTATTTTTTACCTCTACTCTTATAAAAAGCATAGTCGGTGATGATGGTGTGCCTACCATCCTGCAATATAGGCCGTCCGATCTATATCTAACGGATAGGAAGGAAACTATGACAATTTACCCGCACTCCCCTCCACATTTGCAGATAAGGCCTTCCCTCGTTCATCCTTTTCTCCCACAAGTTCTTGATGTTCCGTGCAACGCACGGACATCTTGCTAGTAAGAGTAGAAATTAGAGATATACCACTTCTCGAATCTTGAAACCAACCACATTCCTCCCTTATCTCATCAAAACCGCCAAAGGAATATATTTTGAGTGAAATATAACATATTTTTAGTGATATACACATTTCAAAACTAGACTCTTTTTTCTATCAAACCAATGAATATGTATTAATCTACTTTGATCGTGTGGCAACGCATTGGCGCATTGCTAGTAGTTATTACTACTATATAATTTTTTGGACACCAAACAACGGTGGAGTACATATACGAAGAGAAGAGGCGCACGCACGCAGTCGGTCTCTCGCTGTCTCACACACATGAGAGTTACGTAAAGCCATTGTTAACAAATAAACCCTAAAACCTAGGTGCACGATTGCTGCATGTGCTGGTACCGGGTACGTGGTGGAGCGCACCTTTGTAGGAATAGTCAGCTCGCATGATAATTTGATCCATAGGAGTTGATGGTCGGGACCACAGGTGAACGACCTGGAGGCGGTGGCTCGCCAGTTGCCGCTGATCGAGTAGCCAAGATTAAAATATCATTTTTTAGCATGGTAAGAGTTCCGATTTTCAATAGCGCATAATAAGTACTAAGTAGTTTTTAGAACGGTTGGTATGGAGCGAAAATGGAATTCATAACTATTACCTCCTTGGCGTATGGTTGTATGGGTTTATGTTGCGAGATGGTGAACCTGGTAGTTCTAGGGCAAATACTATGGTTTCAATGTTGGTTTTCAGTAATGAAAATCAGAAGGGGGAAACCCTTCTTTGATAAAAAAAACTACTACCTCCGTCCTGGTACTAGTCCCCATCGTATTTTGGGTCAAAGTTTGTCCACGAATTTTACTTGTAAAATGTGAATGGAAAACGAGATTTTGTTATACCCAAACAAAAAAGGACTGGAGGGAGTGATTGCTCTGACACGGATGCGACCTCTCATATCGCAGGCATTGAACCAATGTGCCGGCCAAGAGGGCCACACTCACTTTAGGCCAAGCTGAACACGCCTCCTCGCCGCATGCAACCAGCTTCAGACTACCCCGCCTGCCTCCATTGAATCCGCGCGAGTGCCGGCAACACGTCCTTCCGGGAGTCAGCTGGCATTTTCTCCCCTGACTGCTGGGACCCACCAGCTACATCTTCGCATGCAAGGAAGTGCATCCATATTATGGGAAAAAACGTTTCCCCCTGACTTCTGGGACCCACAAGCTACATCTTCGCAAGCAAGGAAGTGCCTGCCAGTTAGATCCACCTGGTCGAAGCGTACATGGTGTTGTCATTCTGGTCGCGAACATGTATGTACATACTGGTCGATCGGTCTGTCTGCAGGCTGCAGTGATGAACCATGGCCGAGTAAGGAAGGGCACGTGTCGTAGTAGAGGCGCGCACGTAGCATATATACGTACGTACATCCATGGTGCAAGAAAGTAAATACGGCCATGTATGTACATATGGGCGGGGTCTCGAACGCCTACTCGCACGTATGTACGGCCAGGGCTCGTGTACATGGCTGGGTCGGAACAGAGAAACGGCGTCATCGTCATGTTCATCGGGAGCGAACCGACTTGGACGGAACAGCCGATCGAAACGAGGCCTGGCGTACCATAGAACGGAGGAAACGGCCTTGTGTTCGACCGGCCACGGTCGAAACGGGATCATGTTCATTGGGAGGGGTCTGGCGTACCACAAAATGGAGGAAACATACTTCTCTTGGACCTCCTACGATCGAAACATGGTCCTGTTGATTGGGAGGAATGTGTAGTACAACAAAACAGAGGAAACCGAGTTGTGTTGGAGCGCTATGGTCAAAACGGGGGTCCTATTCATCGGGAGGGGTGTGGCGTACCGCGAAACGGGACTCCATGGGATACTGTTCATCTCCACCGTCGACTGCCTCCACGGGCTACTGTTCATGCACCGACGACCTCCTCCAGCCTCCACCTGCGACTGTTCATCCACGGCCTCCTATTCATCCAGCCTCCACCGCTCCTCCACGGGCTACTTTTCAACCAGCCCTCTCCACGGGGTCCTGTTCAACCACCCCTCCACGGGCTACTGTTCATCTCGCCCTCCACCGGTTACTATTTAACCAGCCCTCCACGGGGTCCTGTTCATCCAGCCCTCCACGGAGTCCTGATCATCCACCCCCAACCGGTTTGATCGGGGTCCTGTTCATCCAGCGGCAACAACCTCTACTACCACGGGGTCCTGTTCATCCACCTCCCATCGGGAGCTGTTCATCCAACCCCCAACAACGCTCACTGTTCATCAACAGGCAGCATCGATCAGCTTCAGTTAGCAGCAGTAGTGAAGGAATCACTCGGGTTTAGTTAACAACAAGGGGTTGATCGGGGTTCTGTAATGTAGCTAGTACAATCGCTCGGGTTCAGTTAGAGCCCTACGCCTCGCTCGGTTCAGTTAGAGCGCAATACCCCGCACACACGCGCGTACGTGTAAGAGAGAAACGCACAAACCTCCATGCATCGCTAGGCCCCGACCACCCACCGTAACCGGGAACTCCCTGATATTTTCCTCGCCCTCGCTTCTACCACGGTTTTTTCCATCATGGTCGGACCAAAGAATGTCATGCAGCTGCGTCTCCGGCCCACCCAGGATGAAAAGCCCATTTTCTGTTATGATTTTTTGTCATAGAAGTAGGAGCCCACCACATCTATGATGATACCGGGATTTGTCACAATTATCGTCATAGAAATGTCATAAGCATGATAGGAAAAAAAATCGTTCGGTCCAAAATGTCACGGATGTGTCTTTTTTTGTAGAAATTTGTTATTTGTGTGCAGGAGCTTGATGTCTACTACGCAACTTTATTCTTGTAGACTCGTGTTTGGCCTCCAAGCGCAGACTTTTGTAGGACAGTAGCAATTTTCCCTCAAGTGGATGACCTAGGGTTTATCAATCCATGGGAGGTGTAGGATGAAGATGGTCTCTCTCAAAAAACCCTGCAACCAAATACAAGATATCTCTTGTGTCCCCAACACACTCAATACAATAGCAAATTGTATAGGTGCACTAGTTCGGCGAAGAGATGGTGAAAAAAGTGTAATATTGATGGTAGAAATATATATTCATAATCTGAATAAAGAAAAATAGCAAGGTAGTAAATAGTAAGCGGGCACAAAAACGGTATTGCAATAATTGAAAATGAAGCCTAGGGTCCGTACTTTCGCTAGTGCAATCTCTCAATAGTGCTAATATAATTGGATCATATAACCACCCCGCAAAGTGCGATGAAGAATCACTCCAAAGTTCCTATCTAGCGGAGAACATAAGAAGAAATTGTTTGTAGCTATTCTTTCCGATCAATCTATCCAATAGTTCGTACTAAAATAACACCAAGTTATTCTTTCCGATCGATCTATCAAGAGTTCGTACTAAAATAACACTAAGTTACTCTTTCTGATCGATCTATCAAGAGGTCCTACTAAAATAACACCAAAGCAAATTCATATTCATAATACTCAATCCAACACAAAGAACCTCAAAGAGTGCCCCAAGATTTCTGTCGGAGAAACAAAAGACGAGAATGTGCATCAACCCCTATGCATAGATTACCCCAATGTCACCGCGGGAATCCGCGAGTTGAATGCCAAAACATATATCAAGTGAATCAATACGATACCCTATTGTCACCACGAGTATTCGGATGCAAGACATATATCAAGTGCTCTCAAATCCATAAAATTATTCAATCCAATAACGACGAAATCTCAAAGGGAAAAACTCAATTCATCACAACAGGATATAGAAGGGAAAACACCATTTGATACAACTATATTAACAAAGCCCGCGATACATCAAGATCGTGACATCTCAAGAACACGAGAGAGAGAGATTAAACACATAGCTACTGGTACAAACCCTCAGTCCCAAGGGTGGACTACTCCCTCCTCATTGTAATGGACGCCAGGATGATGAAGATGGCCACCGGCGATGATTCCCCCCTCCGGTAGGGTGCCGGAACAAGGTCTATATTGGTTTTTAATGGCTACAGAGGCCTGCGGCGGCGAAACTTCTGATCTAGGTTAACCCCAAGGGTTTTTGGAATATTTGGGATTTTATAGGGCAAAGAGGGGGTGCGGGAGGCCACCGAGGTGGGCACAACCCACCTGGGCGTGCCTGGGCCCCCAGGCGCATCCTGGTGGGTTGTGCCCCCCTTGGGGCACCCCCCAGGTGCTGCTCTAGCCCATCGGGAGTCTTCTAGTCCATAAAAAATCCACAAAAAGTTTCACAGTGTTTGGACTCCCTTTGATATTGATTTCCTGTGATGTAAAAAACAAGCAAAAAATAGCAACTCACACTGGGCACTGGGCCAATAGGTTAGTCCCAAAAAATCATGTAAAGTTTCTATGAAATGATTGAAAAACATCCAAGAATGATAATAAAATAGCATGAATACTTCATAAATTGTAAATACATCGGAGACATATCAGCATCCCCAAACTTAATTCCTACTCGTCCTCGAGTAGGTAAATGATAAAAGAAATAATTTATGAAGTGTGAATGCTAGAAAAGTGCACAAGTTTGATCAATGACAATTTCAATGACTTTTCCTAGAATCATAACAGCAATTCTTTCTTATAAAACTTCCCATGTTAAAGTAGCAACCAATTCACATGTTAAGGTTCGAACAATGAACTCACTTGAAACTCAAAAACCTATGTGCTCAGTCACCAAGCAATTGTAGTTCAACTTATTTAACAAAGTCTAAGTAAGAGCTCCACATACTCAACCATCATATATCTTCCATGATTGCTAACACTCACCGCATACACATTAGCAAAACATTTCAACCGGACACATAGAAAGATAGGGGCTTATAATTTTGCCTCCCAACGTATTCACCTCAAGGTTGATGTCAACAATAATAACTCATGCTACCCATATCCAACTGGATATATGTGCCTAGATCTTTCCTCACCACATGATGCTTGCCAAAAGAGAAAAATAAAAAGGAATAGAGAGAAAAACTTTGACTCTTGCATGAAAGTAAATACATAAAAGTAAAAGATAGGCCCTTCGCAGAGGAAAGCAGAGGTTGCCATGCGCTTATTTGTTTGTATGCTCAAGCCCTTAGTGCAAAAGAACGTCACGTTACGTTGCCCCTTATGATAGCAACCTTTATCATGTAGTCTGTCGCTTTTATTCTTTGCCATCACAAGTTTGTACAACGCTCAATTTTCTCTTACACTAAATGATCTAACACTTTTACAACAATTTTTATTGCCTTATTGCACCGATGACAACTTACTTGAAGGATCTTGCTCAATCCTTAGGTAGGTATGGTGGACTATTGAAGATAACATTTGGGTTTAAGGGTTTTTGGATGCACAAGTAGTGTCTCTACTTGGTGCAGAATTTTTGGCTAGCAAGGATGGGGGCAGGACCACATGTTGAAGGATCTATGACAATATAACTTCTATGTGAATATGAACAAACATAAACCATTATGTTGTGTTCCTTGTCCAACGTCAACAATTTTGGCATATAAGTTTTTGATGGGGGCTCACAGTCACAAAAGATTTACATGATAGTGTATTTTCATGTGAAAGTTCTCTTCCTTATACTAATTATTCATGAATTGCTTGTATGACTAGTATTGTGATTGTCAAGCCTCAAAAGATTCACTTTCTAAACCCAATGTGAAGCTACCACTAGGCATGATATAATTTCAACTTCATGATATTCAATTCATTCAATGATTTACTCATAGGATATAAGTGAAGCACAAGAGTAAATGACGAGCTACTCCAAAAATGATATAAGTGAAGATCAAGCGAGTAGTTAAGTAAATAGATAGCTATTTGAGGACTCTCTCTTATTCAAAAACTTTCAGGTCTAAGCATTTATTAAAACAACAAGCAAAACAAAATAAAATGACATTCCAAGAATAGCACCATCATGTGAAGAAGCAAAAACTTAGGCTCAACCGATACTAACCGATACTTGTTGAAGAAGAAAGGTGGGATGCCTACCGGGGCATCCCCAAGCTTATATGCTTGAGACTTCTTGAAATATTATCTTGGGATGTCGTGGGCATCCCCAAGCTTGAGATTTTGTGTCTCCTTAATTCTTCTCATATCACGGTTTTCCTAAATCTCAAAAGCTTCATCCACACAAAACTCAACAAGGACTCGTGAGATAAGTTAGTATAAACCAATGCAAAAACCTTATCATTATCTACTGTAGCAAATCACTAAAACTATTATTCAACATTGCACACTAAATGCCTCTGCATATTTAATACTCCTATCCTCAAATAGAATCATTAAACAAGCAAACATATGCAAACAATGCAATCAAAACAGCAATCTGCCAAAACAGTACAGTCTGTAAAGAGTGCAAGAGTATCAATACTTCCCTAACTCAAAAAGTTATGAAAAATTTCTACACCGTAGACAATTATCAGAGCTCATTTTTCATAAATTTCAACATTTTATCGCATTCTAAATTTTCTAAGGAATTTTTGCAACAACGTTAAACTTTTTGTTTTCAATCAGCAACATGTATACTTGCAAAATAAGCATGGCAAAGGCTATCATTGCCACTTTTATTGAAATAAAGGATGCAAAACATTATTCTAAATAACAGCAAGCAAATTCTAACAAAAAAAAATGACGCTCCAAGTAAAAATCATATCATGTGATGAATGAAGACATAGCTCCAAGTGAGGTTACCGATAATGTTGAAGACGAAAGAGGGGATGCCTTCCGGGGCTTCCCCAAGCTTAGTTGCTTAGATCTTCCGTGAATACTACCTTGGGGTGCCTTGGGCATCCCAAAGCTTAGGGTCTTGTCACTCTTTATTCTACTCATATTGACATCTCACCCAAAACTTGAAAACTTCAATCACACAAAACTTAACGGAACTTTGTGAGATAGGTTAGTATGATTAAGAGCAAACCATTCCACTTTTGGTACTGTCAAAGACAAGATTCATAATTGTTCTCACACAATGCCTACTGTAGCATATCATTTCCACAAATTATATTGAGCAATATAAGCCATGGAAACTAGAAAACAAGCAAACCATGCATTGAAAATAGAATCTGTCAAAAACAGAACAATCTGTAGTAATCTGTACCCCAACGATACTTCTACTACTCCAAATATTCTGAAAAAATAGGAAAGCCTGGGAAATTTGTCTGTTAATCTTCTTCAAATAGAATCAGTATGTTATCGTGCTTGTGTTAAAAACGAGAATTATTTTCCTGAGCTCAAAAGTTTGTGTTTTCAGCAAGATCAAATCAACTATCACCATAGACCACCCCGAAGGTCTTACTTGGCACTTTATTGAAACGAAAGCCATAAAACATGATTACTACAATAGCTTAATCATGTGAGCACACAGAAATAGTAGGTATAAATGTTGGGTTGTCTCCCAACAAGCGCTTTTCTTTAATGCCTTTTAAGCTAGGCATGAAGATTTCAATGATGCTCGTATAAAAGATAAGGGTTGAAACATAACAAGAGCATCATGAATCACAAGTTCCTCTCTCATAATAATTATTAGTAGCATCATGAATAGATAAATAAATATAACAATCACAAAAAACATTATTTTCATGATCCACAAGCATAGAAAATGTATTACTCTCCACATAAGCAATTTTATTCTCATTCACAATAGTGGGAGTATCATACGAAACTTGAATACTAAAAATTGTTCCCACATTAAGAGAGTAATGTCCAGTAAAAGGATATTCAAAATTATGACAATCATTATCACTACTTTTTATAACATAAGGATCATCACAATAATCATCATAATTAGGAGGCATGCAATCATCATAGCAAATTTGATCATTCAAAGTAAGGGGGCTACAAATATAATCTCCATTAAGCATAGCACCCCCAAGCTTGGGACAAACATTAACCGCAGCAAATAGATTCTCAAACATGTCATTCTCATCAAACATAGCATCCCCAAGCTTGTGGCTTTGCATATCATAAGCATAATCATTCTCATCATTAATGGTATGAATAGCATCAATAGTATAGTAATTGCTATCATCATAATTTCCCAAGTTGGTGTCAAAAAGATTTCCAAGATTATAAGAAGTATCATTATCTTCCCAATCATAATCATCACAACAAGCAATTGGCATAACAAAATCATCATCAATAGTGCTCTCGGACATTGTGCCATAAGACGTGGAAGCAATATCATCATCAAGTGCATCATCCTACACAATTATTTTTGATTAATTTTAATGAGGCACAATAATAATAGGAGCAACACTATTTGGGAGAGATACCTTTTACCTCTATTCTTTCTTCTTCTTTTCTTCTTCTTCACCACATCATGTGTGGGTTTAATTAATTTTTTCAAGCTTCTTGTTGAAGATATTGATTGGATAGGAAGCTACTCCTCGTTACCTATTTCATCATGAGAGACAATAGGAGGGAAATTGGAAATATTTACCCTTTCATTAGTATTTCTTTTATATTCTATTGGTTTTCCCATCTTTATATAGTTGCCAATATAAGCATTCTCATTGCAATTTACCATGCAAATCATATAGATATTCTTTAGTTTAGTTTCAATATCATCCATGAGAATGAATACTTTAAACCAACTATTTTTATGTGTCAATTCTTCACTCCCCCAAAATAGACAAAGCTCAATATAAAGTTCAAGTGTGATCAAGTTATTGCAATATTTGGACATGATTCGATCATGAAAAAGCATGCATTGGAAATTAAGATGACCAACCCTATTGCAAATTTCACAAGTAATAGGACAAAGAGAACATAATTTTGTAGCAAATTCATCTATCACTTTGAGAAATAAATTGGTTCTATCATGTTTATGCTTCATGCAAAATCTATCTTCCCTATAAGGCACGTCTTCACAAACTTTATGCACTCCACAAAAATTGACATGCTTATAAGAAACGTTTTTTCATGACTTGTGCAAACATCATTAGCATTTTGGATATTCAAAGAATTCATACTAACAACATTGCAATCATGCTCATCATTCAAATATTTTGTGCCAAACATTTTATTGACTTATTCTTCTAACAATTGAGCAAAATTTTCCGATCCATCATTTTCAAGAAAGATATTATAAAGACGATCAATAATATGATGCAACCTCAATTCCATTATTTGTAGTTTTCTTTTATGAAGAAAACTAGAGATAAAACAAGAAACTAAAAGATTCAATTGCAATATCTAAAGATATACCTTGATGCACTCACCTCCCCAGCAACGGTGCTAGAAAAGAGCTTCGTTGACGGGATGTGAGTGCCGCTTACCTAACCTCCCCGGCAATGGCGCCAGAAAAGAACTTGATGTCTACTACACAACTTTATTCTTGTAGAGTCGTGTTGGGCCTCCAAGCGCAGAGTTTTGTAGGATAGTAGAAATTTTCCCTCAAGTGGATGACCTAAAGTTTATCAATCCATGGGAGGTGTAGGCTGAAGATGGTCTCTCTCAAACAACCCTGCAACCAAATACAATAAATCTCTTGTGTCCGCAACACACCCAATACAATGGCAAATTGTATAGGTGCACTAGTTCAGCGAAGAGATGGTGATAAAAGTGTACTATTGATGGTAGAAATATATTTTTATAATCTGAATAAATAAAAACAACAAGGTAACAAATATTAAATGGGCACAAAAACGATATTGCAATACTTGAAAATGAAGCCTAGGGTCCGTACTTCCGCTAGTGCAATCTCTCAACAATGCTAATATAATTGGATCATATAACCACCCCTCAAAGTGCGATGAAGAATCACTCCAAAGTTTCTATCTAGCGGAGAACATAAGAAGAAATTGTTTGTCTATTCTTTCTGATCGATCTATCCAAGAGTTCATACTAAAATAACACCAAGTTATTCTTTCCGATCTATCTATCAAGAGTTTGTACTAAAATAACACTAAGTTACTCTTTCCAATCGATCTATCAAGATTTCGTACTAAAATAACACCAAGGAAAATTCATATTCATAATACTCAATCCAACACAAAGAACCTCAAAGAGTGCCCCAAGGTTTCTACCGGAGAAACAAAAGACGAGAACATGCATCAACCCCTATGCATAGATTACCCCAATGTCACCGCGGGAATCTGTGAGTTGAATGACAAAAAATATATCAAGTGAATCAATATGCTACTCCATTGTCACCACGAGTATTCATATGCAAGACATATATCAAGTGCTCTCAAATCCATAAAAGTATTCAATTCGATAACAACAAAGTCTCAAAGGGAAAAACTCAATTCATCACAACAAGATATAGAGGGGAAAACACCATATGATCCGACTATATTAAGAAAGCCCGTGATACATCAAGATCATGACATCTCAAGAACATGAGAGAGAGAGAGATTAAACACATAGCTACTTGTACAAACCCTCGGCTCCGAGGGTGTACTACTCCCTCCTCATCGTAGTGGGCGCCGGGATGATTAAGATGGCAACCGGTGATGATTCCCCCCTCCGGCAGGGTGCCGAAACAGGGTCTAGAATGGTTTTCGGTGGCTACAAAGGCCTGCAGCAGCAAAACTTCTGATCTAGGTTAACCCTGAGGATTTTTGGAATATTCGGGATTTTATCGGGCAAAGAGGGGCTGCAGGAGGCCACCGAGGTGGGGACAACTCACCTAGGCATGCCTGGGCCCCCAGGGGCTCCCTGGTGGGTTGTGCCCCACTCGAGGCACGCCTCGATGCTGCTCTGGCCCATCGGGAGCCTTCTGGTTCATAAAAAGTCCACAAAAAGTTTTGCGATGTTTGGACTCCGTTTGATATTGATTTCGTGCGATGTAAAAAACAAGAAAAAAAGAGCAACTGGCACTGGGCACTGGGTCAACAGGTTAGTCCCAAAAAATGATATAAATTTGCTATAAAATGATTGTAAAACATCCAACAATGATAATAAAATAGCATGAATGCTTCGTAAATTATAGATACGTCGGAGACGTATCAAAGCTGTTTACGTGGTGTTGTGTGGTTCTCCTACTGGTTCGATAACCTTGGTCTCATCACTAAGGGAAATACCTACTGTTGTTGTGTTGCATCATCCCTTCCTCTTTGGGGAAATACTGACGTAGTTCGAGAAAACATCAAAAGGAATTTCTGGCACCGTTGCCGGGGAGACATCATCAACATCTACCAGGTTCCTAATCACAAATCTCATCTCCTTGCAATTTAAATTATTTGCCATTTGCCTCTTCTTTTACTCTCCCCAACTTCACAAAAAATTGCCGTTTTATTTGCCCTCTTTTTCGTTCGCCGTTTTCTTGCCGGAACTATCCGTGTTCTTGCTTTCTAGCCATAATGGCTAGCGTGACTACTCCTCCTTTGTCACCAGATTTTGAAATTTTATACTTCAAGCAATGACAAGGAGAAAATTTGAAAGATGCTCGGTATAGGTTAATGGAATCCTATCGTGTTTGCAAACTAAAGGGGGACGCAAAGATTTTGCTTCATAATTTTTACATAGGATTGGCTTTGAATTATAGACAACTCTTAGATTTTCCTGCTAAAGGAAACTTTATTGAGCTTGATGCTAATGCTGCCTATGAAGTCTTAGAAGGAATTCTGGGGGTTTCACCCCTAAAGAAGGGGATTTATTTCACCTTAGAGGGAGTTCAAATTTTGGACAAACTTGGTGATTTTCACAAACTTATGGTTGAATTGCAAAAAAATGAACCCCTCAAACACCTTAATGGTAGTATCAATCATTTGAATACTTTGATTACCCTAGGCAATAAACGGTTGGATATCTTAGATCTCAAGATGGTTTCTTTTCGGGAGAATTTAGGGAAGCGCAAAGAGCCTCCCAGATTTGAAAAGGCCCTTACTAAAGTGGCAAAGGCTAAAGATGGCAATACTTGATCCTTTGCATTATGCCTAGCTAGGGGCATAAAACAATAGCGCTTGTTGGGAGGCAACCCAATGAATAAAATTTATTTTTGTTTTTTCCTTTCTGTTCTTCAGTGTTTGCACAATTATTCTACAGTTATGATTGTGTTTTTTGTGTTTTAATTAGTGTTTGTGCCAAGTAAAGCCTTTAGGATCTTGCTGGGTGATAGTTGATTCGATCTTGCTGAAAAACAGAAACTTCTAGGCCCAGAAACATAATTTTCATTTTTAAACGAACCATGATAAAATACTGATTGTTTTTGCCCAAGATTAACATACAAATTTCTCACGTTGTCCTAATTTTTAGAATTTTTGGAGTTACAGAAGTATTCGAAATCTCCAGATTGCTACAGACTGTTCTGTTTTTGACAGATTCTGTTTTCTTTGTGTTGTGTGCTTGTTTTGATGATTCTATGGTTTTATTTGAAGAGTTTTTGCCATAGAAAGTTGGAATACAGTAGATATAATGCAAAAATAAAATATGAATGGGTTTTCAACAATACTTATAGCAGTGATTTGCTTTCTTATACTAACGGATCTCACGAAGGTTTTGTTAAGTTTTGTCTGATTGAAAATTTCAAGTTTTGGGTGACTTTACGATGGATGAAGGAATAAGGATTTGCAAAAGGCTAAGCTTGGGGATACCCAAGGCAACCCAATATAATATTCAAGAAGTATCAAGCAACTAAGCTTGGGGATGCCCCTGAGTGACATCTCCTCTTTCTTCTAACAACCATCGGTATTTTACTTGAAACTATATTTTTATTCGTCACATATTATGAGTTTTGCTTGGAGCGTCTTGTATGATATGAGTCTTTACTTGTTTTTCTTTCTGTTCTTAGTCATGAATGCTTGCTGGTCACACCTATTTTAGAGAGCCAAAATTATGCCACGACTTGTTAGAATTGCTCTCTATGCTTCACTTAAATCTTTATGAGCTATGGAATTGCTCTAATGCTTCACTTATATCTTTTTTTAGCATGGTGTGCTTTAGTATTTTTGAAGAAATGCTTTCATTCTTCACTTAGATTTGTTTGAGAGTTATTAATTTTTTTAAGAAATTCTCTCTTGCTTCCCTTAAATTATTTTGAGAGAAGAAATTTTTTAGGCTCGTGTTCTTCATTTATATTTGTTTGAGCTATCAAAAGCAACATATGAAACTAGTCCCAAAGTGATAGATATCCAAGGGGATATAATAAAAACTTTCATAAAGATCATTGGAGAAAATAAACTTGATTCCTTGTAATAGTTTTGAGATATGTTGATATAATATGTGAGTCGCGTTGATGAGTAATTATGCTTTAGTAAGAATATTGGTGTTAAGGTTTGTGATTCCCTTTGCAAGCACGAAAGTCAATAGTCATGCAATGAAATTACATCCTACTTGTGGTGCATTATTCGGTGTTAGTTATGCTTAATGCTGGCTTATGAGATTTTTTGGTTCTTGGTTGGTCGCTTCTCAATCTTTTGCTAGCCTCATTTTGCACTAAGTATGATCACTACTAGTGCATCCAAAATCCTTCAAACCAGTATTGGCACATGAGTCCACTATACCTACCTATATGTGGTATTCTTTTGCCGTTCTAAGCAAATTTGTATGTTCCATCTCTAATTTTCAAAATAAACTTCTCTTTTGTGTGCTCGTACCGCTCATGAAACGGTAGGGGGTGGCTGATATATTTCCATGCTAGATGTGTTATTCTCAAGATGAGTGTGTATTCACTTACCATTGCACGAGAGTACGACAAAGATATTAGGGATGCCCAGTCCCAAAATGAAAAATGAATTTAATTTATGTTGTCAAAGAATAAATTCGTTGGAAAGTGTTGGTGTGGAAGGCACCCGTGGATACAGTTAGCCATGGAAAGTGAAAGTATGGTGGAAAAAGGAATAAATTTTATTTTCCATTTGGGAACCGCCTATGATATATCTAGCATGGAAAGCATTGGGAACTACTCGATTGTTTTTGTTGACAGGAAAAGCATGCCACCCAAAATGTTTTATCTCTATCTTTTTTTGCTTTGAGCTCTGGCACCTCTACAATCCCTACCCCCCTTTGCGAAGGGCCTTTCTATTTCCTTTAAGCAATTTTTATTTTTACTTGAGTCTCCATCTTATCTTATAAAGCACCAACTAAGGGTCACTATGATCGTACTTGAGAATTGGGTGTAGCTAATATGCGAGTGTGTTTCATGAATGGATCAATGATTGAGCATAATGGGTTGGGATAACTTGCTTTAGCGTTGATATTTTGAAAGACATGGTTGCTTGTTGATATGCTTGAGTATTAAAGTCTTCATATCAAATCTAGACTATTGCTTTGAATCATATAAAATTCCAAATGTCCATGCTATAAAAGAAAGAATATGTGATGAACATGTTAGGCAACATTCCACATCAAAAATTCTGTTTTTATCATTTACCTACTCGAGGACGAGCAAGAATTAAGCTTGGGGATGCTGACACGTCTCCAACATTTCTATAATTTTTTATTGTTCCATACTGTTATATTATCATTCTTGGATGTTTTACAATCATTTTATATCATTTTTTGGTACTAACCTATTGACATAGTGCCAAGTGCCAGTTGATGTTTTTTGTTTGTTTTTTACATCGCAGAAAATCAATACCAAATGGAGTCCAAACGCAGTGAAACTTTTTGTGGATTTTTTTGGGACCAGAAGACACCCAATGGGTCGCAGAAGCACCTTGGGTGCCCCGAGGGGGGCATAACCCACCAGGGCGCGCCTGGGCCCCCAGGCGCGCCCAGGCGGGTTGTGCCCCCGTCGGTGGCCTTCCGCACCGCCTCTTTTCTCTATAAATACCCCAATATTCCAGAAACCCTAGGGGAGTCGACGAAAATCAATTCCAGCCGCCGCAAGTTCCAGAAACACGAGGTCCAATCTAGACACCTCACGGAGGGGTTCATCATCCTCATTGGTGCCTCTCCGATGATGCGTGAGTAGTCTTTTGTAGACTTTCGGGGCCGTAGTTAGTAGCTGGATGGCTTCATCTCTCTCTTTTGATTCTCAATACAATGGTCTCTTGGATATCCATATGATGTAACTCTTTTTGCGGTGTGTTTGTTGGGATTGATGAACTTTGAGTTTATGATCAGATCTATGATTTTATCCATGAAAGTTATTTGAGTCTTTTGATCTCTTATATGCATGATTACTTATAGCCTCGTATTTCTTCTCCGATATTTGGGTTTTTTTGGCCAACTTGATCTATTTATCTTGCAATGGGAAGAGGTGCTTTCTAATGGGTTCGATCTTGCGGTGCTTGATCCCAGTGACAGAAGGGGAAACGACACATATGTATCGTTGCTATTAAGGATAACAAGATGGGGTCTATTTCACATAAATATATCTTATCTTCATCATGTCATCGTTCTTATTGCATTACACCGTTTCTCCATGAACTTACTACACTAGATGCATGTTGGATAGTGGTCGATGTGTGGAGTAATAGTAGTAGATGCATGCAGGAGTTGGTCTACTAATCTTGGACGTGATGCCCATATAATGATCATTGTCTAGATATCGTCATGATTATTTGAAGTTCTATCAATTGCCTATCAGTAATTTGTTTACCCACCGTTTGCTATTTTTCTCGAGAGAATCCACTAGTGAAACCTACGGCCCCCGTGTCTCTTCTTTATTATATTTGCCTCAGCGATCTATTTTTATTTGCTTTTATTTTCAGATCTATTAATCCAAAAACCCAAAAATTTCTCACTGAATTTTATTTGCTTTTATTTGTATTTATCAATCTACTACAATTTTTATCCCGTCTACTTGCCAATTCCTGGCGTAGTTACCCGAAAGGGATTGACAACCCCTTTACTACGTCGGGTTGCGAGTATTTGTTATTTGTGTGCATGAGCTTGATGTCTACTACGCAACTTTATTCTTGTAGACTCGTGTTGGGCCTCCAAGCGCAGAGTTTTGTATGACAGTAGCAATTTTCCCTCAAGTGGATGACCTAAGGTTTATCAATCTGTGGGAGGTGTAGGATGAAAATGGTCTCTCTCAAACAACCCTACAACTAAATACAAGAAATCTCTTGTGTCCCCAACACACCCAATACAATGGGAAATTATATAGGTGCACTAGTTCGGCGAAAAGATGGTGATAAAAGTGTAATATTCATGGTAGAAATATATTTTTATAATCTGAATAAATAAAAACAGCAAGGTAGCAAATAGTAAATGGGCACAAAAACGTTATTGCAATACTTCTTTGGGGAAATACCGACGTAGTTCAAGCAAACATCATTGATGAAATTACAGATACAGCCGGTACTCTTATCTTGAAGCCAGATGTTCATTGCTCCAAGTCTTCCAGAGCCCAGGCTACCACCCCTGCTTTTGCCTTGACCATTCCTCATTCTTCAGACATTGATTCATCAAGTGGATTTAATTCTGATTCTGAGGATTCTCCCACAGAGTAGTTCCCCGTATGTTTTCTCATTCCCTTTTGACACTTGTTGACAAAAAGGGGGAGAATTACATCGAGTGATAGTTTTTAGGGTTTGCGGGGTGTTTTTCATTCGCATTTTGGTTTTCCCTCGAACAATTTGCTTCATGAACTTATCGCACCACTTGTGGTGTTGAAATACTTGGACATCATGTAACATTAATAACCCCCGCCTGCAATATTATTTGCTTCGTACTATTTGTCAGCAGGTACCATCGAATGTGTTTTTCCCGTGAATGATTAACGTCGATGGTTATCCATTTTACAGGGAAACACATTTGCTCATCGAATAAGAACGAAAAATCATCATGTGATGATAATAAGGGGGAGAAGAAGAAAATGTCAGACTATGTTTTTGTGCCATACGCTATGAAGGCCATATGATTCACTGACAAAGTGTCTTTCCCTCACGATTATCTCTCGTATTATGTTCTGTATTGCAGGGAAACCACGTCTAAAGCATATCCATTCCGAGCAATTTTCTTTTATTTTCCTTGCTTTGAGTATAACGAATATCTAACATGCAGGAAAACTACATCTCGTGTGGATTCTAATTGTGTTATGGGAAAACCTTCATGATCCATTGTCACAAATCTCGTTAAGCATATTTTGAAATCTAATTCTCCTCGAAGATTTTGTGAGAGGAATCACCTCAGACACCGTCGAGTGCATTGAAAGAAGTCAAGTATAAGATCATTTGTCAATGACACTCTTATGAGGAAAAACCTCGTCTCCCTCGGGTTCTTCATCACCTGAAGCATATATTAAGGGGAAGAATAACTTATCTTCATACCTATCTCTCGTCTTTCATTATTCTTCACATTACATTTCATTCTTTATCTATCCTTCTGTTGGGGAACATAGTAATTTCAAAATTTTCCTACGCACACACAAGATCATGGTGATGCATAGCAACGAGAGGGGAGAGTATTGTTTACGTACCCTCGTAGACCGACAGCGGAAGCGTTATGACAACGCGGTTGATGTAGTCATATGTCTTCACGGCCCGACCGATCAAGCACCGAAACTACGGCACCTCCGAGTTCTAGCACACGCTCAACTCGATGACGATCCCCGGACTCCGATCCAGCAAAGTGTCGGGGAAGAGTTCCGTCAGCACGACGGCATGGTGACGATCTTGATGTACTACCGTCGCAGGCCTTCGCCTAAGCACCGCTACAATTTTATCGAGGATTATGGTGGAAGGGGGCACCGCACACGGCTAAGAATATGATCACGTGGATCAACTTGTGTGTCTAGGGGTGCCCCCTGCCCCCGTATATAAAGGAGCAAGGGGAGGAGACCGGCCGGCCCCTATTGGCGCGCCAGGAGGAGTCCTCCTCCTAGTAGTTGTAGGACTCCTACTAGGAGGGGGAAGGAAGTGGGGAGGGAGAAGGAAAGGGGGCCGCCGCCCCCCCCCTCTCCTAGTCCAATTCGGACCAGGGGGGAGGAGGCGCACGGCCCACCCTGGCTGCCCCTCTCTCTCTCCACTAAGGCCCATATGACCCATTACTTCTCCCGGTAGGGTTCCGGTAACCCTCCGGCTCTCCGGTTTTTCTCCGAAATCACCCGGAACACTTCCGGTGTCCGAATATAGCCGTCCAATATATCAATCTTTATGTCTCGACCATTTCGAGACTCCTCGTTATGTCCGTGATCACATCCGGGACTCCGAACTAACTTCGGTACATCAAAACTCATAAACTCATAATATAACTATCATCGAAACCTTAAGCGTGCGGACCCTACGGGTTCGAGAACAATGTAGACATGAACGAGACACGTCTCCGGTCAATAACCAATAGCGGAACCTGGATGCTCATACTCCTACATATTCTACGAAGATCTTTATCGGTCAGACCGCATAACAACATACGTTGTTCCCTTTGTCATCGGTATGTTACTTGCCCGAGATTCGATCATCGTTATCTCAATACCTAGTTCAATCTCGTTACCGGCAAGTCTCTTTACTCGTTCCATAATACATCATCTCGCAACTAACTCATTATTTGTAATGCTTGCAAGGCTTATGTGCTGTGCATTACCGAGAGGGCCCAGAGATACCTCTCCGACAATTGGAGTGACAAATCCTAATCTCGAAATACGCCAACCCAACATTCACCTTTGGAGACACCTGTAGAGCTCCTTTATAATCACCCAGTTACGTTGTGACGTTTGGTAGCACACAAAGTGTTCCTCCGGTAAACGGGAGTTGCATAATCTCATAGTCATAGGAACATGTATAAGTCATGAAGAAAGCAATAGCAACATACCAAACCATCGGGTGCTAAGCTAATGGAATGGGTCATGTCAATCACATCATTCTCCTAATGATGTGATCCCATTAATCAAATGACAACACATGTCTATGGTTAGGAAACATAACCATCTTCGATTAACGAGCTAGTCAAGTAGAGGCATACTAGTGACGTTTGGTTTGTCTATGTATTCACACAAGTATTATGTTTCCGGATAATACAATTCTAGCATGAATAATAAACATTTATCATGATATAAGGAAATAAAATAATAACATTATTATTGCCTCTAGGGCATATTTCCTTCAGTCTCCCACTTGCACTAGAGTCAATAATCTAGATTACACAGTAATGATTCTAACACCCATGGAGCTTTGGTGTTGATCATGTTTTGCTCGTGGAAGAGGCTTAGTCAACGGGTCTGCTACATTCAGATCCGTATGTATCTTGCAAATCTCTATGTCTCCCACCTGGACTAGATCCCGGATGGAATTGAAGCGTCTCTTGATGTGCTTGGTTCTCTTGTGAAATCTGGATTCCTTTGCCAAGGCAATTGCACCAGTATTGTCACAAAAGATTTTCATTGGACCCGATGCACTAGGTATGACTCCTAGATCGGATATGAACTCCTTCATCCAGACTCCTTCGTTTGCTGCTTCTGAAGCAGCTATGTACTCTGCTTCACATGTAGATCCCGCCACAACGCTTTGTTTAGAACTGCACCAGCTGACAACTCCACCATTTAATGTAAACACGTATCTGGTTTGCGATTTAGAATCGTACGGATCAGTGTCAAAGCTTGCATCAACGTAACCATTTACGATGAGCTCTTTGTCACCTCCATATATGAGAAACATATCCTTAGTCCTTTTCAGGTATTTCAGGATGTTCTTGACCGCTGTCCAGTGATCCACTCCTGGATTACTTTGGTACCTCCCTGCTAGACTTATAGCAAGACATACATCAGGTCTGGTACATAGCATTGTATACATGATAGAGCCTATGGCTGAAGCATAGGGAACATCTTTCATTTTCTCTCTATCTTCTGCATTGGTCAGACTTTAAGTCTTACTCAATTTCACACCTTGTAACAGAGGCAAGAATCCTTTCTTTGCTTGATCCATTTTGAACTTTTTCAAAACTTTGTCAGGGTATGTGCTTCGTGAAAGTCCAATTAAGCGTCTCGATCAGTCTCTATAGATCTTGATGCCCAATATGTAGGCAGCTTCACCGAGGTCTTTCATTGAAAAACTTTTATTCAAGTATCCTTTTATGCTATCCAGAAATTCTATATCATTTCCGATTAGTAATATGTCATCTACATATAATATCAGAAATGCTACAGAGCTCCCACTCACTTTCTTGTAAATACAGGCTTCTCCAAAAGTCTGTATAAAACCAAATGCTTTGATCACACTATCAAAGCGTTTATTCCAACTCCGAGAGGCTTGCACCAGTCCATAAATGGATCACTGGAGCTTGCACACTTTGTTAGCTCCCTTTGGATCGACAAAACCTTCCGACTGCATCATATACAACTCTTCTTGCAGAAATCCATTCAGGAATGCAGTTTTGACATCCATTTGCCAAATTTCATAATCATAAAATGCGGCAATTGCTAACATGATTCGGACAGACTTAAGCATCGCTACGGGTGAGAAGGTCTCATCGTAGTCAATCCCTTGAACTTGTCGAAAACATTTTGCGACAAGTCGAGCTTTGTAGACAGTAACATTACCGTCAGCGTTAGTCTTCTTCTTGAAGATCCATTTATTCTCAATCGCTTGCCGATCATTGGGCAAGTCAACCAAAGTCCATACTTTGTTCTCATACATGGATCCCATCTCAGATTTCATGGCTTCAAGCCATTTTGCGGAATCTGGGCTCACCATCGCTTCTTCATAGTTCGTAGGTTCATCATGATCTAGTAGCATGACATCCAGAACAGGATTACCGTACCACTCTGGCGCGGATCTTACTCTGGTAGATCTACGAGGTTCAGTAGTATCTTGTTCTGAAGTTTCATGATCATTATCATTAGCTTCCTCACTAATTGGTGTAGGTGTCACAGAAACTAGTTTCTGTGATGTACTACCTTCCAATAAGGGAGCAGGTACAGTTACCTCGTCAAGTTCTACTTTCCTCCCACTCACTTCTTTTGAGAGAAACTCCTTCTCTATAAAGTTTTCGAATTTAACAACAAAAGTCTTGCCTTCGGATCTGTGATAGAAGGTGTATCCAATAGTTTCCTTTGGATATCCTATGAAGACACATTTCTCCGATTTGGGTTCGAGCTTATCAGGTTGAAGCTTTTTCACATAAGCATCGCAGCCCCAAACTTTTAGAAACGACAACTTTGGTTTCTTGCCAAACCACAGTTCATAAGGCGTCATCTCAACGGATTTTGATGGTGCCCTATTTAACGTGAATGCGGCCGTCTCTAGAGCATAACCCCAAAACGATAGCGGTAAATCAGTAAGAGACATCATAGATCGCACCATATATAGTAAAGTACGATTACGACGTTCAGACACACCATTACGCTGTGGTGTTCCGGGTGGCGTGAGTTGCGAAACTATTCCGCATTGTTTCAAATGTACACCAAACTCGTAACTCAAATATTCTCCTCCACAATCAGATCGCAGGAATTTTATTTTCTTGTTACGATGATTTTCAACTTCACTCTGAAATTCTTTGAACTTTTCATATGTTTCAGACTTATGTTTCATTAAGCAGATATACCCATATCTTCTTAAGTCATCTGTGAAGGTGAGAAAATAACGATATCCGCCACGAGCCTCAACATTCATCGGACCACATACATCTGTATGTATGATTTCCAATAAATCTGTTGCTCTCTCCATAGTACCGGAGAATGGTGTTTTTGTCATCTTACCCATAAGGCACAGTTCGCAAGTACCAAGTGATTCATAATCAAGTGGTTCCAAAAGCCCATCAGTATGGAGTTTCTTCATGCGCTTTACACCGATATGACCCAAACGGCAGTGCCACAAATAAGTTGCACTATCATTATCAACTCTGCATCTTTTGGCTTCAACATTATGAATATGTGTGTCACTACTATCAAGATTTAATAAGAATAGACCACTCTTTAATGGTGCATGACCATAAAAGATATTACTCATATAAATAGAACAACCATTATTCTCTGATTTAAATGAATAACCGTCTCGCATCAAACAAGATCCAGATATAATGTTCATGCTTAACGCTGGCACCAAATAACAATTATTTAGGTCTAATACTAATCCCGAAGGTAGATGTAGAGGTAGCGTGCCGACTGCGATCACATCGACTTTGGAACCATTTCCCACGCGCATCGTCACCTCGTCCTTAGCCAATCTTCGCTTTATCCGTAGTCCCTGTTTCGAGTTGCAAATATTAGCAACAGAACCAGTATCAAATACCCGGGTGCTACTGCGAGCATTAGTAAGGTACACATCAATAACATGTATATCACATATACCTTTGTTCACCTTGCCATCCTTCTTATCCGCCAAATACTTGGGGCAGTTCCGCTTCCAGTGACCAGTCTACTTGCAGTAGAAGCACTCAGTTTCAGGCTTAGGTCTAGGTTTGGGTTTCTTCTCTTGAGTAGCAACTTGCTTGCTGTTCTTTTTGAAGTTCCCCTTCTTCTTCCCTTTGCCCTTTTTCTTGAAACTAGTGGTCTTGTTGACCATCAACACTTGATGCTCCTTCTTGATTTCTACCTCCGCAGCTTTCAGCATTGCGAAGAGCTCGGGAATAGTCTTATTCATCCCTTGCATATTATAGTTCATCACTAAGCTCTTGTAGCTAGGTGGCAGTGATTGGAGAATTCTGTCAATGACGCAATCATCTGGAAGATTAACTCCCAATTGAATCAAGTGATTATTATACCCAGACATTTTGAGTATATGCTCACTGACAGAACTGTTCTCCTCCATCTTGCAGCTATAGAACTTATTGGAGACTTCATATCTCTCAATCCGGGCATTTGCTTGAAATATTAACTTCAACTCCTGGAACATCTCATATGCTCCATGACGTTCAAAACGTCGTTGAAGTCCCGATTCTAAGCCGTAAAGAATGGCACACTGAACTATCGAGTAGTCATCAGCTTTTCTTTGCCAGACGTTCATAACATCTGGTGTTGCTCCAGCAGCAGGCCTGGCACCCAGCGGTGCTTCCAGGACGTAATTCTTCTGTGCAGCAATGAGGATAATCCTCAAGTTACGGACCCAGTCCGTGTAATTGCTACCATCATCTTTCAACTTTGCTTTCTCAAGGAACGCATTAAAATTCAACGGAACAATAGCACGGGCCATCTATCTACAATCAAACATAAACAAGCAAGATACTATCAGGTACTAAGTTCATGATAAATTTAGGTTCAATTAATCATATTACTAAAGAACTCCCACTTAGATAGACATCCCTCTAATCCTCTAAGTGATTACGTGATCCAAATCAACTAAACCATGTCCGATCATCACGTGAGATGGAGTAGTTTCTTTGGTGAACATCGCTACGTTGATCATATCTACTATATGATTCACGCTCGACCTTTCGGTCTCTGTGTTCCGAGGCCATATCTGTATATGCTTGGCTCGTCAAGTATAACCTGAGTATTCTGCGTGTGCAACTGTTTTGCACCCATTGTATTTGAACGTAGAGCCTATCACACCCGATCATCACGTGGTGTCTCAGCACGAAGAACTTTCGCAACGGTGCATACTCAGGGAGAACACTTCTTGATAATTAGTGAGAGATCATCTTAAAATGCTACCGTCAATCAAAGCAAGATAAGATGCATAAAAGATAAACATCACATGCAATCAATATAAGTGATATGATATGGCCATCATCATCTTGTGCTTGTGATCTCCATCTTCGAAGCACCGTCGTGATCACCATCGTCACCGGCGCGACACCTTGATCACCATCGTAGCATCGTTGTTGTCTCGCCAGTCTTATGCTTCCACGACTATCGCTTCCTCTTAGTGATAAAATAAAGCATTACAGCGCAATTGCATTGCATACAATAAAGCGACAACCATATGGCTCCTGCCAGTTGCTAATAACTTGGTTACAAAACATGATCATCTCATACAATAAAATTTAGCATCATGTCTTGACCATATCACATCACAACATGCCCTGCAAAAACAAGTTAGACGTCCTCTACTTTGTTGTTGCAAGTTTTACGTGGCTGCTGCGGGCTTAAGCAAGAACCAATCTTACCTACGCATCAAAACCACAACGATAGTTTGTCAAGTTGGTGCTGTTTTAACCTTCGCAAGGACCGGGCGTAGCCACACTCGGTTCAACTAAAGTTGGAGAAACTGTCACCCGCTAGCCACCTTTATGCAAAGCACGTCGGGAGAACCGGTCTCGCGTAAGCGTACGTGTAATGTCGGTCCGGGCCGCTTCGTCCAACAATACCGCTAAACCAAAGTATGACATGCTGGTAAGCAGTATGACTTATATCACCCACAACTCACTTGTGTTCTACTCATGCA
Organism: Triticum dicoccoides; assembly: GCF_002162155.2. NCBI lineage: Eukaryota > Viridiplantae > Streptophyta > Magnoliopsida > Poales > Poaceae > Triticum > Triticum dicoccoides. Next base: position 461,091,041 of record NC_041390.1, read on the forward strand.
TATAACATCAACACATAAAACCTAGGCTCTGATACCACTGTTGGGGAACGTAGTAATTTCAAAATTTTCCTACGCACACGCAAGATCATGGTGATGCATAGCAACGAGAGGGGAGAGTGTTGTTTACGTACCCTCGTAGACCGACAGCGGAAGCGTTATGACAACGCGGTTGATGTAGTCGTACGTCTTCACGGCCCGACCGATCAAGCACCGAAACTACGGCACCTCCGAGTTCTAGCACACGTTCAGCTCGATGACGATCCCCGGACTCCGATCCAGCAAAGTGTCGGGGAAGAGTTCCGTCGGCACGACGGCATGGTGACGATCTTGATGTACTACCGTCGCAGGGCTTTGCCTAAGCACCGCTACAATTTTATCAAGGATTATGGTGGAAGGGGGCACCGCACACGGCTAAGAATATGATCACGTGGATCAACTTGTGTGTCTAGGGGTGCCCCCTTCCCCCGTATATAAAGGAGCAAGGGGAGGAGGCCGGCCGGCCCCTATTGGCACGCCAGGAGGAGTCCTCCTCCTAGTAGGAGTAGGACTCCTACTAGGAGGGGGAAGGAAGTGGGGAGGGAGAAGGAAAGGGGGGCGCCGCCCCCCCTCTCCTAGTCCAATTCGGACCAGGGGGGAGGAGGCGCGTGGCCCACCCTGGCTGCCCCTCTCTCTTTCCACTAAGGCCCATATGGCCCATTACTTCTCCCAGTAGGGTTCCGGTAACCCTCCGGCTCTCCGGTTTTTCTCCGAAATCACCCGGAACACTTCCGGTGTCCGAATATAGCCGTCCAATATATCAATCTTTATGTCTCGACCATTTAGAGACTCCTCGTTATGTCCGTGATCACATCCGGGACTCCAAACTAACTTCGGTACATCAAAACTCATAAACTCATAATATAACTGTCATCGAAACCTTAAGCGTGCGGACCCTACGGGTTCGAGAACAATGTAGACATGACCGAGACACGTCACCGGTAAATAACCAATATCGGAACCTGGATGCTCATATTGGCTCCTACATATTCTACGAAGATCTTTATCGGTCAGACCGCATAACAACATACGTTGTTCCCTTTGTCATCGGTATGTTACTTGCCCGAGATTCGATCGTCGGTATCTCAATACCTAGTTCAATCTCGTTACCGGCAAGTCTCTTTACTTGTTTCGTAATACATCATCTCGCAACTAACTCATTAGTTGTAATGCTTGCAAGGCTTATGTGATGTGCATTACCGAGAGGGCCCAGAGATACCTCTCCGACAATCGGAGTGACAAATCCTAATCTTGAAATACGCCAACCCAACATTCACCTTTGGAGACACCTGTAGAGCTCCTTTATAATCACCTAGTTACGTTGTGACGTTTGGTAGCACACAAAGTGTTCCTCCGGTAAACGGGAGTTGCATAATCTCATAGTCATAGGAACATGTATAAGTCATGAAGAAAGCAATAGCAACATACTAAACGATCGGGTGCTAAGCTAATGGAATGGGTCATGTCAATCACATCATTCTCCTAATGATGTGATCCCATTAATCAAATGACAACACATGTCTATGGTTAGGAAACATAACCATCTTCGATTAACGAGCTAGTCAAGTAGAGGCATACTAGTGACGTTTGGTTTGTATATGTATTCACACAAGTATTATGTTTCCGGATAATACAATTCTAGCATGAATAATAAACATTTATCATGATCTAAGGATATAAAATAATAACATTATTATTGCCTCTAGGGCATATTTCCTTCACCTTCGATGTGATCTATTTTGTCAACAATCGTCCAAAAAGGGGGATATTGATGGTGCAATATCTGCCTACCTTGTGTTTTGGAGATTGTTGACAGAAACAAGTATGGACTGGTTTGTTTGCTAGTGCATACAGAGAGAAATGTCCATACACAACCGAAGAGAGTGTTGTCTCCGATGTTGAATACGAGGAACTTCACCAAAGTATATCTGTGTTGTAGAGAAGAACGAGCTATATTTGTTGAAGTAATTGAAGGAAATATGCACTAGAGGCAATAATAAAGTTATTATTTTATATTTCTTTATTCACGATAAAGGTTTATTATTCATGCTAGAATTGTATTGATCAGAAACTTAAATACATGTGTGAATACATAAACAAATACTGTGTCCCTAGTAAACCTCTACTAGACTAGCTCATTGATCAAAAATGGTTAAGCTTTCCTAACCATAGACATGAGTTATCATTTGATAACAGGATCACATCATTAGGAGAATGATGTGATGGACAAGACCCATCTATTAGCTTAGCATATTGATCGTTCTGTTTATTGATATTGCTTTCTTGATGACAAATACATATTCCTTCGACTATGAGATTATGCAACTCTCGGATACTTGAGGAATACCTTATGTGCTATCAAACAACACAACGTAACTGGGTGATCATAAATATGCTCTATAGGTATCTCTGAAGGTGTTTGTTGAGTTGGCATAGATCGAGATTACGATTTGTCACTCTAAGTATTGGAGAGGTATCTCTGGGCCCTCTCGGTAATACACATCATAAGAAGCCTTGCAAGCAAAGTGACTAAGGAACGAGTAAGAGACTTGCCGGTAACGAGATTGAACTAGGTATGAAGATACCGACGACCTAATCTCGGGAAAGTAACATACCATGGACAAAGGGAATTACGTATGTTGTCATAACGTTTGACCAATAAAGATCTTTGTAGAATATGTAGGAGCCAATATGGACATCCAGGTTCCGCTATTGGTTATTGATCGGAGAGGTGTCTCAGTCGTGTCTACATAGTTCTCGAACCCGTAGGGTCCGCGCGCTTAACATTCGTTGATGATATAGTGTTATATGAGTTATATGATTTGGTGACCGAATGATGTTTCGAGTCCCAGATGTGATCACAGACATGACGAGGAGCCCCAAAATGGTCTGGAGGTAAAGATTGATATATAGGACGATGATATTTGGACAACGGAAGAGTTTCGGGATGTACCGGGTAGAAACCTGGTCAGCGGAAGGGGTTCCGGACATCCCCGGGAGGTTAATGGGTCGTATGGGCCAAAGGAGGAACACACCAGCCCACAAGGGGCTGGCGCACCCCTCCTAAGGCCGCAACCCTTGGGGAGAGAAGGAAAGGGGGGTGTCGGCCTCCCCCTTCCTTCCCTCTTCTCCCCTTTCCTTTCCCCTCCAGCAAATATGGTAAGGGGGGAGGGGGCATGGGTAGAGAAAGACCCCAAGTATGATTCGGCCCTACTTTGGGCGCCCCTTCGCCTCACCTATATATATGTGGGAGGGGGCACCACATATAACCACGACAATTGCTTAGTCATGTGCGGCACCCCCTCCACAATTTAGTCTCTCATTCATATTTTCATAGTGCTTAGGCGTAGCCCTGCAGAGATAGCTACACCATCACCACGCCGTCGTGCTACCGGAACTCATCCACTACTTCGCCATCTTGCTGGATCAAGAAGGTGAGGACGTCACCGAGCTGAACATGTGTTGAACGCGAAGGTGTCGTACGTTCGGTACTTGATCGGATTGGAGCACGGAGAAGTTAGACTACATCAACCGCGTTAACAAACGCTTCCGCTTACGGTCTACGAGGGTACATAGACACACTCTCCCCTCTCGTTGCTATGCATCTCTATGGATAGATCTTGCGTGTGCGTAGAATTTGTTTTGTTTTCCATGCAACGTTTCCCAACAGTGGCATCCGAGCCAGGTCTATGCGTAGATGATATGCATGAGTAGAACACAAAGAGTTGTGGGTGGTGATAGTCATACTACTTACCACCAACGTCTTATTTTGATTCGGCAGTATTGTGGGATGAAGCGGCCCGGTCCAACCTTACATATCCACGCACATGAGACCGGTTCCACCGTCTGACATGCAACTAGTTTTGCATAAAGGTGGCCGGCGGGTGTTTGTTTCTCCTAGTTTAGTTGAATCGAATTTGACTACGGCCGGTCCTTGAAGAAGGTTAAAACTTCAAACTTGATAAATCACCGTTGTGGTTTTTGCATAGGTGTAGGATCGAAAGTATATCAGAGCTTCGGTCAAATAGTCTAATCCCCCCTCTAGACATACTTTCGATCCTACAAGAGGTATCAGAGCTTTGGTCTCCATTTGCCTTGATTTCCATTGCTTTGGTGATCATAGCCTTGGTTTCACAACCTAGGAGAGTATGGCGTCTAGCGAGGGAAATTACCACCATAGAGGTCCTTACTTTGATGGTACTAATTTTGCTAGTTGGAAGCATAAGATGAAAATGCATATTCTTGGACATAACCCCGCCATTTGGGTTATTGTGTGTATTGGCTTGCAAGGTGAATTCTTTGATGGAAGAGAACCAAACCATGAAGCTACCGCGAAAGAGTTGAAGATGTTGCAATACAATGCTCAAGCTTGCGATATCCTCTTCAACGGATTGTGCCCCGAAGAATTCAACAAAATCAGTCGTCTTGAGAATGCAAAGGAAATTTGGGATACTTTGATTGATATGCATGAGGGTACCGACTCCATCAAGGAATCAAAATTGGATGTGCTTCAAAGTCAACTTAACAAGTTCAAAATGAAGGATGGTGAAGGTGTCGCTGAAATGTACTCTAGGCTTGCTCTCATCACAAATGAGATTGCTAGCTTAGGAAGTGAAGAGATGACCGATAGATTCATCATCAAGAAGATCCTAAGAGCCTTGGATGTAAAATATGATACCGTGTGCACATTGATCCAAATGATGCCCAATTATAGAGATCTCAAGCCAACCAAAGTAATTGGTAGAATTTTTGCTCATGAGATGTCACTCAAGGATAAAGAAGAGCTTCACAACAAGTCAAATGGTGCTTACAAAGCCTCATGTGATGCTCCTACATCATCAAGTGAGAAACAAGACTTCAATGAGGAATTGAGCCTAATGGTGAAGAATTTCAACAAGTTCTACAAGAGTAGAAGCAAGGAAAGTACTTCCAAGTCAAGGTCCTACAATGACAAAAGATCTTCAAGTCGTGAGCATAATTGTTACAATTGTGGAAGACCCGGACACTACTCAAATGAATGTACGCCCCCCTACAAAATTAGAGAAGATTCACCCAAAAGGAGAAGTAGAAGAGAAGAATCACCTCCAAGAGAGAGAAGGAGTAGAGATGATCGTTATGAACGAAGAACATCTCGGAGAAGCAAGGATTCGAAAAGGAAGGACAAGTCATCAAGGAGCTACATAAAACGAAGACATCAAGCTCATGTTGGTGAATGGGTATCCGGTTTCGACTCCGACAATCACTCCGAGAGAAGTTATCACTCCGATTCTGAATATACTCAAGATGAAGGTGTTGCCGGTCTAGCACTTGTGTTGACCAACTCCTACGACATATTTGACTCACCAAATGAAGGAACTGGAAGATGATTCATGGCTAAAGGCCCAAAGGTATCACACCCCGAGTATATTGATTTCAATAGTGATGAAGATGATTTACTTGTTGACAACTCTAGTGCTGAAAACTATGAAAAATTGCTATTAATCATGCTAATTAAGATAAAATGAATGACAATGACAAGAAGGATATTGAGCGTCTAACTAAAGAACTAAACACTCTTAAGTTAGCTCATGAAACTACCTTGGAAGATCATCGAGAACTTTTAAAGACCCATGAGAAGCTACACTTTGAAAAGATCAACCTTGAGCAAGAGCATCGGTTCTTAAAAGCAATCAATGATGATCTTCGCAAGAAAAGTTCTTCTTACATTTTCAAGCGTTTACTCTTGTCTACTTACATGCCACAAGTAAAAAGTAGCAACAAGAGTAAGATAGATTGTTCCTCTAATAGTAACAATAATCATGTTAAATCCAATATTGTTGCTTCTAGTAGTTCTCTTGATTCCACTAATGATTCTCTTAGCCAAGTTACACTTGAGCAAGAAAATAGCTTGTTGACTGGAATTATAGAGGAAGGTGTTTACAAGAGCCTTGCGGGAAGTAAGAAATTTGAGGAAATTGTACTCAAGTAATGAAGGCACCGGAAGAATCAAGGTGTTGGTTCCAAATGAAAGTTCAGTGCCAATGGAGTTGAGTGGGAATAAGATCAATACCCCAGGACAAAGTTTGTTCCTCAACAAGAGAAGTATGATCCTACTTCTTTCCAAGGGACACAAGCTCAAGATGATCTTCCACCACAAGACCACAAGCAAAAGGGCAAGGACAAGCTTCAAGAGGAGATTGATGCATTTGAAGAAGCTCCCAAGGCCTTGGTCAAGTGGGTTCCCAAGACTACATCAAGTTCTACTTCATCAAGTACGACTACAACTCCAAGGATTCCCATCAAGATGATGTGGATCCTGAAGAATAAGAACTAGAGAGTTCTTGGAGGGTGACTCCGCCATCATATTTCACTCATATCATCTTGGCAAGGACAAGTGCAAACAACTTCCACATCTTGCACTAGTTCAAGGAGTCACAAACCCTCTTGTTAGTAAGAAAAGGGACAAGGTAACCTAATGCTTTCATGGACATCATATTGTCTGAACTTCACTCTATGTCTATGGATATCTTTGTTTGTTCCTTGTGGGACTAACCCGTGTAGGTATTGAAAGTGCAACTCACTCCAATGGATTGCTCCAAATGATCTACATCAACATTGAGCATCCACATCTTCAACATCTACATGAAGTCATCATCGACAAAACCCAAGGTTAGTTCGTCCCTCTTAGGGTGGATATCACATCTAGGGGGAGCTTTACTCTAAGAATTGAGCTAAAGCAACTCTAATGGTGTGAATACAACAATGCTTTATGTAAAAGTGGTAACCCCATTTGTGCTTAAACGATGACTATGACCTATGATCAAATGTTCTCATTTGACTCATTAGTCAATATACTCATATATACATGGCCTAGTCATTGCCAATTGCTTGAGAGATGCTAGAGAGTTTGTGCATGCTTTGTCACATATTTCATTTGCCATTTTATTATGTGATCATGTTGATTGCATATTTTACTCATTCAAGGACATCCATTTGTTGCTTTGATTATTTGGCGCTTTTTTGCCAAATGGATGGACAAGAATGCCTAAGAACTTCCTCTAGATATCTATGCTTTTCTCATCTCAAACTCTATTCATACTACATCACAAAGTTTGATCAAGTCAGATTTGAACACTCGGTGTGAGGAGCACTCAGAGTTCCTGATTCGTCATAGACTTAAACTTCCAAAACCTCTCTGTGCATTTCGGTCTGACCGATTTCCTTTTCGGTCTGACCGAGTTCACTGAGTTGATCTAGGTTTTCAATCTCGGCGCAATCGATTAGAACATTTCGGTCACACCGAGCTGCAGAAACCGCTTGCGATTCTGCATCTCGGTGCCACCGAGTTGTTCCACTCGGTCACACTGATAGTGTCAGGATATATATACTATTGGGTCAAATTTTGGAAATGTCTCCAAAACCCCTCAGCCCACGCGTGTCCTGCTCTGTCGCCTCGGGTCTCTAGATCGTCCTCTTGTCGCCAGCGACCTCCTGCCGCTGGTCTCCGTCGCCGTCAACGGAATTCAACCCCGCCGTTGCCTCCATAGCGAAATAACCGCCGAGTTACGGTATGAGTTTGACCCTTTGTGCTGTTCTTTTCTCCGATTCTTAGCAGAAAGCAAATGCAATGTTTCTTACAACGTATGAAATCTTCCTGTCCAGCGAAAACATCTCGTACATTAGATTTGATTTGGAAATTTAGGGTTAGGTCTCCGCCGAACTCATCTCGGACCGACCGAGTTGTGGAAATCGGTCTCACCGATTTGGCCCAAGCCATTGCACTTGCACTTTTCGGTCTGACCGAAAGTTGCAAATCGGTGTGACCGAGTTCAATTCTCTGTGAAACCCTAGCAATCTCAGAGTCACCGATCCGTGACTCGATCTGACCGATTTCACTAGTTTAGACTCCAAAAGTTGCTTCGGTGTCACCAAGTTTAACAAATCGGTAGCTCCAAAATGCTTTCTGTGGAAAACTAAAACTAAGTTTTTTGACTCATTTGTTTTGCAAAAACTCTGCACTTTGTGATGCTCATCCACTCTGCCTCATCTATATCCATTCACGGGGTCAGCAGTCAGTTTGCTTTCCAAGTATGTCTGACCAGAGTGACAGCCAAAACAAGTCAGAAGAGCAGATGAACCTGAGTGAGGGCACTAGTCCCTCTAGAAACTATGATGAGGGCAGCATGAGCACTCCAACCAATTTGCCCAAGGCAGCTACAAGGACAAGGAATAAGAGAAACTCAGACTCAGAGGATGGGGATTATGTGGCTGCTGAGGAAGAAGTGAGATCCAAGAAGAAAGTGCCGAAGAAGGAATATGTTGTTGCTGCTGTAACAAAGCCTGGTATGCATAAGAAGGCCCCTGCAAAGAGAGTTCCAACCTTAAAAGCCAGAGCCTCAACTATTGAATATTCCAATCAAATGTTGAAGAGGCTGCTAGTGAGGGCAAGAAGAGGAAAGAGAGGGTCAAGAAGACCATAGCAAAAGTCATTGGAAGATCTGCCATGATGGAAGACCCAGAAGAAGAAGAAGATGTTGCACCAACATCAAAGTCACAAAAGCTGATGGGGGATGGCATCAAGTTTGGGGCTGCCCCTTCAAAGCCCAAGACTGCCCCCAAAGCTTCTGCTCCAGCTCCAAAGCCCAAGAGGAGCACAAGAAATATTTCTATTGCTGAGAAGAACAAGGCCCAAGTGTCTGAGATTGATGAAGAGGATGCTGAATCCCAAGTGCTTAGGAAACTCAAACCCAAGATTCCAGATCATGATGACAGCCATCCAGTGGCCGAAGACATGAACATCAGGAAGGATGTAGGTCTTAGACTTTCGAGACAAACTGATCCATATGCTGCAAGGAGAAGGACTGCTGTGGACTATAGGTTCCATACCAAAGAGCAGCATGATTTCTATGAGACCATCTTGCTTGACAAGAAGCCCATTGTCTGTGATATGAGGTGGGTGGATTGGAAATATATTGGTAGCAATGAAGATCATTTTCCAGGAGTGCATGAAAGTTTCAGATCTTGTAGAGTGGACAAGTTTGTAGGTCAGAAGCTGACCAAGTGGAATAATGAACGCATTATGCAATTCTACTCCACAGCACACTTCTATCTTGATGGTAGAAATGTTTGGATGTCTGAGGGTACAAGGTACCAATCAACAACTGATGAGTGGGCCAAATTGACCAATGCCCCCGAAGAGCATGAAGATGACTTGGATGTCTGTGTGATAACCCACAAGTATAGGGGATCACAACAGTTTTCGAGGGTAGAGTATTCAACCCAAATTTATTGATTCGACACAAGGGGAGCCAAAGAATATTCTCAAGTACTAATAGTTGAGTTGTCAATTCAACCGCACTTGAAAGTCTTAATATTTGCAGCAAAGTATTTAATAGAAAAGTAATATAGAAGTAACAGTAACGTTGGCAAAAGTAATAGTATTGGTTTTGTAGTGATTGTAATAGTGACAATGGAAAAGTAACTAAGCAAAGATCAATATGTGAAAAGCTCAAAGGCATTTGATTGGGGATGGATAATTATGTCGGATGCGATTCCTCATGCAACAGTTATAACATAGGGTGACACGGAACTAGCTCCAATTCATCAATGTAATGTAGGCATGTATTCCGAATATAGTCATACGTGCTTATGGAAAAGAACTTGCATGACATATTTTCTCCTACCCTCCCGTGGCAGCGGGGTCTTATTGGAAACTAAGGGATATTAAGGCCTCCTTTTAATAGAGTACCAGAACGAAGCATTAGCACTTGGTGAATACATGAACTCCTCAAACTATATTCATCACCGGGAGTGGTCCCGATTATTGTCACTTCGGGGTTACCGGATCATAACACATAGTAGGTGACTATTGACTTGCAAAATAGGATCAAGAACTCACATATATTCATGGAAACATAATAGGTTCAGATTTGAAATCATGGCACTCGGTCCCTAGTGACAAGCATTAAGCATAGCAAAGTCATGGCGACATCGATCTCAGAACATAATGGATACTAGGGATCAAACCCTAACAAAACTAACTCGGTTACATGATAAATATCATCCAACCCATCACCATCCAGCAAGCCTACGATGGAATTACTCACGCACGACAGTGAGCATCATGAAATTGATGATGGAGGAAGGTTGATGATGATGATGATGATGGCGACGGATTCCCCTCTCCGGAGCCCCGAACGGACTCCAGATGAGCCCTCCCGAGAGAGATTAGGGCTTGGTCGCGGCTCTGTATCGTAAAACATGAATATGTAGAGTTGGAGTTGAGGTCAGTGGAGCCTCAGGGGGCCCACGAGGCAGGGGGCACGCCCCAGGGGGTGGGCGCGCCCCACACACTCATGGATAGGGTGTGGCCCCCCTGATGTAGATTCTTTCGCCAGTATTTTTTATATATTCCAAAAATATTCTCCGTGAAGTTTCAGGTCATTCCGAGAATTTCTATTTCTGCATAAAAATAACAATTGGCAATTCTGTTGAAAACAACGTCAGTCCGGGTTAGTTCCATTCAAATCATGCAAGTTAGAGTCCAAAACAAGGTCAAAAGTGTTTGGAAAAGTAGATACGATGGAGACGTATCAACTCCCCCAAGCTTAAACCTTTGCTTGTCCTCAAGTAATTCAGTTGACAAACTGAAAGTGATAAATAAAAAACTTTTACAAACTGTGTTTGATCTTGTTGTTGTAAATATGTAAAGCCAGCATTCAAGTTTTCAGCAAAGATTATGAACTAACCATATTCACAATAACACTTAGGTCTCATGTTTACTCATATCAATGGCATAATAAACTAGCGAGCAATAATAATAAATTTCAAATGACAACACTTTCTCAAAACAATCATAATATGATATAACAAGATGGTATATTGCTAGCCCTTTCTGAGACCGCAAAACATAAATGCAGAGCACCTCTGAAGACCAAGGACTGACTAAACATTGTAATTCATGGTAAAAGAGATCCAATCACAGTCATACTCCATGCAAACTAATAGTAATACATGCAAATGACAGTGGTGCTCTCCAACTGGTGCTTTTTAATAAGAGGATGATGACTCAACATAAAAGTAAATAGATAGGCCCTTCGCAGAGGGAAGCAGGGATTTGTAGAGGTGCCAGAGCTCGATTTTGAAATAGAGATGAATAATATTTTGAGTGGTATACTTTCATTGTCAAGATAACAACCAAGAGATCTCGATATCTTCCATGCTACACATATTATAGGCGGTTCCCAAACAGTATGGTAAAGTTTATACTCCCCCTACCACCAAAAAACATCAATCCATGGTTTGTCCGAAACAACGGGTGCCTCCAACTATCAACAATCCTGGGGAAGTTTGGTTTGCAATTATTTTAATTTAAGCATGGGACTGGGCATCCCGATTACCAGCCATTTTCTCATGAGTGAGGAGCGGAGTCCACTCCTCTTGAGAATAACCCGCCTAGCATGGAAGATATAGACATCCCTAGTTGATACATGAGCTATTCGAGCATACAAAACATAATTTCATTTGAAGGTTTAGAGTTTGGCACATACAAATTTACTTGGAACGGCAGGTAGATACCGCATATAGGAAGGTATGGTGGACTCATATGGAATAACTTTTGGGTTTATGGAAGTGGATGCACAAGCAGTATTCCCGCCTAATACAAGTTAAGGCTAGAAAGAGAATGTGAAGTGACCAGCTAGAGAGCGACAACAGTCATGAACATGCATTAAAATTAATCAACACCGAGTGCAAGCATGAGTAGGATATAATTCACCATGAACATAAATATTGTGGAGGCTATGTTGATTTTGTTTCAACTACATGCATGAACATGTGCCAAGTCAAGCCACTCGAATCGTTCAAAGGAGGATACCACCCTATCATACCACATCACAACCATTTTAATAGCATGTTGGCACGCAAGATAAACCATTATAAACTCCTAGCTAATTAAGAATGGAATGAGCAACTATAATCTCTAATTGTCATTGCAAACATGTTTCATTCATAATAGGCTGAATCAGGAACGATGAACTAATCATATTTACAAAAACAAGATAGGTCGAGTTCATACCAGCTTTTCTCATCTCAGTCAGTCCATCATATATCGTCATTATTGCCTTTCACTTGCACGACCGAACAGTGTGGATAATAATAATAGTGCACGTGCATTGGACTAAGCTGGAATCTACAAGCATTCAATACAAGGGAGAAGACGAGGTAATATGGGCTCTCGGTTAGATCAACAATAATGCATATGAGAGCCACTCAACATTTTCATCATGGCCTTCTCCTCTCGACCCCAAAGAAAAGAAAATAAAAGAAAAAGAAAATAAAATAAAAGAAAAGAAACTATTTGCACGGGAAAGCTCCCAACAAGCAAAAGAAGAACAAGAAATCTTTTTGGGTTTTCTTTTTAATTACTACTACTACAAGCATGGAAAGTAAACTAGCTAAAAGCTACAACTAATTTTTTTGGTTTTTCTTAAGGTTTTTCAAACACACAAGAAGAATGCTGGAAAATAAAATAAACTAGCATGGATGATACAATGAAAAAGTATGAGCACCGACAACTGAAATGAGTGTGTGAACATGAATGTAATGTCGGTGAGAAATACTTACTCCCCCAAGCTTAGGCTTTTGGCCTAAGTTGGTCTAGGGCCACGGCTAGCCTGGTGGATATCCAAAGTTGTAGCTGGGGTCGTACTATGATGCAGCGGCTATTGCCTCACGGGCAGCAGCTTGAAGGCGAGCTGCCTCCGTCCTCCTCTCGTACTCGTTTGCCTCCTCCCTGGTTATAACATATCTCCCTTTTGTTTGAAATTCAAAGAAAGTAGGAGCAGGGAGAGCAACATGGACGGTGCACCGTCTGTCAAAGATTAGTCGGTACTGGAGGGACTGTCCATTCCTCTCAACAAACTGATGACGAACCATAGCATTATAATCTAGATAAGCAGGAGGCAATTCCATATCATTCTCATGTATGGGTATCTCAAGAAAATTAGCTACACGAGTTGCATAAATTCCACCAAACAAGTCTCCACTTAAACTATTAAGATGCAACCTACATGCAACAATAGCCCCCAAGTTATATTGTTTATCACCTAATACAACACTCTTGAGGACACTAACATCTGGAACGCACATGTGACAAGCCTCATCTTTACCGTTAATGCATCTACCCACGAAGAGAGCAAAATAATGTATGGAAGGAAAATGAATGCTCCTTATGGTGGCTTGTGTGATTTCCCTAGATTCCCCCACAGTAATACTAGCAAGAATGTCTTTATATTCAGATTTGCGAGGTTCACTAACATTGCCCCAATGCGGGAGTTTACAAGCAGTATTAAAATCTTATAGGTCCATGGTATATGATTTATCATAAAAGATCAAATAAAAGAGTGTGAGAATTGCGCGAGGATGTAAATTTAAACCTTCTCACAAATGAATCAGTTAGGTAGTGGTATTGCAGGCACTTATCTGACACGAAGCCCTCAAGATCAGTGTTACGCACATACGCGTCAAATTCTTCCTTGATGCCAGCACGGATCATAAACTCCTCTGACGGCCATTCACAAGGCTGCACTTGAGCTTCGTGAGGGAGTCCAGGATTAAGGGGTCCTCGGGCGTCCGGCCTGTTATCCATGGGCCGGACTGGTGGGCTGTGAAGATATGAAGGCTAAAGACTGTACCGTGTCCGGATTGGACTCTCCTTGGCATGGAAGGCAAGCTTGGTGTCGGCGTCCTGGGAACGGGGGTCCCCAGACTTGCCTGCCTGCGGCCCGCAGCATGGCTGAGCCAGCAGGCCGTATGGCCCATCTTCACCAGCAAAGCATCTGAGACCCTCGCGAGGGTCCAAGCCTCGCGAGGAGGACGACGCAAGACCTCCTGAGGAGTAGCCTAGCCAGGCAGGCTCACGAGGAGCAGAGATATCAAGGCGGGGCAAACCTCACGAGACCCTCGTGACGTGAGCCATGACGCACGACACCAGGTGGGCGCCAGGACGGCGCCAGCGCACAGCGTCCTTGTTTCCTCTTTGGTGCTAAGGAGGCCAGCGCAGGCAAAGACTACCGAGGCATTAGGCAAAGGTTGCTATATTGGTTCAACGAGACCAAGACCAGGAGGACAGCAAGACGAAGGTCATCGTGGAGCCAAAGACGGCGTCACCACCAGAGCCTTCGGCGGGCGAAGACCACTTTTGTCAGGATAGCTTGTACTAGCTATCCCCCTTCGAATTAGCTCGCCATTGTTGGCTCCCTTCCCGCTCGATATTTGGGAAGAGGACCAGGGCCTATATAAGTAGAGCTAGCCACCATAGTAGAGGCATCCCATCCTAGCTTGATCCAACTCGATCGAGAGCCTACTCATAAGAACACCTCCATCTCAGGAGGCTGTTCTTCCCTTGTACTGTTCATCATCAGCCCTAGAGGAAATCCACCATCACCACCACACTGGAGTAGGGTATTACACCACAACGGTGGCCCGAACGAGTATAAATCTTGTGTCTTTCTGTGTTGCGAGTTCGTTGAGTTCGTCCGTGAGATCTTAGTGAGCTAGGGCATCAATTGGTGGGAAGGAAAGACTTCACGCGCACCCTAGTGTTCGAACCTTAAGGGTTTGTTGGAACCCCACATCCGACATTTGGCACGCCAGGTAGGGGTGCGCTGTAGCTTCCCTTCCATCAGTTCGTCGCTTCGCCGCTCCGTCGTCTCCATGGCGGATGCACGCCGTGCTTGAGCTGAGCGTCGGGATGCCCTCACCGCCCGCGTCGCTCAGACGGCTCCCGTAGGCGGGCCACATCGCCGTTCTCCATCCCCCGCCGCCAACGCTACCACCAGCCCGGCAGGGAACGAGCAGCAGGCGTCTTCGCTACATCCTTTGGTGCGGCTGGACGGCCGCACTGCCACTCCATCACTGACACCTGCCAGTTCTTCGTCTCACGCGCACCACATTCCCATGGAGACATGGGCCGCGCTCCTCGCAGCGAACGAGCTCCTGCGCTACTGCCCCATCGAAGACCTCTACGAGGAGTGGCTCGAACGCGTCACCGAGCTCGTCCGCGTCTCCGTTGGCTCTCCGGCACCGTCCCACTCTCTACCACCCCCTCAACCTGCCACGGGCGACGGGGCTCATGGCGCTCCTCCACCACCTCAGCCCCAAGACATCGCCATGGAACCAAGGCGCACGGCTCCGAGACGTGATCCGCCGCGCCCGGCGCCCGTGCGTGAAGATAGAAGCTGCCAAGAAATTCCGCGGCCGCGAGAAGCTGCACCTGCGCTTCTCGCGCCACCTCGTCAAGGTTGCGCACCGCCCGTAGCGGTGCAGCGCGCACTTCGTCAAGACCAAGCTCCACCTCCGAGGCAGGCCCCGGCAACCACGACTGGCTGCCGCGCCTTCACTCCCGAGCTGCGTAGCATCGCCTGGCCGGGCAAGTTCAAGCCGGATCTGCCTCCTCGCTACGACAGTGTCGCCGACCCCACGGAGTTCCTGCAGCTCTATGAGCTGAGCATCAAAGCGGCCAACGGTGACGAAAAGGTCATGGTGAACTGGTTTCCATGGCTCTCAAGGATGGAGCTCGCTCCTGGCTCCTGAACCTGCAACATGGCTCGATCTCCTCCTGGGACGAGATGTGCGACTGCTTCGTCGCCAACTTCCAGGGCACTCACGACCGTCCATCGTCCGCGGGTGACCTACGCCGCATCAGGTAGCAACCAGGAGAGACCCTCCAGAAGTACATCCAGTGCTTCAACAACACCCGCCTCAAGATCCCCAAGGTCACGGACGAGGCCATCATCTCCGCGTTCTCCGACGACGTCCGTGACGTCAAGATGAAGGAAGAGCTCACCATCCACGAGGAGCTCTGCACATCTCAGGAGCTGTTCAACCTGGCGAACAGGTGCGGAACAGCTGAGGAGGGGCGCCTCTCTCTCCTTGAGCCACCAGTCGTGGCCGCGGAGGAGAAGAAGGCCAAGGACAAGGACGTAAAGCACAAGGAGGTAGTTGTGCTTGCAGTGGAGCCCGACATCAAGCGGGGCAAAGATCAGCCCGAGTCATCCAAGAACGGCCGACCATTCTGCGCCTTCCACGAACACCCACAACACCAGTGACTGTCAAGAGCTCAGAGCCATACGATAAGGACGCTACGATCGACGCCCCGAGCGCAACGACCGGGGTTACGGCCGTAGAGAAGGACGTGGAGGTGGACGCTGGGACGACCGTGGCCTGCGCCAGGAGTGGCGCGGCCGACCTTGTGAGGACCGCTGGTAGGACCAGCCTCGTAAGGGCGCTTGGAGGGACCCGCCTCATGAAGATCGCCCCAGGGCAACGCCGGTCTTCCCCCGCTGCCGCCACCAAGAAGGAACGACGACCACTGCCAGGACGAGGGGGTTGGGGGCTTCCAGGAGCTGCGTGCGATCGCCTGCATTTTGTGCGGCGCCCAGGCCCCAGCCTCCCAGTGCATCTTCAAGCAGTTTGCTTACGAGGTGAACCCGACGCTTCCCAAGCTCGAGGCCACGTGCCCGCTCAGGTGGTCCCAATGTGCCATCACTTTCAACTCGGTGGATCAGCTCAAGTGCGTGGCCACCACTGGCACCCTCCCTATGCTGTGTTCCCCAGTCATCAGCAATGTGCAGGTCACCAAGACCCTCATTGACGACGGCGCAAGGCTCAACGTCCTGTCCGTCGACACCTTCGACAACCTCCAAGTGCCATATGAGCAGCTCCAGCCCACCAAGCCTTTCTCAGGAGTGACCGACGGCTCCACCACGCCGATAGGGCAGGTCCGCCTGCCTGTCACCTTCGGGGAGCGCAAGAACTACCACACCGAACTCATCGACCTCGACGTCGCGCACATCCGCCTGCCGTACAATGCGATCCTCGGGTATCTAGCCCTGGCCAAGTTCATGGCAGTCACTCATCATGGCTACAACGTTCTCAAGATGCGAGGAAGCGGAGGAATCATCACGGTCCCGTGTGAAGAGCGGGATGCGGTGTGCTCCCTCGAGCGCGCCTTTCAAGCCGCAACAATTGACGACCCTGACAGCAGAAATGAAGGCCCTCTGGAGGCCATCCCCTAGAAGAAGCAACCGCGCCGTGCAGGACCTCAGGAGGACGGTGTCACGACATAAGCCACGTCAGGACCAGCGCCCCGCTCCAGGGGCGCCTCCCTCCGTCGCATAGGAAGGTGCGCCTGGCACCCTCCCTAGGCTGGGCTCGGGGGCTCTCTTCTGGAGGGCCTCAGACCTTGCCAACCTCACGAGGGAGGCGCTTGGGCACCACTTGGAAGCGTGCTTCACGGCACATGACACTCAGGAGAGCACAGGGCAAGGAGTGTCCACCACCCAGGAGTTCATCACCAAGACCATCCAGGAACTGCAAGAAGCAAGAACCATGCGCGGCGACGGCCGCCCGCAAGGCGCAGCTCCGCATCTTGGCGAGGATGCTGGGCTGCGTGTCTGCATCGACATCCTAGGGCTCAACAGGGCCGCATCTTAGGAGCGTTTCTGGCCTTCGCGTGTGGGCCGCTGTGAGGGCCCGCCACACAGCTATGTTTGTATGCCCTTTGGCATGCCGAGCGTGGCGTCGGCCTATCAGCGCAACATGTGACGTGTCCTGGCGGCTCAGGAAGCCAGGTACCACGCCGTTCTGGAGGAGATGGAGACGGTTTTCAGGGAACCTCCTGAACCCTCAGAGCCTCCAGAGGCTTAGGGTTCTGGCGGCTCATGAGGAGTCATTTCTTTAACGCACGCCTTCAGCTGCACCAACTCTGCTCCGTCTACAGAACCAGGTGACATCTTCCAAGCTCGTTTAGCTGGGAGCGCCCCACACTACATTATTCCTAGGCCGCGTGGGTCCGTCCCTACGGCATGTATCTTTTTCGCTTATGTCTTCATCTTACCTTGTTGGGGGCGCCCCTCGGGCTGCATCATCCCCAAGCCGCTCGGGGTGGACCTGGTGTCATGTATCTTCCTGCATTTATCCAAGCTGATCTGCTCTCCATGCTTAACCTGCCAACTGCTATCACCAGCTCGATTGCTGCCCACCATGGGTCTGTTCATCCTATGCGATCCGCTTGCACGTTAAAAGGGGGGCTCCTGAGCATCGCGACTCAGGAGCTCTTACTGGCTCTCCATCCCTCACCCCCTGGCCTTAACCACGGCATCGCGACCTGGCATACCAGTGGCTGCTGAGCTCACTCGAGGGCCGGGACCTGAGGACGTAGAGTGCTGGCATCTAACTGCCTTGCAGGAACATACAGTCACCAAGACTCAATACCAGGCGCAATCCGCCTTGAGGTAGGGCCTCGTGAGTCCCGCGCTGGCTCATGAGTGCCCAGATACACCTTGCAGCCCTGTCGTGCAAGCCACATGTCAGGGCGGGGCTGTACACGCCCCAGGGGCTCCTCCCGGAGGGGGCCCCCATCCCACGCCCAAGTGGAAGCACCATGCTCCGTGCTGGCTGACGACACTGCCGAGGAGCGACTATGCCCATGCACAACCGGAAGCACTATGCTCCGTGCTGGTGATAAACAACTGAGGGCGGCCCCATGGTCGTACCAACCTCAGGGAGCCCAGAGCTCAGCGCCCTGCCTCGCCACAACGCCTCCCCTTGGAAGAGCCGTGTGAGGGGGCTGGGCACGGGGGCTCAGCTTAGGTCACGCCCAAGGGCACGCCACCCAACCAGGTCCCCTGGACCTGGGCAACGCGTGCCCCTCCCGAGGCCTTGGCGAGGGCAGGTATGGAAATTGTTTGCAGGTCAAGGGGGACTCCTGAGCACCGCGACTCAGGAGCCTAACTGGTCACATAGCCCCTCACTCCTTGGTCCGTCCTGGTCTCCGGTCGGCCCAATGGCGGTTGAGGTATGTGTGGGGCCGGGCTCTGCCGATGTAGAACGCAAAGCAAATAGGAAGGAAATCACCAAATCTTGAAGCAAATATTACAAGCATATTGTTCTCACAACACCAAATGAAAAGTCTAAACGCCTCCACAAGGCCTGATACATGTCCCAGAAACGAAACGGGAAGAGTAGCCACAGGTCACCCCTGGATATCGCCATCGCCTGCAGAAGGTGCTCCCCCGTTGGTGACGATGTTCTCACCTTCAGCCGCAGTTTCCGCGGCATTGCCAGACAGAGGATCGGAGACAAAGCTGGGAAACTTCCCCAGCAAAGCCTCCACTTGACATTCAACAGCTGCAGTGGCGGCTTCTCAGTGATCTTCAGCCATAGGCTCCAGCAGCTCGTCAAGGCAGGCGTTAGGGTCGCGGAGGTACAGATGGCTGAGGATGCGAATCAGTGCGGTGAAGACAGGATGCGAGCTTCTGCTTCCGCCATGGGACCGAGACCTTCGACGACCTCCTCAAGCGCCTTCACCATGATAGGAAGCAGCTGGGCGGGGCCGTCCTCGTTGGTGTCCAGCGGCCTCTCCAGGCCGTGCTCGTAGAGTGTCTTCAACGCCTTGCGAGACCTCTTCTCAGGATCGGTGAAGGCCACGCGGTCTTCGGCCAGGACTCGCGCCTTGGCATTCAGATCGGCCTCCCTCGTCCCCATCTTCCACTCCAACTCTTCCAACCGGTTGCGCTCGGCGGCCTGTTTCCTCCCCAGCTCCGCCAGCTCAGCATCATGGTTCTTGACGGCTTCCTCCCGGGCCTTCATCCCCTCCTCCTTCGCCTGGCGGCCGCATACCTCTTCGGCGTGCTTGTCGCACAGGCTCTGCAACTCGCCCTCTAGCACTTCACAGCGGTCACGGGCGGCCTTGGCATCTTTCAGCGCCGCCTCACGATTGGTTGCAGCACTAGTGGCTCCTCGCTTCTCCTCGGAAGTCGCAGCAGCCTGGCTCAGTGCTGCGTGAACCGCCAGGTCGGAGTGAAGCCAGCCAGAGGCCAGCTCTAGACGCCCGGCCACCAGGCGCGAGTCCGCGCTTAGGAGATCCGCCTGCAGCCGGGTCATCTCCGAAAGAGCATGCCCCAAGACAGCAGCAGAAGCAGAGGAACCAGGGAGTGGAGGTGCTGCGGAGGGAGGAAGCGGGACCATCACCAGGGCTCGGGAGACCGCAGGTTCCGGAGCAGCTGGGATCTCGTCAGCCGCGCCAAGCGCCGGCGCCTCCGGAGCCGGGGGGCCATGGGGGCTGACTCCACACGGTGATGTTCTTCTTGGCCCCAGGAGGACGACCGGCCTGGGGAGATGCGGGCGCTGCTGCCTCCTTTCTCTGCGGAGGGAGGCATGGCCGCCATACCCTCCTTCCTCTTCTTCGCCGAAGATGCCGGCCAGATCAACCAAGGGCAAGCGTTAGGAAATAACAAGTACCGGCAGGGATAACGTGAAGCTCGAAATACCTACCGGTCCACCGCGAAGTACTCCACCTTTCGCTTGTGAAGCTTGAGGCCTGACGGCATCGGGACCTGAGGGGCAGGCGTTCGGGCTCCGGCGGCGCCAGGCGGTGCGGAGGCAGAACCGGATCCATCCCTAGGAGGCGCCAGGGTGGAGGCGGCACCACGGACCACCAGCGATGACCTACCCTTCGTCGGGATGAGGGGTTGCTCCCTCTCCCCTTCGTAGGTGTCGGCTTTGGCATCATCAGGAAGGGCGCGGAGAATCTCGTCCTTGCTCAGAGGGGAAGTCTCCCCCGCCCCTTCCGAGCTCTTCTCCGAGTCCACCTCCTCGCCCCCCTCTCAGCGGGACTCGCCAGAAGACACCCCCAACAGTTGCTGCGCCATAGGAGCTCCTGAAAACACCAGCGGCACCAGCCCGCGTGCATCGAAAGTCGGCCTGGAGGCGAAGAATTCCTCCCGGTCCCTGCGTTGGAACAGGGGAATGAAGGGGCTAGGCGGGTACTCCTGGTTGTCTCGAACTATGAGACGCAGGACGACGTCCAGTTCATCGTCAGGTAGGTCCCCCGGTCTCAGGCGGGCCTTGTTTTCCCCTCCTTCAAGCTCCCAGAAGGGGTGCGAGCGCGCCTGGAGTGGGGCAACCCGCAGCGTCAAGAACTCCCTCAGGAGTATCGCTCCCGTTATCTTGGCCGCCCTCGCATTGCCTGGCTTCAGGTCAGTCATCATCTGTCCCAGCACTGACGATGCCCGCCCATCGACAAGCTCCGCCCTGGGCCACTCCTTGCCCTGCCGGGGCGCCTCCATCGGCAACATCAGGCGTGGATGTGCGAGCTTGGCATCCATCATGACCCATTTGGATCGGATATTGTCGGCCCTCTTCCTGGTGCTCGAGATCGAGTTGGCCTTGCTGGACGCAACGTAGTTGGCGCATCCGGAGATGTGACCCTCTTTGACCCGGAGGAAGAAGAAATGGCGCAGGAGCGCCACGGATGGCATCACGCCCAGGTACGCCTCACAGTAGTAGGCAAAGATGGACAGGAGGAGGACAGAGTTGGGATGGAGGTGCAATGCCTGCAGCCCGTAGTGGTCGAGGACTTCATAAAAGAAATCAGAGAAGGGAGGAACCAACCCAGCAGCGACGCTGCTCGAGAAGAAGGGGAAGAAGGTGCTCCCCTCAGGCTCCGGCTCGTGGGACGCAAGCAGGAGCTCCGTCTTCCCCCACTCATTGTTCTCCCCCGCTTTCAGCAGGCGCACAGAGGCGAGGCTCTTCTCCGTGAAAGTACGTGCCTCGAGAGTGGGCTCGTACCAAGCCGGTGTCGAGGAGGTCTTGACCTTGCGCGACGCCATGAGCGGCAGATGCAGAGCAAGGCTGGGGCAGATCTGGAGGTAGCGGCGGGGAAGAGTAAGAAAGGGGATCTGGAGCGAGGCAAGGAAGAAGAAACAAAGTCAAGTGCTACCTGCGCCAGCCTTTTTGTCAGGTCAAGCAGTTGCCGGGGCAGCGTGGGGAAGCGGAGACGCCCACATCCAATCAACCACCACACGTCAATCGAGGCCACAAGCTTTTGGGGCCTGCGATGCTCCATGCTTGTCCCTTGGCTTCGCCGCGAAGCCAAGGCTGAGCGCACCTTGGGCCCGGGGGCTACTGTCGGCGTCCTGGGAACGGGGGTCCCCAGACTAGCCTTCCTGCGTCCCGCGGCGTGGCTGAGCCAGCAGGTCGTACGGCCCATCTTTACCAGCAAAGCATCCGAGACCCTCGCGAGGGTCCAAGCCTCGCGAGGAGGATGATGCAAGACCTCCCCAGGAATAGCCTAGCCAGGCAGGCTCACAAGGAGCGGAGATATCATGACGGGGCAAACCTGACGAGACCGTCGTGACGTGAGCCATGACGCACGACACCAGGCGGGCGCCAGGCTGGCGCCAGCGCACAGCGTCCTTGTTTCCTCTTTGGTGCTAAGGAGGCCAGCGCAGGCAAAGACTACCGAGGCATTAGGCAAAGGTTGCTATATTGGTTCAACGAGACCAAGACCAGGAGGACGGCAAGACGGAGGTCATCATGGAGCCCAAGACGGCGTCACCACCAGAGCCTTCGGCGGGCGAAGACCACTTTTGTCAGGATAGCTTGTACTAGTTGTCCCCCTTCGAATTAGCCCGCCATTGTTGGCTTCCTTCCTGCTCGATATTTGGGAAGAGGACCAGGGCCTATATAAGCAGAGCTAGCCACCATAGTAGAGGCATCCCACCCTAGCTTGTCCAACCCGGTCGAGAGCCTACTCACAAGAACACCTCAATCTCAGGAGGCTGTTCTTCCCTTGTACTGTTCATCATCAGCCCTAGAGGCAATCCACCACCACCACACTGGAGTAGGGTATTACACCACAACCGTGGCCCGAACCAGTATAAATCTTGTGTCTTTCTGTGTTGCGAGTTCGTCGAGTTCGTCCGCGAGATCTTAGTAAGCTAGGGCGTTGATTGGTGGGAAGGAAAGACTTCGCGCGAACCCAGTGTTCGAAACTTAAGGGTTTGCCGGAATCCCACATCCGACACTTGGCAACCGATTATGAAGATTCCTACTTATGTAACCGACTCTATGTAAACCCTAGATCCCCCCCTGTGTCTATATAAACCGGAGAGGTTAGTCCGGAAAGGATATACTCATTACCATAGCCATACAGGCTAGGCTTCTAGGGTTTCGCCATTACGATCTCGTGGTAGATCAACTCTTGTAACACTCATATTCATCAAGATCAATCAAGCAGGACATAGGGTATTACCTCCATAGAGAGGGCCCAAACCTGGGTAAACATCGTGTCCCCTGTCTCCTATCACCATCGATCCTAGACGCACAGTTCGGGACCCACTACCCGAGAACCGCCGGTTTTGACACCGACATTGGTGCTTTCATTGAGAGTTCCACTTTGCCATCGACGAAAGGTTCAATGGCCCCTTCAATTGTTTATAGCGACGCTGTCCAAGGAGAAACCTTCCTCCTCGGACAGATTTTCGTGTTCGGCGGCTTCGTACTGCGGCCAACTCGCTTGGCCATCTGGAGCAAATCGATAGCTACGCCCCTGGCCACCAGGTCAGATTTGGAAACTTGAACTCCATTGCGGATATCCGTGGAGACTTGATCTTCAATGGATTTGAGACTGCAGCGATCGCTTCCCCTCGCCCCAATGAACATGACTTAAATCTGTCATCGGACCAGATTCGGGAGATAGCCCCTGAGGGAGTCCTGGACTAGGGGGTTTTCGGATAGCCAAACTATACCTTCAGCCGGACTCCTGGACTATGAAGATACAAGATTAAAGACTTCGTCTCGTGTCCGGAAGGGACTTTCCTTGGCGTGGAAGGCAAGCTTGGCGATACGGATATTCAGATCTCCTACCATTGTAACCGACTCTATGTAACCCTAACCCTATCCGGTGTCTATATAAACCGGAGGGTTTTAGTCCGTAGGACAACATACACATCAACAATCATACCATAGGCTAGCTTCTAGGGTTTAGCCTCTCTGATCTCGTGGTAGATCTACTCTTGTACTACCCATATCATCAATATTAATCAAGCAGGACGTAGGGTTTTACCTCCGTCGAGAGGGCCCGAACCTGGGTAAAACTTCGTGTCCCTTGCCTCCTGTTACCATCTGGCCTAGACGCACAGTTCGGGACCCCCTACCCGAGATCCGCCGGTTTTGACATCGACATGGGTGCTTTCATTTAGAGTTCCTCTGTGCAGTCGCCGTCAGGCCCGATGGCTCCTACGATCATCAATGGCGATGTAGTCTAGGGTGAGACCTTCCTCCCTGGATAGATCTTCGTCTTTGGCGGCTTCGCACTGCGGGCCAATTCACTTGGCCATCTAGAGCAGATCGAAAGCTACGCCCCTGGCCGTCTGGTCAGGTTTGGAAGTACATGGCTGACACCCGCGGGGACTTGATCCTCGATGGATTTGAACCACTGCCGAGCGCGCCGCACTGTCACGACGAGCATGATCTAGCTCTACCGCCGAACAGTGCCCTGGAGGCCGCACCCGCATCGGCTCTGACCCTTAGTTTGGAGCCAACCGCGCCGATCGAGGATGGGCGGTTGGACGCCACCTCGGGGGCTGCGATCCAAACGGCAATTGAGCCGAACACCAGCCCCGTACTCTGCGAGGCTCGTGACTCCAAGGAGCCGGACCCCTCTCCGGACTCCGAATCCTCCGCGCCCCTGCCAGTCGAATCCGATTGGGCATCGATCATGGAGTTCACTGCCGCAGACATCTTTTAGCACTCGCCTTTCGACGATATCCTGAAGTTACTAAAGTCTCCCTCTTTATCAGGAGAGCCCTGGCCGGACTACAGTCAGCAAGGTTGGGGTACGGACGATGAAGAAATTCAAAACCCACCCACCACCCACTTTGTAGCCACTATCGACGACTTAACCGACATGCTCGACTTCGACTCCGAAGACATCGACGGTATGGACGCCGATGAAGGAGATGATGAATAGCCAGCGCCTGCTAGGCCCTAGAAAGCCACCTCGTCATATGACATATACATGGTGGACACCCCAAAAGAGGGAGAGGGCGATGGAACAACGGAGGATGACCCCTCCAAGAAACAGCCTAAGCACCAACATCAGCGGCGCCGCTCAAAATCTCGCCAGCACAAAAACGGTGATTCCAGCACGAGAGATAATAATACTCCGGAGAGTGCCGAAGAAAACCCCCTCCAGCAAGGTTTAGCACAGGAGGATGGAGAAACCAGCCCTCATGAGAGAGCGGCAGACAAAGAGGTCGAGGACGATAACTATATGCCTCCCTCCGAAGACAAGGTAAGCCTCGACGACGACGAATTCGTCGTGCCAGAGGATCCCATTGAGCAAAAGTGTTTCCAACGCAGGCTTATGGCCACGGCAAGAAGCCTCAAGAAAAAACAGCAACAGCTCCGAGCCGATCAAGATATGCTGGTTGACAGATGGACCGAAGTCCTTGCGGCCGAAGAGCATACACTCGAACGCCCCTCCAAGAGTTACCCAAAGCGCAGGTTGCTACCCCAATTAGGGGAGGAAGCACTTGTTGCGGCCGAACGGCCACCTCGTGGCCGCGACAGAGAGGCCTCCCGGCCCTCCACTGAAGCCGCACCCCGTACCAAGGCACGAGAATATGCGCCGGACTTACAAGACATGTTGGAGGACAAGGCAAGGCAAACACGTTCGATCTACGGATCGCGTGGGCACCCCATGGCTCGAGACGGTAAACGTCACGCCGGCCACATATTCAGCAGGGCCGAACACAGTAGACAAAGCTCGTTGGAGCTACGTCATGATATCGCCCAGTACAGAGGCGCCGCACACCCATTGTGCTTTATAGACGAAATAATGGATCATCAAATCCCCGAGGGTTTCAAACCCATAAACATCGAATCATATGATGGCACAATAGACCCTGCGGTATGGATCGAGGATTATCTCCTTCATATCCACATGGCCCGCGGTGACGATTTTCACGCCATCAAATACCTCCCACTCAAGCTTAAAGGACCAGCTCGGCATTGGCTCAACAGCTTGCCAACAGGGTCAATCAGTTGTTGGGAGGACCTGGAAGTCGCATTCCTCGACAATTTCCAGGGCACTTATGTGCGACCCCCAGACGCCGATGACCTAAGTCACGTAATCCAGCAGCCAGAGGAATCGGCCAGACAATTCTGGACACGGTTCCTAACAAAGAAAAATCAAATAGTCGACTGTCCGGACGCTGAAGCCCTAGCAGCCTTCAAGCACAATATCCGTGACGAGTGGCTGTCTCGGCACCTCGGACAGGAAAAGCCGAAATCTATGGTAGCACTCACGACACTCATGACCCGCTTTTGCGCGGGAGAAGATAGTTGGCTCGCTCGTAGCAACAACATGACCAAGAACCCTGGTAGTTCGGACACCAGGGACATTAGTGGCAGGTCGCGTCGCAACAAGCAGAAGCGCTACATTAACGGCGACAATGCTGAGGATATGGCAGTTAATGCCGGATTTAGAGGCTCTAAATACGGTCAGTGGAAGAAGCCATTCAAAAGGAATCCTAGGGGCCCGTCCAGCTTGGACCGAATACTCGACCGCTTGTGCCAAATACATGGAACCCCCGAAAAGCCAGCCAATCGCACCAACAGGGATTGTTGGGTGTTCAAGCAGGCAGGCAAGCTAAGCGCCAACAATGAAGACAAGAGGCTGCATAACGATGACGACGAGGAGCCCCGGCCGCCGAACAACAGTGGACAGAAGGGTTTTCCCCCACAAGTGCGGACGGTGAACATGATATACGCAACCGATGTCCCCAAAAGGGAGCGGAAGCGTGCGTTAAGGGATGTATACGGGGTAGAGCCAGTCGCCCCAAAGTTCAACCCATGGTCCACCTGCCCGATCACCTTCGATCGAAGGGACCATCCCACTAGCATCCGTCATGGCGGATTCGCCGCATTGGTTCTAGACCCAATTATTGACGGATTTCATCTCACTAGAGTCCTTATGGACGACGATAGTAGCCTCAACTTGCTTTACCAGGATACAGTGCGGAAAATGGGCATAGATCCCTCGAGGATTAAGCCCACCAAAACGACCTTTAAAGGCATAATACCAGGTGTAGAGGCCAACTGCACAGGCTCAGTAACACTTGAAGTGGTCTTCGGATCTCCGGATAATTTCCGAAGCGAGGAGTTAATCTTCGACATAGTCCCGTTTCGTAGTGGCTATCACGCACTGCTCGGGCGAACCGCATTCGCCAAATTCAATGCGGTACCGCACTATGCATACCTTAAGCTCAAGATGCCAGGCCCTCTTGGAGTAATTACGGTCAATGGAAACACCGAACGCTTCCTCCGAACGGAGGAGCACACGGCGGCCCTTGCAGCGGAAGTACAAAGCTGCCTCTCCAGGCAGTTCTCCAGTCCGGCCATTAAACGTCTAGACACTGTCAAGCGCGCCCGGAGTAACCTACAACAAGACCGCCTGGCACGTTCCAAGCAGGCGTAGCAATGCGGCCCCAACCCCAACCCTCGCAAAAAGGCGACGCCAGTACTTCACGTCCATAACTACGCTCTGGAAATACCATGAGCATAGGGGGAGGGGCACCATCACGGCACGCCCAAAACACGGCTTAAACCGCACAAGGGGCTGCCGATTTTTTACTTTTCTCTTACTTCCAGGACTCTACTCTTCGGAAGGCTTGTTCGGCAGTTCAATTGCCGCACAAACGATGCAAGGACCAGGGAAGTAGACAAGCCATGCCGCATTACGGAAATCCCAGGTGGTCTCTATCACGAGCAGTATACCTGTTTCGCATACTATTCCGCAACTTGCCCCTGGAGAAGACATGTTAAATAGTCCAACTTTTCGTTTATCGCATTACTTGTATCGTTCTGCTTTGATCGCAGCTATTTTAATAAACAATGCATAGCTTTTGTCTATTTTTTGCATTACCTTATATATATATGTTCCTTAACGACATGTTGCACCCGTACACTTTGGTACGGTCAAAATACGCTAGGGGCTTCATTACCCCTCAACATGGTGTGAGAAGTCCGAACACTTTAACAAGTGCGGCACCCTGAACTTATAGCATTATATGCATCAGCTTCGAATCATGTCTTGGATCATAGTTGGGTTTGCCCGGCTCCTATGTTTTGGTGCCTTACGTTCCGCTATATCAGCTAAGGTAGCACTAGGAGAACCACTGCGATTGTGCCCCGGTTGAGCTGGGTCGAGCACCTCAGTGGAGAAAGCTAAAACTGACTGTCATGATGAGGCGAGAGCTGGTTGCTGTTCGAGAGGTCTTTTCGAGTCCTTAAAGACTTATGCCGCTTAGGGCGAGGAGTCGGCTCTGTCCGGCCAAGGCATGGATAGCGCCCCGAACTCGGTCTTCCGAATACTAGGGGCTTCACCGAAATTTAAAATTATAGAATTCTATGGCTAAGTGAGAGTGTTCACGCATTATAGTCCGATTGCCTCGTTCGTTGGGCTAAGCGCCTCCCTCGAAGGACCCAAATATGGGAAAAAGAGCGCCTAGGTTTATCCCCGAACACCCCAGCACTAGCGGCAAGGGGGCAGAAGTCGACGACTCGCCATCTCTCAGTAGTGATAAACAGCCGCACAGAAGGTAATATTTTAAATTCAAGCAGCATTGCTTAGCGCATATGAACAAGTTTTTAGCGCACAGGATAACACGAGCGGGTTTTACTCAAAAAATACATCCTTGGTACATTCATCCGCAACAAGGCGGGCACCCTTCAGAACATCCTTATAATAATTCTCGAGCTTGCG
Organism: Triticum dicoccoides; assembly: GCF_002162155.2. NCBI lineage: Eukaryota > Viridiplantae > Streptophyta > Magnoliopsida > Poales > Poaceae > Triticum > Triticum dicoccoides. The sequence continues at coordinate 461,119,671 of NC_041390.1, forward strand.
ATGCTCTTTCCCCGGCGGTGGCCCGTCCTTCACAAGGTTCTCCGCATCCAGCTTGCCCCAGTGCACCTTAGCACGGGCAAGGGCCCTATGGGCACCTTCAATGCAGACAGAGCGCTTGATGTCTTCAAGCCTCGGACAGGCCTCCACCAGCCGCCGCACCAGGCCGAAATAGCTCCCAGGCAGAGCCTCTCCAGGCCACAGCCGAACTATGAGGCCCTTCATGGCCTGTTCGGCCGCCTTGTGGAGCTCGACCAGTTGCTTCAGCTGGTCGCTCAGGGGCACGGGGTGTCCGGCCTCAGCGTACTGAGACCAGAACACCTTCTCCGTCGAGCTACCCTCCTCGACTCGATAGAATGCGGCGGCATCGGACAGACTCCAGGGGAGATCTGTGAATGCTCCTGGAGAGCTCCGGATTCGGGTAAGTATCAAGTAACTCACGTGTATGTGTTTACTCTGCATAAAGAATGCCTTACCCGCCGCTATCTTCTTCACCTCATCCAACTCCTGGAGGGTCTTCTGGGACTCGGCCTTGGCAGATGTGGCACTTTCAATAGCCACCGCAAGCTCGGACGCTTGCGTCTTCGAGTCACGCTCCAAACTCTCATGTTTTTCCATGATAGCCTGGAGCTCTTGCCGCACCTTACCAAACTCGGCCTCATACTTCTCCCGCTTGGTGCGCTCCAAGGCCGAATTCTTCTCGGCCTCGTCCAGCGCTTGCTTAAGGGTTGCCACCTCTGACGTGGCCCCTATAATAGCCATGATAATCCTGTCATTTTTCGCAATTGCGCCTTATATATATATATATATATATATATATATATATATATATATATATATATATATACTTTTAACAAGGTATTTCTTACCTTCATTGTCCTCGAGCTGCTTCTTGGCACGCTCGAGCTCTTGCTCGGACCTTTCGAGGTCCTGCTTTAGCGTGTCCACTTCTGTAGTTAGTGCGGCGGACGCAAGCAGGGTAGCCTGCACATGCATAATGACTCATTTTTGTTAGACTCCCGTGAATTCTATTTGATCCTCTATTCGGCTTTTCTTCCCGAACGCCAAACAGAGCATCAGGGGCTACTGTCTATGCAGTACTATTATTTACGCATTCTTTACTTACCTCAAAGCCTGTTAAAAGGCTTGTACAAGCTTCAGTCAGTCCGCTCTTGGCGGACTAAACCTTCTGGATCACCGCACTCATAATAGTGCGGTGCCCCTCATCGATGGAGGCACCTCGGAGCGCCTCCAACATATTGTCCGGCGCCTCCGGTTGGACGGAGGTCACTGGCACGGCGGGCTTGCTCCTCTTGGAAGGAGGTCCCCCGCCGGACTCTGGAACCTTTGAAGATTCCGGAGCGGTGTCCGGCCTAGGGCCGGACTTGGAGCCCTGGGGGGTTTCATCCCCCTTACTCCTGGAGTTCGGGAGGTCGCCTCACGGCGCCTCCAGGACCACCTCCTCCCGGATTGGAACCTGTTGGGACAACACTTCGGTGTTGTCCATAGGGCGGGGGGAGGAAGCCGTCGAAAGTGAGTTCACGTCCGACGAGTCCAGTGAGCCGCTCAACGACGCGTCGAGCCGGTCTTTGGGTGGGCTGCATAAACACATTCGACATAAGGGAAAGTTGTGTAATAAACGAATACCTTGAATTACTTTGGTATTCGGATACTTACGATTTCGCCAGGGGCTTGGCCCTGGGCACCCACTCCTCTCTGTCGTCGTCGGCGTCGGTGGAGTAGTCCGGAGAAAGGGTTTTCCCCTTCTTGGACCCTTCGGCCTCCCCAGTTGGGGAGGCCTTCCTTTTCTTCCCTTCCCCCGCTGGAGGGGGAGGGGTCTCTTCTTCCTCCTCATCATCTTCATGGGAGGAGGAGTGCGCCTCGGATTCGTCGGATGGTGAATCCGACACCTCCGGGCGTCGGGCACTCTTTCGAGTCCTCATGGCCTTCTTCTTGGCCCTCTTCTCTGGCACCACATAGGGTGTCGGAACCAGCAGCTTCGCCAGGTGAGCGTCCTCTGGGCCTTCAGGCAAAGGAGCCGGACAGTTGAACTGTCCGGATGTCACCTGCCAATCCTGTCAGAGGAAAGGGAGCTTAGATCCCGCATAGAATCAAACTATGTAAAACTAATACCCTGTAAAAGGAAAAACAGCTTACCGCGAGCGCGTGACGCTGCGCGCTGAATCCGTGATCCTCGGTAGCAGATGCAGGAGCCTCGGCGCCCTGGAAAAGCATCCTCCAGGCATCTTCGTACGTCGTGTTGAAGAGCCTGTTTAGAGTTTGATGCTGCGCCGGGTCGAACTCCCATAGATTGAAGGCCCGTCGTTGACACGGGAGGATTAGGCGGATGAGCATAACCTGGACTACATTGACAAGTTTGAGCTTCTTGTTCACCAGGGTTTGGACGCATGTTTGGAGTCTGGTCAGCTCTCCTTTTTTACCCGACGACAGGCCGGTCTCCTTCCAGGAGGTGAGCCGCGTAGGGGGTCCGGACCGAAACTCGGGGGCTGCGACCCATTCGGGGTCGCACGGCTCGGTGATGTAAAACCACCCCGATTGCCACCCCTTTAGGGTCTCCACAAAGGAGCCCTCGAGCCATAGGATGTTGGCCATCTTGCCAACCATGGCACCGCCGCACTTCGCCTGGCTGCCGCGCACCACCTTCGGCTTGACGTTGATAGTCTTAAGCCATAGGCCGAAATGGGGGCGGATGCGGAGGAACGCCTCGCACATGACGATGAACGCCGAGATGTTGAGGACGAAGTTCGGGGCCAGATCGTGGAAATCTAGGCCGTAGTAGAACATGAGCCCCCGGACAAATGGATGCAGAGGGAAGCCCAGTCCGCAGAGGAAATGGGGGAGGAATACCACCCTCTCATGGGGCCTAGGAGTGGGGATGAGTTGCCCCTTTTCGGGAAGCCGGTGCGCGATATCGCTAGCCAGATATCCGGCCTTCCTTAGCTTTTTGATGTGTCCCTCCGTGACGGAGGAGACCATCCACTTGCCTCCCGCTCCGGACATGACTGGAGAAGGTTGAGGTGGTAGTGCGGACTTGGGCGCTGAAGCTCGGGTGCGCAAGAATGGATAGGCAAAGGAGGAAGAAGGCGTGGGTAAAAAGGTGGATCCTTATCCCCTTATATGGGTGGGCGCGACTACGTGTCCCCACCAGCCTGGTAAAACTCGCTTATCTCCAAGCGCCGTAATCAATGGTGTGGTTGGGTTACTCATGCCCGTATTGATGAGAATCCCGGAATAAGGGGACACGATCTCTGCTTTCACAAGACGTGCCAAGGAAACCGCCTCGCATAACGCGCTAAGATGGGACAGTAAAACGGTTCGAATAAAAGCTTGGCCGTGGTGTGATGTCACACTACGGAATACGTCAGCAGATTAGATTTGTGTAAATATTATTCTCTCTATGGCAATATGTGGAAACTTATTTTGCAGAGTCGGACAGTATCTTCATGTTCAAAATCTTCTATGAAGTACTTGGACGAGGAACCCGCCTTGCAATGCCGAAGACAATTTGCGCGCCGGACTCGTCGTCATTGAAGCCTGGTTCAGGGGCCACTGAGGGAGTCCTGGATTAGGGGGTGTTCGGATAGCCGAACTATACCTTCAGCCGGACTCCTGGACTATGAAGATACAAGATTAAAGACTTCGTCCCGTGTCCGGAAGGGACTTTGCTTGGCGTGGAAGGCAAGCTTGGCGATACGGATATTCAAATCTCCTACCATTATAACCGACTCTATGTAACCCTAACCCTACCCGGTGTCTATATAAACCGGAAGGTTTTAGTCCGTAGGACAACATACACATCAACAATCATACCATAGGCTAGCTTCTAGGGTTTAGCCTCTCTGATCTCGTGGTAGATCTACTCTTGTACTACCCATATCATCAATATTAATCAAGCAGGACGTAGGGTTTTACCTCCATCGAGAGGGCCCGAACCTGGATAAAACTTCGTGTCCCTTGCCTCCTGTTACCATCCGGCCTAGACGCACAGTTCGGGACCCCCTACCCGAGATCCGCCGATTTTGACACCGACAGCCCCTGTTGCTGAAACGGCCTTAGAACCGGAGCAGATCATGCCATCCGAAGCCACAGAGTCCGCGGCGTTGGAGCCGCACACGGACTCGGCACCTCGCAATATTTGCGCCAATGGAACTCCGGATTCGTCTTCGGCTATAAGTCCCGGACCGGGTACGCCTGCAGACACCGAGCTGGATCAGTTATCAATTTTTGAATTTAGCGCCGCAGACATGTTCCGGCACTCACCTTTGGGTGATGTGCTAAACTCTTTAAAAAACTTGTCCTTGGAGAAGGACTCATAGCCGAACTATGTTCTGTTCGAGCCAGAGGCTGATGATGGGAAATTTTGTTTCCCACCCGCCACCCACTTCATAGCCACTGTCGATGACTTAACCGACGTTCTGGATTACGGCCCCGAAGACGTCGACGATATGGACGACGATGTCGACCAGGAGCAAGGCCAAAACCCGCCATTTACTGGATGTTGGACGGCCACCTCTTCGTACGATGTGTACATGGTTGACACACCTAAAAAAGCTAGCGACGGTGACAAAGGAGATCCAGTTGCGAATAAACCTTCTGAGACACAGTCCAAGCGCCGGTGCCCTAAACTCCGCTCTAAGCCTCGTCTCTCAAATGACGGAAACACTAGCACCGGAGAGAATAGTACTCTGGGCGACGCCAAAAACAATGAAGACCTTGTCTGGGCTACATCCGAACAGGAGGAACAAGACAACGGGCGAGATAACCCTGATAATCAGACCATGCCCAATGACCCAGACGATGATAGTTATCGTCCAGTCTCTGAGGATGATGAGATCCTTGGCAATGAGGACTTCATCATGCCTGAGGCACCCCTCGAACAGGAGCGCTTCAAGCGCCAGCTAATAGCCACTGAAAGAAGCCTGAAGAAGAAGCAGCAGCAGCTTCAAGCTAATCAAGACCTGCTCATTGATAGGTCGACTGATGTCCTGGCAGCCGAAGAATACCGCCTCAAGCGCCCAGCCAAGAATTACCCAAAGCGTAGACTGCTACCTCAGTTCAATGAGGAGGCACCAAATCCCATAACTCCCTCACGCAATGCGGACCGACCACCACGCGGTCGGGATAGTGCATCGGACCGACCAACCCGTGGCCGGGATAAAGCGGCAACTCAGGCCGAACAACAGCCCGCCCCACCACCTCGCAAAAACAGGGACAGAACAGCTCGGGACCATACATACAACCTTCGGTAGGAGCTGGACAGTAGAGCAGAACATACCAGATCAATCTACGGATCGCGAGAACGCTTCCTGACTCGGGATGACGGCTACCTATTCGGGCGTGACAAACCTAGTCACACCCGGGCCGATAACCGCAGACACACACCATTGGAGGTGCACCGTGATGCGGCCCGATATAAAGGCGCCGCACACCCTCTTTGCTTCATAGATGAGGTGCTGGATCACGAATTCCCTGAGGGGTTCAAGCCCGTCAATATTGAATCATACGACGGAACAACCGACCCCGCAGTATGGATTGAGGACTTTATTCTCCACATCCACATGGCCCATGGAGACAACCTCCATGCCATCAAATACCTCCCACTATAACTCAAAGGGCCAGCTAGACACTGGCTGAATAGCCTGCCCGAGAATTCCATCGGCAGCTGGGAGGACTTGGCAGAGGCCTTTCTTGACAACTTCCAAGGTACATATGTCCGGCCACCTGATGCCGATGGGAACCAGCCCCTGGTGGGCTGGTGCACCCCCCTTGGGCCTCCCTTGCGCCTAGGGTTGGAAACCCTAAAGGGGTGGGGGCGCCTCCACCTGGCTTGGGGGCCAAGCCACCCCCTAGGCCGCCACCCCTCCCATTAGATGGGATCTCTAGGGGCCGGCGCCCCCCAGGGCCCCTATATATAGTGGAGGGGAGGGCAGTAGCAACCTAAGCCTTGGCGCCTCACTCCCTCCCGTGACACCTCTTCCTCCCTGCTCGCGCTTGGTGAAGCCCTGCCGGGATCCCGCTACTTCCACCACCATGCTGTCGTGCTGCTGGATCTCCATCAACTTATCCTCCCCCTTGTTGGATCAAGAAGGAGGAGACGTCTCCGCTCCGTATGTGTGTTGAACGCGGAGGTGCCGTCCATTCGGTGCTAGGATCATCGGTGATTTGGATCATGACGAGTATGACTCCATCACCCTCGTTCTCTTGAATGCTTCCGCTTAGCGATCTACAAGGGTATGTAGATGCACTCCCCTTCCCCTCATTGCTAGATTACTCCATAGATTGATCTTGGTGATGCGTAGAAAATTTTAAATTTCTGCTACGATCCCCAACACCAGAGTGTACGGCTGCTAGGAAATAAGTAATATAAAGGAAATAGCGGGAGAATAGAGATAGGATCCGGAGCCCTTGAATTTGGATCATGAACTATTTCCATTATAGTTGGGTTAATGCGTCCAAGCACATTGGTACAAAATAATGCAATAAGTAACCGGCTATTTAACATGCCATACCCGAAGGCGGACTGCACGTGGGTCCTGAAAAACGGTTAGCCTCTAGGGCTTCCCATGTACGCCTGTGCTCCGTGTCAATCCGGTGTGTTCGTCCTTTGACGGGATCGTTAATCAGGCCGTCGAAGGAGGCCCCCATAGGAGAAACCTCAAACAAGGGAAAAGGAGATAGTAAAGTTATATGTGTGTTTGTGATCGATCTGGCCGAACCGTGGATCCCGGGATAGCTTGTGCCTCCGTCGATGCCCACGGAATTTTGAGTGCGTAGTTATGGACGCGTGGTATGAATGCCACTACCTCATCGGGATTGGGACGGAGGCTGAATTGCTAATCGAGCTCTTGACGAGCCATGCTGTCATGTTGAAGTGTAGTCTGGACCATCTTGATGATGTCTAGGGGCTCGGCAGCCAGACTATGATGCTGCTTGAGATGGCCGCTTTGTACCTCTACTGCTAGGGCGGCGGTGTGCTCCTCTGTCCGGAGGGAGTGTTCTATGTTTCCGTTGACTGTTATGATGCCGCGCGGATCGGGCATCTTCAGCTTGAGATAAGCATAGTGTGGCACCGCGTTGAATCTAGCAAACACGGTTCGTCCGAGTGGTGCATGGTAGCCGCTGCCGAAGGGGACGATATCGAAGATTAACTCCTCGCTTTGAAAGTTGTCCAGGGAACCGAAGACCACCTCCAGCGTGATTCAGCCTGTGCAGTGGGCCTCAACACCTTGTATGACTCCTTTAAAGGTAGTCTTTGTGGGTTTTATTCGTGAGGGATTAATGCCCATCTTCCGCACTGTATCCTGATAGACAGGTTGAGGCTGCTACCACCATCCATTGGGACTCGTGTTAGGTGAAATCCATCGATGATTGGGTCGAGGACCAGGGCGGCTGAATCGCCATGCAGGATACTAGTTGGGTGATCTCGACGATCGAAGGTGATCGGAATGACGACCACGAATTGAATTTTGGGGTGACTGGCTCTACCACGTAGACGTCCCTAAGTGCTCGCTTGCGCTCCCTTTTGGGGATGTGTGTAGCGTATATCATGTTCACAGTTTTGACTTGAGGGGGAAATTTCTTCCGCCCTCCGGTGTTCGGTTGCCGGGGCTCTTCATCCTCGTCCTCACTTTGTGATCCCTTCTCTTTGTTTTCAGCATTTAACTTGCCCGCTTGTTTCAAAACCCAACAGTCTCTGTTGGTGTGATTGGCTTATTTGTCTAGGGTACCATGTATCTGGCATGGATGATCGAGTATGCGATCTAGTCTGGATGGTCCCTCGCTGTTCCTTTTTAGGGCTTCTTTTGCTGTCCGAACTTGGAGCCGCTGAATCCGGCGTTAACGGTGGTGTCATCGGTGCTATCGCAATTGCTTCGGCATTTGTGTCTGTTGCGCCGGATCTTTCCGGAGCTGTTCTTGGCCTCGGAGGGGCCTCTCTCGCTAGCTGTGTTTTTGCTACGAGCCACCCAGTTGTCCTTACCCGCACAAAAGTGGGTCATGAGTGCCGTAAGGGCTGTCATGGACTTTGGCTTTTCTTGGTCGAGGTGGCGTGCTAGCCATTCGTCACGGATGCTGTGTTTAAAGGCCGCTAGGGCTTTGGCATCCGGACAGTCAACGATCTGGTTCTTTTTGGTTAGGAACCTAGTCCAGAATTTTCCGGCTGATTCTCCAGGTTGTTGAACTATGTGGCTTAAGTCATACGTCACTTCAGCCCATGGGGCCCTCCGGGACAGGTGTCCCCACCCGATGGACCCCCGGGACCCTTCCGGTGGTCCTGGTACAATACCGGTGACCTCGAAACTCTCCCGGTGGCCGAAACTAGACTTCCTATATATATATCTTTACCTCCATACCATTCCGGAACTCCTCGTGACGTCCGGGATCTCATCCAGGACTCTGAACAACTTTCGGTTAACCGCATACTAATATCTCTACAACTCTAGTGTCACTGAACCTTAAGTGTGTAGACCCTACGGGATCGGGAGACACGTAGACATGACAGAGACAACTCTCTGCAAAATAACCAACAGCGGGATCTGGATACCCATGTTGGCTCCCACATGCTCCATGATAATCTCATCGGATGAACCACGATGTCGAGGATTCAATCAATCCCGTATACAATTCCCTTTGTCTACCGGTATAGTACTTGCCCGAGATTCAATCGTCGGTATCCCGATACCTTGTTCAATCTCGTTACCGGCAAGTCTCTTTACTCATTCTGTAACACATCATCCCGTGATCAACTCCTTGGTCACATTGTGCACATTATGATGATTTCCTATCGAGTGGGCCCAGAGATACCTCTCCGTTACACGGAGTGACAAATCCCAGTCTTGATTCGTGCCAACCCAACAGACACTTTTGGAGATACTCGTAGTGCACCTTTATAGCCACCCAGTTATGTTGTGACGTTTGGTACACCCAAAGCATTCCTACGGTATCCGGGAGTTGCACAATCTCATGGTCTAAGGAAATGATACTTGACATTAGAAAGCTTTAGCATACGAACTACACAATCTTGTGCTAGGCTTAGGATTGGGTCTTGTCCATCACATCATTCTCCTAATGATGTGATCCCGTTATCAATGACATCCAATGTCCATGGTCAGGAAACCATGACCATCTATTAATCAACGAGCTAGTCAACTAGAGGCTTACTAGGGACATGTTGTGGTCTATGTATTCACACATGTATTACGGTTTCCGGTTAATACAATTATAGCATGAACAATAGACAATTATCATGAACAAGGAAATACAATAATAACCATTTTATTATTGCCTCTAGGGCATATTTCCAATAGTCTCCCACTTGCACTAGAGTCAATAATCTAGTTCACATCACTATGTGATTGCAATGAATCCAACACCCATGGGGTTTGTACATATCTTGCTTGTGAGAGAGGATTATTAGTCAATGGGTCTGAACCTTTCAGATCCATGTGTGCTTTACAAATCTCTATGTCATCTTGTAGATGCAGCTACCACGCGCTACTTGGAGCTATTCCAAATAACTGCTCTACTATACGAATCCGGTTTACTACTCAGAGTCATCCAGATTAGTGTCAAAGTTTGCATCGATGTAACCCTTTACGACGAACTCTTTTACCACCTCCATAATCGAGAAAATTCCTTAGTCCACTAGTTACTAAGGATAAGTTCGACCGCTGTCGTGTGATCCATTCCTGGATCACTCTTGTACCCCTTGACTGACTCATGGCAAGGCACACTTCAGGTGCGGTACACAACATAGCATACTGTAGAGCCTATGTCTAAAGCATAGGGGACGACCTTCGTCCTTTCTCTCTCTTTTGTCGTGGTCAGGTCTTGTGTCTTACTCAATACTCACACCTTGTAACACAGCCAAGAACTCCTTCTTTGCTAATCTATTTTGAACTCCTTCAAAATCTTGTCATGGTATGTATTCATTCGAAAGTACTATTAAGCATTTTTTATCTATCCTTATAGATCTTGATGCCCAATGTTCAAGTAGCTTAATCAAGGGTTTTCCATTGAAAAACACTTTTCAAATAATCCTGCATGCTTTCTAGAAATTCTACATCATTTCTGATCAACAATATGTTAACAACATATACTCATCAAAAATTCTATAGTGCTCCCACTCACTTCTTTGGAAATACAAGTTTCTCATAAACTTTGTATAAACCCAAAATCTTTGATAATCTCATCAAAGCGTACATTCCAACTCCGAGATGCTTACTCCAGTCCTTAGAAGGATTGCTGGAGCTTTGCATACTTGTCAGCATCTTTCAGGATTGACAAAACCTTCTGGTTGTATCACATACAACCTTTCCTCAAGAAAAATGTCGAGGAAACAATGTTTTTTACATCCTATCTGCAAGATTTCATAAATAATATAGTAACTGCTAACATAATTCCAACAGACTCTTAGCATCGCTACGAGTGAGAAAGTCTCATCGTAGTCAACTCCTTGAACTTGTCGGGAAACATCTTAACGACAAGTCGAGCTTTCTTAATGGTGACACTTACCATCATTGTCTGTCTTCCTTTTAAAATCCATCTGCACCCAACAGCCTTACGACCATCAAGTGGTTCTTTCAAAGTCTATACTTTCCTTTATACATGGATCCTCTCTCGGATTTTATGGCCTCGAGCCATTCTTCGAAATCTAGGCCCACCATCACTTCTCCATAGCTCGTAGGTTCATTGTTGTCTAGCAACATGACTTCCAAGACAGGACTACCTACCACTCTGAAGTAGTATGCATCCTTGTCGACCTATGAGGTTTGGTAGTGACTTGATCCGAAGTTTCATGATCACTATCATAAGCTTCCACTTCAATTGGTGTAGGTGCCATAGGAACAACTTCCTGTGCCCTGCTACACACTAGTTGAAGTGACGGTTCAATAACCTCATCAAGTCTCCACCATCCTCCCACTCAATTCTTTCGAGAGAAACTTTTCCTTAAGAAAGGACCCGTTTCTAGAAACAATCACTTTTGCTTCCGGATCTGAAATAGGAGGTATACCCAACTATTTTTGGGTATTCTATGAAGATGCATTTATCCGCTTTGGGTTTGAGCTTATCAGCGTGAAACTTTTTCACATAAGCATCGCAGCCCCAAACTTTTAAGAAACGACACCTTAGGTTTCTCTAAACCATAGTTCATACCGTGTCGTCTCAATGGAATTGTGTGGTGCCCTATTTAAAGTGAGTGCAGTTGTCTCTAATGCCTAACCCATAAACGATAGTGGTAATTCAATAAGAGACATCATGGTATGCACCATATCCAATAGGGTGCAGTTGTGATGTTCGGACACACCATCACAATATGGTGGTCCAGGCGGTCTTATTTGTGAAACAATTTCCACAATGTCTTAATTGTGTGCCAAACTCGTAGCTCAGATATTCATCTCCATGATCATATCATAGACATTTTATCATCTTGTCACGACGATCTTCAACTTCACTCTAAAATTACTTAAACCTTTCAATAATTCAGACTTGTGTTTCATTAAGTAAATATACTCAGCATCTACTCAAATCATCTGTGAAGTAAGAACATAACGATATCCACTGTGTGCCTCAGCACTCATTGGACTGCACACATCAAAATGTATTACTTCCAACAAGTTGCTTTCTTGTTCCATCTTACTAAAAACGAGGCCTTTCAGTCATCTTGCCCATGTGGTATGATTTGCATGTCTCAAGTGATTCAAAATCAAGTGAGTCCAAACGATCCATCTGCATGGAGTTTCTTCATGCATATCTACCAATAGACATGGTTCGCATGTCTCAATCTTTTCAAAAACGAGTGAGTCCAAAGATCCATCAACATGGAGCTTCTTCATGCGTTTTATACCAACATGACTCAAATGGCAATGCCACAAGTACACGGTACTATCATTACTATCTTATATCTTTTGGCATGAACATGTGTATCACTACGATCGAGATTCAATAAACCATTCATTTTAGGTGCAAGACCATTGAAGGTATTATTCAAATAAACAGAGTAACCATTATTCTCCTTAAATGAATAACCGTGTGGCGATAAACATAATCCAATCATGTATATGCTCAACGCAAACACCAAATAACAATTATTTCGGTTTAACACCAATCCCGATGGTAGAGGGAGCGTGCGATGTTTGATCACATCAACCTTGGAAACACTTCCAACATATCATCATCTCACCTTTAGCTAGTCACCATAGCCTTTTATTTCGAGTTACTAACACTTAGCAACCGAACCGGTATTTATTACCCTGGTGCTACTAGGAGTACTTGTAAAGTACACAATAATATAACATATATTCAAAATACTTCTGTCGACCTTGCCAGCCTTCTCATCTACCAAGTATCTAGGGTAGTTCTGCTTCAGTGACCGTTCCCCTCATTACAGAAGCACTTAGTCTCGGGTTTGGGTTCAACCTTGGGTTTCTTCACTAGAGCAGCAACTGATTTGCCGTTTCATGAAGTATCCCTTCTTTCCCTTGCCCTTCTTGAAACTACTGGTTTTACTAACCATCAACAATTGATGCTCCTACTTGATTTCTACTTTCACAGTGTCAAACATCGCGAATTGCTCAAGGATCATCATGTCTATCCCTGATATGTTATAGTTCGTCACTAAGCTCTAATAGCTTGGTGGCAGTGACTATGGATAACTATCACTATCTCATCTGGAAGATTAACTCCGACTCGATTCAAGCGATTGTAGTACTCAGACAATCTGAGCACATGCTCAACGATTGAGCTTTTCTCCCTTAGTTTGCAGGCTTAAGAAACTTGTCAGAGGTCTCATACCTCTTGACGTGGGCACTAGTCTGAAATCCCAATTCCAGTCTTTGGAACATCTCATATGTTCTGCGACGTTTCAAAAACGTCTTTGGTTCCATAATTCTAAACCATTAGTATTACGCACTAGACTATCACGTTGTCATCAAAACGTGTATGTCAGATGTTTCCCAACATCTACAGACGATGCTCGAGGTTCAATACATTGAGTGGTGCATTAAGGACATAACCCTTCTGTGCAGCAATGAGGACAATCCTCAGTTCACGGACCCAGTACGCATAATTGCTACTTTCAACTCTCAACTAAATTTTCTCTAGGAACATAACTAAAACAGTAGAACCAAAGCGCGAGCTACGACATAATTTGCAAAGACCTTTTGACTATGTTCATGATAATTAAGTTCATCTAATCAAATTATTCAATGAACTCCCACTTAGATAGACATCCCTCTAGTCATCTAAGTGATACATGATCCGAGTCAACTAGGCCATGTCCGATCATCACGTGAGACGGACTAGTCATTATCGGTGAACATCTTCATGTTGACCGTATCCACTATACGACTCATGTTTGACCTTTCGGTCTTGCGTGTTCTGAGGCCATGTCTGTACATGCTAGGCTCGTCAAGTTAACCTAAGTGTATTGCGTGTGTAAATCTGGCTTACACCCGTTGTATGCGAACGTTAGAACCTATCACACCCGATCATCACGTGGTGCTTCGGAACAATGGACCTTAGCAACGGTGCACAGTTAGGGGGAACACTTTCTTGAAATTATTGCGAGGGATCATCTTATTTATGCTACCGTCGTTCTAAGCTAATAAGATGTAAACATCACAAACATCACATGCAAATCATAAAGTGACATGATATGGCCAATATCACAAACAAACACCATCGTCACCGGCATGACACCATGATCTCCATCATCATGATCTCCATCATCGTGTCTTCATGAAGTTGCCTCGCCAACTATTACTTCTACTACTATGGCTAACGGTTAGCAATAAAGTAAAGTAATTACATGGCGTTTTCATTGACACGCAGGTCATAAATAAATTAAGACAACTCCTATGGCTCCTGCCGGTTGTCATACTCATCGACATGCAAGTCGTGATTCCTATTACAAGAACATGATCAAACTCATACATCACATATATCATTCATCACATCCTTTTGGCCATATCACATCACATAGCATACCCTGCAAAAACAAGTTAGACGTCCTCCAATTGTTGTTGCATGTTTTACGTGGCTGCTATGAGTTTCTAGCAAGAACGTTTCTTACCTACGCAAAACCACAACGGTGATATGCCAATTGCTATTTACCCTTCATAAGGACCCTTTTCATCGAATCCGATCCGACTAAAGTGGGAGAGACAAACACCCGCCAGCCACCTTATGCATCAGGTGCATGTCAGTCGGTGGAACCTGTCTCACGTAAGTGTACATGTAAGGTCGGTCCGAGCTACTTCATCCCACAATGCCGCCGAATCAAGATAAGACTAGTAACGGCAAGCAAATTGAACAAATCATCGCCCACAACTACTTTGTGTTCTACTCGTGCATAGAATCTACGCATAGACCTAGCTCATGATGCCACAGTTGGGGATCGTAGCAGAAATTTAAAATTTTCTACGCATCACCAAGATCAATCTATGGAGTAATCTAGCAACAAGGGGAAGGGGAGTGCATCTACATACCCTTGTAGATCGCTAAGCGGAAGCATTCAAGAGAACGAGGGTGATGGAGTCGTACTCGTCGTGATCCAAATCACCGATGATCCTAGCGCCGAGCGGACGGCACCTCTGCGTTCAACACACGTACGGAGTGGAGATGTCTCCTCCTTCTTGATCCAGCAAGGGGGAGGAGAAGTTGATGGAGATCCAGCAGCACGACGGCGTGGTGCTCGAAGTAGCGAGATCCCGGTAGGGCTTCGCCAAGTGCAAGCAGGGAGGAAGAGGTGTCACGGGAGGGAGGGAGGCGCCAGGGCTTAGTTTGCTGCTGCCCTCCCTCCCCTCCACTATATATAGGGGCCCTGGGGGGGCGCCGACCCCTAGAGATCCCATCTAATGGGAGGGGCGGCGGCCTAGGGGGTGGCTTGGCCCCCAAGCCAAGTGGAGGCGCCCCACCCCTTTAGGGTTTCCAACCCTAGGCGCAAGGGAGGCCCAAGGGGGGCGCACCAGCCCACCAGGGGCTGGTTCCCATGTCACTTCAGCCCATGGGGCCCTCCGGGACAGGTGGCCCCACCCGGTGGACCCCCGGGACCCTTCCGGTGGTCCCGGTACAATACCGGTGACCCCAAAACTCTTCCGGTGGCCGAAACTGGACTTCCTATATATCTTTACCTCCGTACCATTCCGGAACTCCTCGTGACGTCCGGGATCTCATCCGGGACTCCGAACAACTTTCGGTTAACCGCATACTAATATCTCTATGATACGTCTCCGTCGTATCTACTTTTCCAAACACTTTTGCCCTTGTTTTGGACTCTAGCTTGTATGATTTGAATGGAACTAACCCGAACTGACGCTGTTTTCAGCAGAATTACCATGGTGTTGTTTTATGTGCAGAAAACAAATATTCTCGAAATGACCTGAAACTCCACGGAACATCTTAGAAAAAATAAAAAAATCCTCGCCAAAGATGAAGACCAGGGGGCCCACACCCTTCTCACGAGGGTGGGGGGCGCCCCCCCTAGGGCGCGCCCTACCTCGTGGGCCCCCTGTTGCGTCTCCGTCTCCAACTCCACCTTCATATATTGAGTTTCGATGAGAAAAAAATAAGGGAGAAGAAATCGTCGCGTTTTACGATACAGAGCCGCCACCAAGCCCTAAAACCTCTCGGGAGGGCTGATCTGGAGTCCGTTCGGGGCTCCGAAGAGGGGGATTCGTCACCGTCGTCATCATCAACCATCCTCCATCACCAATTTCATGATGCTCACCGTCGTGCGTGAGTAATTGCATCGTAGGCTTGCTGGACGGTGATGGGTTGGATGAGATTTATCATGTAATCGAGTTAGTTTTGTTAGGGTTTGATCCCTAGTTTCCATTATGTTTTGAGATTGATGTTGCTATGACTTTGCTATGCTTAATGCTTGTCACTAGGGCCCGAATGCCATGATTTTAGATCTAAACCTATTATGTTTTCATGAATATATGTGAGTTCTTGATCCTATCTTGCAAGTCTATAGTCACCTACTATGTGTTATGATCCGGTAACCCCGAAGTGACAATAATCGGGACCACTCCCGGTGATGACCATAGTTTGAGGAGTTCATGTATTCACTATGTGCTAATGCTTTGTTCTGGTTCTCTATTAAAAGGAGGCCTTAATATCCCTTAGTTTCCAATAGGACCCCGCTGCCACGGGAGGGTAGGACAAAAGATGTCATGCCAGTTCTTTTCCATAAGCACGTATGACTATATATGGAATACATGCCTACATTACATTGATGAATTGGAGCTAGTTCTGTGTCGCCCTATGTTATGACTGTTACATGATGAACTGCATCCGGCATAATTATCCATCACCGATCCGGTGCTTACGAGTTTTCCATATACTGGTTCTCGCTTATTTACTTTCCCCCTGCTACTGTTACAATCACTACAAAATACCAAAAACATTACTTTTGTTGTCTTTAATTTTGTTGCTGCTACCACCACTATCATATTACTTTGCTACTAAACACTTTGCTGCAGATACTAAGTTTCCAGGTG
This sequence comes from Triticum dicoccoides, assembly GCF_002162155.2. Lineage (NCBI taxonomy): Eukaryota > Viridiplantae > Streptophyta > Magnoliopsida > Poales > Poaceae > Triticum > Triticum dicoccoides. The sequence goes on from NC_041390.1 coordinate 461,136,191, forward strand.
TGGTTGAATTGACAACTCAGCTGCTAATACTTGAGAATATTCTTTGGCTTCCCTTGTGTCGAATCAATAAATTTGGGTTGAATACTCTACCCTCGAAAGCTGTTGCGATCCCCTATACTTGTGGGTTATCAAGACTAATTTCTGGCGCCGTTGCCGGGGAGCATAGCTCTATTCTTTGAGTCACTTGGGATTTATATCTGCTGGACACTATGAAGAACTTGAGAGATCCAAAAACCAAGATCTCTCCCTCAACTACGAGGGGAGGTAAGGAACTGCCATCTAGCTCTGCACTTGATTCACCTTCTATTACGAGTAAGTTTGTGACACCAACACCTGCTTCTGCTATTCGTTCTGATATGTCGCATGTTATTGATGATGCCACTTCTGCTATGCATGACACTTATGATGAAACTGCTTCTATGCCTGATACTACTATGCCCCTTAATGAATTTCTTGATGAACAAATTGCTAGGGCTAGAGAAAAAGAAATTATTGAATCTGAATACGATGATGATAGTGATGATGAAAATATGCCTGTTATTCCTGAGGGTTATCTTTTTGATATGGAATCTTGTGCCGCTATTTTTGCTTGCAAAGATAGATATGAGCTTAAGAGGTTATTAATTAAATGGAACAAAGAATCACTTAGAGATAGAATGAAACCTGACCCTGCTTTTGGTACTTCACCTATATGCGTTCCTGATAAGGATTATGAATTCTCTGTTGATCCTGATATAATTACTTTGGTTGAATCTGATCCATTTTATGGCTATGAATCTAAAACTGTTGTTGCATATCTTACTAAGTTAAATGATATAGCTGCCCAGTTCACTAATGATGAGAGATCGCGTTACTTTTATATACTCAAAATATTTTCGTTCTCATTAAAGGGTGATGCTAAGATATGGTTTAATTCTCTTGATCCTGGTTGTGTGCGTAGTCCCCAGGATATGATTTATTACTTCTCTGCTAAATATTTCCCTGTTCATAAGAAACACGCTGCCTTGAGAGAAATATACAACTTTGTGCAAATTAAAGAAGAGAGTCTCCCACAAGCTTGGGGGAGGCTTCTCAAGTTACTTAATGCTTTGCCTGACCATCCTCTTAAGAAACCTGAAATACTTGATATCTTTTATAATGGACTAACCGATGCTTCCAGAGATTACCTGGATAGTTGTGCTGGTTCTCTTTTCAGGGAAAGAACACCGGATGAAGCTTAAATTCTATTGAATAATATGTTGACAAATGAAAATAATTGGGCACCTCATGAGCCATCTCCTGCTCCAATTACTGAGCCTATTCCTAAACCAACTCCAAAGAAGAGAGGTGTTTTATTTCTCAGTCCCGAAGATATGCAAGAGGCAAACAAATCTATGAAAAAAGGTATTAAAGCTGAAGACGTTAAGAATTTACCTCCTATTGAAGAAATACATGGTCTTAATATACCGCCTGTTGAAGAAACATATGATCTCAATTATTTATTCACTCAAGAACCTCCTGATCTAGATATCCCGACATAGGTAGTAAAGGTAAGTTCTCTCTATAGATATGATAAAGCTGAAGTCCCTCCTACTAAAATTGCTAGTCAATGCTTGGATGAGTTCGATAAATTTATGTATAAGCAAGACGACTTCAATGCTTATTTTGGTAGACAATTAAAAGAAAATGCTTATATGATTAGACGCTTGGGTGATTATATGGCTAATATTAAATTTGAACTTAAACTTGTTAGCAAACATGCTTCTATGGTTACCACTCAAGTAGAACAAGTACTTAAGGATCAAAAAGAAGTGCTTGATGGAATGAATAATAAGAAAAATGATTATGCTGTTAGAGTGGCTACTAGAACTGGTAGAATGACTCAGGAACTTTTGTATCCTGAAGGCCACCCTAAGAGAATCGAGCAGGATTCTCAGAGAAATAATATTGATGTTCCTAGTTCTTCTAAAAAGAAGAAAAAGAAAAATGATAGAACTGTGCAAACTTCTAGTGAACCTATTGCTCAACCACCTGATAATCCAAATGATATTTCTATGTCTGATGCTGAAACACAATCTGGTAATGAACATGAACCTAGTAAAAATATTAATGATGATGTTCATGATGATGCTCAACCTAGTAATGATAATGATGTAGAAATTGAACCTGCTATTGATCTTGATAACCCACAATCAAAGAATCAACGTTATGATAAAAGAGACTTTGTTGCTAGGAAACATGGTAAAGAAAGGGAACCTTGGGTTCAGAAACCCATGCCTTTTCCTCCGAAACCATCCAAGAAAAAGGATGATGAGGATTTTGAGCGCTTTGCTGAAATGATTAGGCCTATCTTTTTGCGTATGAGATTAACTGATGTGCTCAAAACAAATCCTTATGCTAAATATATGAAGGATATCATTACTAATAAAAGAAAGATACTGGAAGCTAAAATTTCCACCATGCTTGCTAATTACACTTTTAAGGGTGGAATACCAAAGAAACTTGGAGACCCCGGAGTACCTACTATACCTTGCTCCATTAAAAGAAATTATATTAAAACTGCTTTATGTGATCTTGGAGCCGGTGTTAGTGTTATGCCTCTCTCTTTATATCATAGACTTGACTTGAATAAGCTGACACCTACTGAAATATCTTTGCAAATGGCTGATAAATCAACTGCTATACCTGTCGGTATTTGTGAGGATGTGCCTGTTGTGGTTGCAAACGTTACTATTTTAACAGACTTTGTTATACTTGATATTCTCGAGGATGATAGTATGTCTATTATTCTTGGAAGACCTTTTCTTAATACTGCAGGGGCTGTTATTGATTGCAACAAAGGCAATGTCACTTTTCATGTTAATGGTAATGAGCATACGGTACACTTTCCGAGGAAACAACCTCAAGTTCATAGTATCAACTCTATTGGAAAAATTCCATCGATTATATTTGGAGGTTTTGAATTTCCTCTTCCTACTATCAAAAAGAAATATGATATTCTTATTATTGGGGATGTGCATATCCCCGTTGAGGTAACTTAGTGTTATTCGAAATTTCTCCGGTTTCATGATTATCGGAATGAGTTTGTTAACAAGACTTGATCAACCTTGTTAGTGGATTCTTTTTGATGAGCATGAGATGGATGAAACTAGAAGCACAAAACCTTCTGTACCCTCTCTATACTTTCTGTTATTTATATTAAATAAAGTAAAAATAGTATTTTCTGTCTGTTTGCTGACTTATGTGTGCAATATAAAAATATCCCGAGAATAAAAGTCCTTAGAATGCCATACCAATTTAATATGATTTTTCGGGAATATTTGAGGATTTACTTTGCAAAAATTACCGCGGGAGGAGCTACCACCTGGTCACGAGGGTGGTGGGCGCGCCCCCCCTATAGGGCGCGCCCCCTGCCTCGTGGGCCCATGGTGGCCCTCCTCCACTTATCCCAGCACCCATCTTCTTCCTCTATCTCACACAAACCCGAAAAACCAACTCAAGCACGAGTTCCAGCCAGTTTTGCTGTGATTTTCGATCTCCTTGCTCAAAGCACCTCTCTCAAAACTGCTTGGGGAGATTGTTCCTTGGTATGTGACTCCTCCATTGGTCCAATTAGTTTTTGTTCTAGTGCTTTATTCTTTGCAAATTTGTGCTTCATAGGTGACCATGTTCTTGAGCTTGCATGTCAAATTTATGTGGTTCTAAGTAGTTCCAATGCTTGATATAGGCTCTAGGCACTTGTAGGAGTAGTTGCTATCAGTTTTATTGAAGTTGGTTACTTTTATTTTGAAGCTTCTAAAAATTTCAGAATTTTTTAGAGAAAAACAATATGTTTAGGAAGATGTTCCAAGGTGGTTCCTCTAAGAAGCAAGGACCCAGGATTGCTATGCGCGATGCTGACGAGGATCCACCAAGAGACGCTCCAGTACGGCCCTGTGAATGGCCGTCGGAAAATTTTATGGACCGTGCGGGAATTAAAGAAGAATTCAAAGCATATTTGCACAATGCCGGTCTGGAGGATTTTGAGGCTAACAAATGCCCCTAGTATCATGATCTCACAAGTTCATTTGTGAGGAGGTTTGAGTATTCATCTTCACGTAATTCTCCTTCAGTCATGTTTGATCTTTATGACAAATCTTATACCATGGACCTAGAGGACTTCACTTTTTCTTGCGAACTTCCATCATGGGGCAGTATTAGGGATCCCCCTAAATCTGAATTTAGAAACTTTCTTGCTAGCATAACTATGGGGGAATCCAGAGACATAACGCAGGCTACCATAGGGAGCATTCACTTTCCTGCTATACATTATTTTGCTCTCTTCATCGGTAGATGCATAAATGCTAAGGATGAAGCATGTCACATGTGTGTCCCTGATCTTAGCATTCTTAGGAGTGCTGTGTTAGGAGACCAATCTTATCATATGGGAGCCATTGTAGCTCGTAGGTTGCATCATAATAGACATAATGGAGATTTCTTTGGAGGAATTTATGCAACCCGCTTAGCTCATTTTCTTGAAATAGACATTCGTGAGGGTGATATGGAGTTGTCTCCTGCATATTTAGATTATAACTCTATGGCTTCGCACCAGTTTGACGAGAGGCCTGAATCACCTCTCTTATATCGCTTAATTTTTGATAAACGACATGTTTTCCGTATTACTCTCCCTGCTCCCGCCTTCTTTGATTCACAGGCAAAAGGAAGATATGTTATTACCAGAGAGGAGGCAGAAGAGTACAAGAGGAGGGCGAAGGTAGCTCGACTCCACGTTGTAGCTCAGCAGGCGATAACCGCTGCACATCAGTATGATCCCAACTATCCTTCCTCATCACAGTACGACCCCAACAACTATTATTATGGATATCCGCCAGGCCAGCTGTGGCCATAGACCAACTTAGGCCAAAAGCCTAAGCTTGGGGGAGTACGTATTTCTCACCGACATTACATTTATGTTCACACACACTCATTGCTAGATGTCGGTGCTCATACTTTTTCACTGTAATATCCATGCTAGTTTATTTTCCTTTTCCTGCTTTCTTCTTGTGTGTTTGTTAAACCTTAAGAAAAAACAAAAAAAATTAGTAGTAGTTTATTTTTCTGCTGTACTAGTAAAATTAAAAAGAAAACCCAAAAATATTTCCCGTTCTTCTTTTGCTTGTTGGGAGCTTTCCCATGTAAATAGTTTTATTTCTTTTCTTTTCTTTGGGGGTCAGTAGGAGAAGACCATAATTAAATTGTTGAAGTGGCTCTTATATGAATTATTGTTGGTTTAACCAAGAGCCCATATTGCCTTGTCTTCTCCTGTTTATTGAATGCTCGCAGATTCCAGCTTACTCCAAATGCACGTGCACTCTTATTATTATTCACACCGTTCAGTCGTGCAAGTGAAGGGCAATTATGATGATATATGATGGACTGACTGAGATGAGAAAAGCTGGTATGAACTCGACCTCTTTTGTTTTTGTAAATATGATGAGCCCGTCGTTCTTGATTCAGCTTATTATGAATAAACATGTTTGCAATAACAATTAGAGATCAGAGTTGCTTGTCCCATGCTTGATTAGCTATGAGCTATAATGATTTACCTTGTGTGCCAACATGCTATTGAGATGATTATGATGTGGTATGATGGGGTGGTATCCACTTTTGAATGATTTAAGTGACTTGACTTGGCACATGTTCACGCATGTAGTTGAAACAAATCAACATAGCCTTCACGATATTTATGTTCATGGTGGATTATATCCTACTCATGGTTGCATCCAATGTTTATTAATTTTAATGCATGTACATGGTTGTTGTCGCTCTCTAGTTGGTCGCTTCCCAGTCTTTTGCTAGCCTTCACCTGTACTAAGCGGGAATACTGCTTGTGCATCCAATCCCTTAAACCCCAAAGTTATTCCAGATGAGTCCACCATACCTTCCTATATGCGGTATCTACCTGCCATTCCAAGTAAATTTGTATGTGCCAAACTCTAAACCTTCAAATAAATATTCTGTTTTGTATGCTCGAATAGCTCATGTATCAACAAAGAATGTCCTTATCTTCCGTGTTAGGCGGGTTATTCTCAAGAGGAGTGGACTCCGCTCCTCACTCACGAGAAAATGGCTGGTCACCGGGATGCCCAGTCCCATGCTTTATGCAAACTAAATCAAAATTAATTGCAAACAAAACTCCCCCTGGGACCTGATGTATGTTGGAGGCACTCGTTGTTTCGAGCAAGCCATGGATTGATGCTCGTTGGTGGAGGGGGAGTATAAACTTTACCATTCTGTTTGGGAACCGCATATAATGTGTTTAGCCTGGAAGATATCGCCATCTCTTAGTTATTGCGTTGACAATGAAAATATACCGCTCAAAATACAATTTACCTCTATTTCAAAACCGAGCTCTGGCACCTCTACAAATCCCTGCTTCACTCTGCGAAGGGCCTATCCATTTACTTTTATGTTGAGTCATCACCCTCTTATTAAAAAGCACTAGCTGGAGAGCACAGCCGTCATTTGCATTCATCATTGTTAATTTATATTGGGTATGACTATGATTGGATCTCTTTTACCATGAATTACAATGTCTAGTCAGTCATTGATCTTTAAAGGTGCTCTGCATTATGTTTTGCAGTCTCAGAAAGGGCTAGCGAGATACCATCTTGTTATATCATATTATGATTGTTTTGGGAAAGTGTTGTCATTCGAGATTTATTATTATGACTTGCTAGTTGATTATGCTATTGATATGAGTAATTATGAGACCTGAGAATTATTGCAAATGTGGTTAGTTATGATCTATGCTGAAAACTTGAATGCTGACTAGACATAGTTACAACAACAAGAGCAAACAGAGTTTGTAAAAGTTTTTCTTTCTTTCTTTCAGTTTGTCAACTGAATTGCTTGAGGACAAGCAAGGGTTTAAGCTTGGGGGAGTTGATACGTCTCCATTCTATCTACTTTTCCAAACACTTTTGCCCTTGTTTTGGACTCTAACTTGTATGATTTGAATCGAACTAACCCGGACTGACGTTGTTTTCAGCAGAATTACCATGGTGTTGTTTTATGTGCAGAAAACAAATATTTTCGGAATGACCTGAAACTCCACAGAACATATTAGAAAAAATAATAAAAAATCCTCGCCAAAGATGAAGACCAGGGGGCCCACACCCTTCACACGAGGGTGGGAGGCGCGCCCCCCTACCTCGTGGCCCCCCTGTTGCGTCTCCGACTCCAACTCCACCTCCATATATTCAGTTTTGATGAGAAAAAATACGGGAGAAGAAACCATCGCGTTTTACGATACGGAGCCGCCGCCAAGCCCTAAAACCTCTCGGGAGGGCTGATCTGGAGTCCGTTCGGGGCTCCGGAGAGGGGGATTCATCGTCGTCGTCATCATCAACCATCCTCCATCACCAATTTCATGATGCTCACCGCCGTGCGTGAGTAATTGCATCATAGGCTTGCTGGACGGTGATGGGTTGGATGAGATTTATCATGTAATCGAGTTAGTTTTGTTAGGGTTTGATCCCTAGTATCCATTATGTTCTGAGATTGATGTTGCTATGACTTCGCTATGCTTAATGCTTGTCAGTAGGGCCCGAGTGCCATGATTTCATATCTGAACCTATTATGTTTTCATGAATATATGTGAGTTCTTGATCCTATCTTGCAAGTCTATAGTCACCTACTATGTGTTATGATCCGGCAATCCCGAAGTGACAATAATCGGGACCACTCCCGATGATGACCATAGTTTGAGGAGTTCATGTATTCACTATATGCTAATGCTTTGTTCCGGTTCTCTATTAAAAGGAGGCCTTAATATCCCTTCGTTTCCTATAGGACCCCGCTGCCACGGGAGGGTAGGACAAAAGATGTCATGCAAATCTTTTCCATAAGCACGTATGACTATATACGGAATACATGCCTACATTACATTGATGAATTGGAGCTAGTTCTGTGTCGCCCTATGTTATGACTGTTACATGATGAACCGCATCCGGCATAATTATCCATCACTGATCCGGTGCCTATGAGTTTTCCATATACTGGTTCTCACTTATTTACTTTCCCGTTTCTATTATTACAATCACTACAAAATACCAAAAACATTACTTTTGCTGTCTTTACTTTTGTTGCTGCTACCACCACTATCATATTACTTTGCTACTAAACACTTTGCTGCAGATACTAAGTTTCCAGGTGTCGTTGAATTGACAACTCAGGTGCTAAGACTTGAGAATATTCTTTGGCTCCCCTTGTGTCGAATCAGTAAATTTGGGTTGAATACTCTACCCTCGAAAGCTGTGTAGACCCTAGCGTCACCAAACCTTAAGTGTGTAGACCCTACGGGTGAGACACGTAGACATGACAGAGACAACTCTCCGGCCAATAACCAACAGCGGGATCTGGATACCCATGTTGGCTCCCACATGCTCCATGATGATCTCATCGGATGAACCATGATGTCGAGGATTCAATCAATCCCGTATACAATTCCCTTTGTCTACCGGTATAGTACTTGCTCGAGATTCGATCGTCGGTATCTCGATACCTTGTTCAATCTCGTTATCGGCAAGTCTCTTTGCTCGTTCCGTAACACATCATCCCGTGATCAACTCCTTGGTCACATTGTGCACATTATGATGATGTCCTACCGAGTGGGCCCAGAGATACCTCTCTGTTACACGGAGTGACAAATCCCAGTCTCGATTCGTGCCAATCCAACAGACACTTCCGGAGATACCCGTAGTGCACCTTTATAGCCACCCAGTTACGTTGTGACGTTTGGTACACCCCAAGCATTCCTACGGTATCCGGGAGTTGCACAATCTCATGGTCTAAGGAAATGATACTTGACATTAGAAAGCTTTAGCATACGAACTACACAATCTTGTGCTAGGCTTAGGATTGGGTCTTGTCCATCACATCATTCTCCTAATGATGTGATCCCGTTATCAATGACATCCAATGTCCATGGTCAGGAAACCATGACCATCTATTGATCAACGAGCTAGTCAACTAGAGGCTTACTAGGGACATGTTGTGGTCTATGTATTCACACATGTATTACCTCTAGGGCATATTTCCAACATCTGGTACGTTTCATATTTGCCAGAGGCTCCCCATCGCCCCACGATACAGCAACAAGGTCCGAACAATCCCTAAAGATAAGTTCGGCAACCCCAATTTAGCATTATATGCATTGGCTCTGAATCATGTCTTTGGTCAATAGTTGGGTTGCCCGGCTGCTGTGCTTGCTACCCTACGTTCTGCTAAATCGGCTAGGGTAGTAAAGGGAGAACTACTACGATTGTGCCCTAGCCTTGACCAGATGAGCACCTCAATAGAGAAAGCCGAAAACTGACTGTCATGATACGGCCAGAGCCGGTCAGCTGTTCGAGGGTCACAAATCGTTGGAGATTTTTTCCACATTATGCGAAAGATCGGCACTTCCCAATCAGATGTTGACAGCACCCTGGTTCAAACCAGGGGCCGCATGTATGCTTTATTATAAAACTAATATGGCTAAGTGAGGGCGTTTAAGCCGTATAGTCTGATTGCCTTGTTCGTTGTGCTAAACAACTCCTTCAAGGACCATATAATTGGATCAAGATTGTTTAGATTCCATCCCGAACACCTCCGTACTACCTACGTGAGGGTAGAAGCCGACGACTGGCCAACCCTCAGATTACATACAACACGGCCACACAGGAGGAAATAATTCAGAGCATAACAAAATTACATTACAAAACAGGCTTTGTTCTCATAATACAAGGCAAAGGCAACATGAATACATTTATTCAAATACAATGTCATGCGAACATTGTGCTGCCGCAAGGCGAGACCCCTCCAGGACATCCGCAAAATACCGTTCGGGCGTGCGGTGTTCCTTGCCCTCCGATGGCCCTCTGGTCACCTCGACGGCGTCCATCTTCGCCCACCACATCTTGCAACGGGCGAAGGCCATGCGCGCACCTTCAATGCAGGCCGAGAGCTTGACGACGTCTAGCTGAGGACATGCATTCACCATCTGCCTCACGAGTCTGAATTAGCTGCTTGGCATAGCTCCGGTTGGCCATAGCCGGATTATGAAATCCTTCATGGCTAGTTCGGCCACCCTATGCAGCTCCACCAGCTATTTCAGCTGATCGGTGAAGGACACGGGATGCTCTGGCGCCGCATACTACGACCAGAATAGCTTCTCCATAGAACCCCCTCCTTCGGCTCGGTAGAACTCCGCGGCGTCTGATGCACTGCGTGGTAAATCTGCAAAAGTTCCTGGGGAACTCTGAACCCGGGTTAGTAAAAGGTACTGCTTCTCCGCATACTTGCTTTGCATCTTAAATGCCTTACCCGCCGTGATCTTCTTGGCCTCCTGGATCTCTTGGAGGGCAGCCTGGGCCTCATTCAGTGCGGTCTCCGCGCTCTGACGAGCCTTGGCGAGTTCAGTCCCTTGAACCGACGCATCATGCTCCAAGGCTTCGCATTTCTTGACCGCATCCTGGAGCTCCTGCTGGATTTCGTTGACCCGAGCCTTGGACTTCTTATGGGCGGCTTGCTGCTGGACAGCCTTCTCCTCGGCCTCGCCCAGGGTCTTCTTTAGGGCCTCGACCTCGGTCGCGGCTCCTACACATATTATGACACAGCGTTGAATATATTGCACCTATCCTTTCTAAACACACAACAAGTCATCACTCACGTTGCTTCTCCTGGAGTTGAACCTTAACCTCGTCATGATCGTTCTCGGTCTGCTCCAGCCTCTGCCTCAGCTCAGAGACTTTGGCAGCATGGGAGGTCACGGCCAACTGCGACGCCTGCTTATTCATACATATTACGTTAGTCTCCTACAACAGAAGATTGATCCTCTGTCCGGTTCTTCTAGCCGAACACCGGACAGTGTCTCAGGGGCTACTGGCTACACAGGGTTTTTCTCTTTCTTACCTCGAAACCTGTCAACGGGTTGCTGCAGGCTTCATTCACTCCACTCTTGGCGGACTGAATCTTCTCGATCACTGCACCAATAAGGACACGGTGCTCGTCCACGAGAGAGGCGCCTCGAAGCGCCTCATCAGATTATCCGGCGCCCCTGGATGGACAAGGGCCACCGGTGGAAGCAGTGCATCCACCTCCTTCAAAGGGGGCTGCTTGCCCTACTCCGGAGCCATATGTGCCTCCGTAATCGTATTCTGCTGAGGGCCGAACTGGATGCAGCCCTGTACGCCAATCTCCATGGGGATCGGCTCCCCCATGTGTTCGGCAGTGGAGGTCTCGCCTTGTGGCGCCTCCCGGACAGCGTCCTGGGCTCCTCCCCGGTTTGGAGCGGTCCTCCGGGATAACACTTCGGTGTCGTCCCTGGCCCCGGGGGAATAAGTAGGTGGTGGCGACATGTTCTCCATCTCTGACGGAGCCAACGAACCTCCAGATGAGGATCGCTGGATAAGGTCGCGGGCCGGACTGCAATAGCACAATTAACTATGTCATGATAATGAAGAGAAAGGGCCGGATGTGCGCATGAGCGAGCCATGTCACTTACGATGTGTCCTGGGGCTTAGTGCGGGGGCGTCTCTCCAGACTGCTATCAACGTCCCACGCGGTGTTGACCGCTGGGACACTTTTCCCCTTCTTGGGCATTTCCGCCTCCGGATGCGCAGAAGCCGCCCTCTTCTTCATCCTCTCCTCAGGGGGAGGGTTGTTTTCCTCCTCCTCCTCCTCCTCTTCCTGGCCATTATCCTCAGGGACAGAGGAATGGGCTTCATGGTCTTCGGACGTCATGTCTGAAGTGCCCTTGTGACAGGGGCCACTCTTGGCCCCCTTGGCCTTCTTCTCCGGCGCCTTATAAGGCGTCGGCACCAGCATCTTCGCTAGACGTGGGATGACCGGTTCGTCAGGTAGTGGAGCCGGACACTGGATCCGCTTCACCCTCTCCATCCAGTCCTGGAAATGCAATGATAAGCTCAGACATCATCCTTGAAACGATTAAGTTGGCGATACATCGAAAAATAGCATACCTCACTGGCGAGGTGTTTACAATCGTGACCACGGTCTGAATCCGTGGCCGGTGGTTTCTCGTTGCCCTTAAAGAGCACCTTCCATGCGCCTTTGTGAGTAGTCTCAAAGAGCCTCACCAGGGTCTGATCCTTCTTTGGGTTGAACTCCCACAGAGGACAGCTTCGGTGCTGGCACGGAAGGATCCGGCGAACCAGCATCACCTGGATAACATCAACGAGCTTGACTTTCTTGGTTGACATGCTCTGAACGTGCGTCTGCAACGCTATCACCTCGTCAGGGGAACCCCAGTCCAAACTCTTCTCGACCCAGGAGGTGAGTTGCATGGGAGCGCCAAAGCGGAATTCGGCAGCTGCGGCCCACGTGGTGCCGCAAGGTTCTGTGATGTAGAACCACTGCTTCTGCCACTCCTTCACTGTGTCCACAAAAGTGCCTTTGGGCCAGGATACGGTGGACAGCTTGCTCACCATAGCTCCTCCGCACTCCGCGTGCTAGGCGTCCACCACCTTTGGCTTCACATTGAAGACTTTGAGCCACAACCCGAAGTGGGGTTGGATGCGGAGGAAGGCCTCACACATGACGATAAACGCCGAGATGTTGCGGAAGGAATTCGGGGACAAATCATGGAAATATATCCAGTAATATACATCAGCCCGCGGACGAAAGGGCAGAGTGGAAACCCTATCCCATGGAAGAAATGGGGGAGGAACACTACCCTCTCGGTGGGCTTCGGCGTGGGGACGACTTGTCCCTTGGTCGGCGGGCGGTGATTGATCTCCTTCGCCAAGTATCCGGCCGCCCGAAGCTCCGTAATGTTATCCTCCTTGATGGAGGAGACCATCCACTTGCCCTGACCTCCGGATCCGGACATGGTTGCTTGGGTGGGAAGGAGATGAGAACTTGGGCGCTGGAGCTCGAGATTGGAAAGGTGGAGACAGAGAGAGGGCGTGAGAGAGGAAGAGGGAGTCCTTATCCCCTTATAAAGGAAACAAATATTGAACGCCTCCTCACTCGCCTTAAGATTTGCCTATTCCCAAGGGCTGTATAAACGACACGGTTGGGTTACCCACACCCGTATTGATGAGAATCCTGTAATAAGGGGGCACGATCTCTGCTTCGAAAAGACGTGCCAATGGCAACCGCGTCTCAAAACATGGAGCGGTAGACGAAAAATGGTTCGAAATTATGACCGGACAGACATGATGTTATATTGTAAAAGCTGTCAGCGGATTAGACTCGTGTAAAAATATATATTCTCTCTACGGTTATGTATGGTGTGTATTACAGGTCCGGATACTATTGTCGCATCCGAAGACTATCTTGAATTTCGGATAGAAGGGAACCCGCCTTGCAATGTCGAAGACAATCTGCGCGCCGGACTCCTCGTCATTGAAGCAAGGTTCTGGGGCTACTGAGGGAGTCCCAGATTAAGGGGTCCTTGGGCGTCCGGCCTGTTATCCATGGGACGGACTGATGGGCTCTGAAGATATGAAGGCCGAAGACTGTACCTGTGTCCGGATTGGACTCTCCTTGGCGTGGAAGGAAAGCTTGGCAACCGATTATGAAGATTCCTACTTATGTAACCGACTCTATGTAAACCCTAGACCCCCCCCTTGATGTCTATATAAACCGGAGGGTTAGTCCGGAAAGGATGTACTCATTACCATAGTCATACATGCTAGGATTCTAGGTTTAGCCATTACGATCTCGTGGTAGATCAACTCTTGTAACACTCATATTCATCAAGATCAATCAAGCAGGACGTAGGGTATTACCTCCATAGAGAGGGCCTGAACCTAGGTAAACATCATGTCCCCTGTCTCCTGTTACCATCGATCCTTGACGCACAGTTCGGGACCCCCTACCCGAGATCCACCGGTTTTGACACCGGCACTTCCCTCGGTAGTTCATAGTCTGGCTCATGTATAGCGAGCCTAGGTGCCTGCTTTCTTGAGGAACCACCTTGGTACATTTTCCTAAACATATTTATTTCTCTGAACAATTTCTGAAATTTTTAGTAACTCAAAATAAAAGTGAACCGAACTCAAAAAGATTGATAGCAACTACTCCCACAAGTGCCCAGAGGCCATAACATGCAATAAAACTACTTTCGACAACATAAATTTGACATGCAAGCCCAAGAACATTGTCACCTAAGCAGCAAAAATTTGCAATAAATAAAGCACTAGAACAAAAACTAATTGGACCATCGGAGGAGTCACATACCAAAGAACAATCCCCCAAAGCAGTTTTGTGAATGGAGCTTTGAGCAAGGAGATCGAAAATGGCAGCAAGATGAGCTAGAACTCGGGTTTGAGCTGGTGGATGATTTTTTCTGGAGGAAGACGAAGTGTGTGGGTGCAAGAATAAGTGGAGGGGCCCACGTGGGGTTCACGAGGTAGGGGGCGCGCCCTGGACCCTCGTGGCCAGGTGGTGGGTCCCTCTGGTGTGTTCTCAGTGCCAATAATTCTTAAATATTCTAGAAAAAATCATATAAAATTTTCAAGACATTTGGAGAACATTTATTTTCGGGGTATTTTTTATTGCACGGATAATTCAAAAAACTGACGGAAAATACTACTTTTTACATTATTTAATCTAAATAACAGAAAGTAAAAGGAGGGTACAGAGAGTTGTGCTTTCTAACTTCATCCATCTCATGCTCATCAAAAGGAATCCACTAACAAGGTTAATCAAGTCTTGTTAACAAACTCTTTCTGAATCGCATGAAACCGGAAATTTTCGAATAACACTAGCTTACCTCAACGGGTATATGCATGTCCCCAACAAGAAGAATATCATATTTATTCTTGATACTAGGAAGAGGAAATTCAAAACCTCCAATAGTAATCGTTGAAGTTTTTCCAATAGAATTAATACTGTGGACTTGAGGTTGTTTCCTTGGAAAGTGTACCGTATGTTTCGGTATCTCCTAGTTTCTTTGGTATTCCACCCTTAAAAGTATAATTAGCAAGCATGGTGGGAATTTTAGCTTATGGTATCTTTTTTTATTTGTGATAATATCTTTCATATACTTAACATAAGGATTCATTTTAAGCATATCAGTCAAACGCATACGCAAAAAGATAGGTCTAATCATTTCAGCAAAGCACTCAAAATCCTCATCATCCTTCCTAGCAACTAAGTCTCTCTTATCATAATGTTGATTCTTATATTGTGGGTTATCAAGATCAACAGCAGGTTCAATCTCTACATCATTGTTATTGCTAGGTTGAGCATCAACATGAACATCATCATTAACATTGTCACTAGGTTCATGTTCATTACCAGATTGTGTTTCAGCATCGGAAATAGAAATATCATTGGGATTCTCAGGTGTGTCAACAACAGGTTCACTAGAAGCATGCAAAGTCCTATCATTTTTCTTTTTCTTCTTCTTAGAAGAACTAGGTGCATCAACATTAATTCTCTGAGAATCTTGCTCAATTCTCTTAGGGTGGCCCTCAGGATACAAAGGTTCCTGAGTCATTTTACCCCCTCTAGTCACAACTCTAACAACATTTTCATTTTTCTTATTATTTAATTCATTGAGCAAATCATTCTGAGCTTTAAGTACTTGTTCTACTTAAGTTGTAACCATAGAAGCATGTTTACTAATAAGTTTAAGTTCACCTTTAACTCCAGACATATAATCACTCAAGTGTTCAATCATATAAGCATTACTTTTCAATTGTCTACTAACATAAGCATTGAAGTTTTCTTGTTTACCAATAAAATTATCAAACTCATCCAAGCATTGGCTAGAAGACTTATTACAAGGAATATCACCTTCATCGAATCTATAGAGAGAATTTACCTTTACTACCTGTGTCGGGTTATCAAGACCATGTATTTATTCAATAGGTGGTAAGTTCTTAACATCTTCAGCTTTAATACCCTTTTCTCTCATAGATTTCTTTGCCTCTTGCATATCTTCAGGACTGAGAAATAGAATACCCCTTTTCTTCAGAGTTGTCTTAGGAGTTGGTTCAGGAAGTGTCCAATCATTTTCATTACTCAACATATTATTCAATAGCAATTCAGCTTGATCAACAGTTCTTTCCCTGAAAACACAACCAACACAACTATCTAGGTGGTCTCTGGAAGCATCGGTTAGTCCATTACAAAAGATATCAAGTATTTCATTTTTCTTGAGAGGATGATCAGGCAAAGCATTAAGTAATTGGAGAAGCCTCCCCCAAGCTTGTGGGAGACTCTCTTATTCAATTTGCACAAAATTATATATTTCCCTTAAGGCAGTTTATTTCTTATGAGCGGGGAAATATTTAGAAGAGAAGTAATAAATCATATCCTGGGGACTACGCACACAACCATGATCAAGAGAATTAAACCATGTTTTAGCATCACCCTTTAATGAGAACGGAAACAACTTAAGGATAAAGTAATAATGAGTTTTCTCATCATTAGTGAACACGCTGGCTATATCATTTAATTTAGTAAGATGGGCCACAACAGTTTCAGATTCATAGCCATAAAAAGGATCAGATTCAACCAAAGTAGTTAACTCAGGATCGATAGAGAAATCATAATCCTTATCAGAGATACAGATAGGTGAAGTAGCAAAAGCAGGGTCATGTTTCATTCTAGCATTCAAAGACTTTTCTTCCAGCTTAGCTAACAGTTTCTTAAGATCATATATATCATTGCAAGATAAAAAGTCTCTAGCAACTTCTTCATCCATAACATAACCCTCAGGCACAACAGGCAATTCATATCTAGAGGGAGAATCTTCATCATAACTTTCATCAATATTATCAGCTTCAATAATTTCATTCTCTCTAACCTTAGCAAGTTGTTCATCAAGAAATTAACCTAGTGGCACAGTATTATCAAGCATATAAGTAGTTTCATCATAAGCATCATGCAAAGTAGAAGTGGCATCATTAATAACATGCGACATATCAGAATGAATAGCAGGTGTAGGTGTCGCAAGTTTACTCATAACAGAAGGTGAATCAAGTGCAGAGCTAGATGGCAGTTCCTTACCTCCCCTCGTACTTGAGGGAAAAATCTTGGTTCTTTCATCTTTCAAGTTCTTCATAGTGATCAACAGATATAAATCCCAAGTAACTCAAAGAATAGAGCTATGCTCCCTGGCAACGGCGCCAAAAATAGTCTTGATAACCCACAAGTATAGGGGATTGCAACAGTTTTCGAGGGTAGAGTATTCAACCCAAAGTATTAACAGTTGAGTTGTCAATTCAACCGCACCTGAAAGACTTAATATCTGCAGAAAAGTATTTAGTAGCAAAGTAATATAGAAGTAACGATAATGGTGGAAAAATTAATATTATTGGTTTTGTAGTGATTGTAACAGTGACAATGGAAAAGTAACTAAGCAAAGATCAATATGTGAAAAGCTCGCAGGCATTGGATCAATGATGGATAATTATGTCGGATGCGATTCCTCATGCAACAGTTATACATAGGGTGACACAGAACTAGCTCCAATTCATCAATGTAATGTAGGCATATATTCTGAATATAGTCATACGTGCTTATGGAAAAGAACTTGCATGACATCTTTTGTCCTACCCTCCCATGGCAGTGGGATCCTATTGGAAACTAAGGGATATTAAGGCCTCCTTTTAGTAGAGTACTGGAACATAGCATTAGCACTTGGTGAATACATGAACTCCTCAAACTATAGTCATCATCAGGAGTGGTCCCAATTATTGTCACTTTGGGGTTACCAGATCATAACACGTAGTAGGTGACTATTGACTTGAAAAATAGGATCAAGAACTCACATATATTCATGGAAACATAATAGGTTCAGATCTAAAATCATGGCACTCGGGCCCTAGTGACAAGCATTAAGCATAGCAAAGGCATAGCAACATTAATCTCAGAACATAATGGATACTAGGGATCAAACCCTAACAAAACTAACTCGATTACATGATAAATCTCATCCAACCCATCACCGTCCAGCAAGCCTATGATGGAATTACTCACGCATGGCGGTGAGCATCATGAAATCGGTGATGGAGGAAGGTTGATGATGACGACGGCGATGGATTCCCCTCTCCGGGGCCTCGAACGGACTCCAGATCAGCCCTCCTCAGAGAGATTAGGACTTGGCGGTGGCTCCGTATCGTAGAACGTGATGAATCCTTCTCCTTGATTTTTTTCTCCCCAAACGTGAATATATAGAGTTGGAGTTGAGGTCGGTGGAGCCTCAGGGGGCCCACGAGGTAGGCGGCGCGCCCCAGGGGGGTGGGTGCGCCCCCCACCCTCGTGGACAGGGTGTGGGCCCCCTGACGTAGATTCTTTTGCCAGTATTTTTTATATATTCCAAAAAATTCTCCGTGAAGTTTCAGGTCATTCCGAGAACTTTTATTTCTGCACAAAAATAACACCATGGCAATTCTGCTGAAAACAGTGTCAGTCCGGGTTAGTTCCATTCAAATCATGCAAGTTCGAGTCCAAAACAAGGTCAAAAGTGTTTGGAAAAGTAGATACGATGGAGACGTATCACTATGCCAAGAAGAAGAAAGATGATACATCTCCAACGTATCTATAATCTTTGATTGTTCCATGCTATTATATTATCTATTTTGGATGTTTAATGGGCTTTAATATGCACTATTATATTATTTTTGGGACTAACCTATTAATCGAAGGCCCAGTTAGGGATGAACATGGAATGGAAACTTTCCGTTTTTCCGGCTAAAAAATGGAAACGGAGAGGAAATATGAAAATGGAAACGGAAATTTGCAAAACGGAAGTGGAAATGAATTTTTTTATGCAGAAATGGAAACAAAAACAAAATGGTATTTTCCGGTGGAACGTGCAAGGAAACGTAACTTTCCGCTTCCGTGAATACGGAATTTCTGTTTTTTTACTATAGACCTGTAGCTTCTTTGTAGCCCAACCATGAAAGAGAACACAATGACACAATTCGTAGAATGGATCTAAGGCCCAACTTCTACTACCACACATGTACTCAGCTTGACCCTATACGCAATTTTCCGGCACTACTACAATACTACGCCAAGTTGCTAACATAATGATATTATTTTGTTGCCATGTTAACAACTCATTAAATTTGTTTGTTTTTGTGTGTATTTCTTTATGATTCAAGGGGTTTTTAAGTTCCAATCAATGCCTATTTCTGTTTCCGTATCCATTTTGTATATGCTCTGTGCTCGTTTTCGGTAGTATCTATTTTCGTATTCATTTCCGGGGTTTCTGTATTCGTTTCTGTTTTTGCAAAAAAAAAATGTGCATACAAATATGATAGCACTCAGTTCCGCCCGTTTCTGCTTCGTTTTCATCCCTAGGCCAAGTGCAAATTGCTGTTTTTTTGCCTATTTCAGTGTTTCGCAGAAAAGGAATATCAAACGGAATCCAAACGGAATAAAACCTTCATGAGGAACTTTTTTGGAACAAACACAATCCAGCAGACTTGGAGTAGAGGTCAAGGAAGCAACGAAGCGGCCACGAGGTAGGGCGGCGCGCCCCCACCCTCGTGGGCCCCTCGTAGCTCCACTGACCTACTTCTTTCGCCTATATATACTCTTATACCCTGAAAACATCCAGGGGAGACACGAAACCACTTTTCAACCGTCGCAACCTTCTGTACCCGTGAGATCCGATCTGGGGACCTTTTCCGGCGATCTGCCGGAGGGGGATTCGATCACGGAGGGCTTCTACATCAACACCATAGCCTCTCCGATGATGTATGAGTAGTTTACCACAGACCTTCGGATCCATAGTTATTAGCTAGATGGCTTCTTCTCTCTCTTTGGTTCTCAATACAAAGCTCTCCTTGATGCTCTTGGAGATCTACTCGATGTAATACATTTTGCAGTGTGTTTGCCGAGATCCGTTGAATTGTGGGTTTATGATCAAGTTTATCTATGAACAATATTTGATTCTTCTCTAAATTCTTATATGCATGATTTGATATCTTTGCAAGTCTCTTCGAATTATCAGTTTGGTTTGGCCTACTAGATTGATCTTTCTTGCAATGGGAGAAGTGCTCAGCTTTGGGTTCAATCTTGCGGTGTCCTTTCCCAGTGACAGTAGGGGTAGCAAGGCACATATTGTATTGTTTCCATCGACGATAAAAAGATGGGGTTTATATCATATTTCTTGAGTTTATCCCTCTACATCATGTCATCTTGCCTAATGCGTTACTCTGTTCTTATGAACTTAATACGCTAGATGCATGTTGGATAGCGGTCGCTGTGTGGAGTAATAGTAGTAGATGCAGAATCGTTTCGGTCTACTTGACACGGACGTGATGCCTATGTTTATGATCATGCCTAGATATTCTCATAATTATGTGCTTTTCTATCAATTGCTCGGCAGTAATTTGTTCATCCATCGTAATTTATGCTATCTTGAGAGAAGCCACTAGTGAAACATACGGCCTCTGGGTCTACTTTACATCATATTAATTTCCCGTCAACTAGCCATTTCTGTCGCCGTTTATTTTGCAATCTTTACTTTCCAATCTATACAACAAAAATACCAAAATATTTATCTTATTACCTTTATCAGATCTCACTTTTGCAAGTGGTCGTGAAGGGATGGACAACACCTTTATCGTGTTGGTTGCAAGGTTCTTATTTGTTTGCGCATGTACTAGGCGATATGCGTGTAGTCTCCTACTGGATTGATACCTTGGTTCTCAAAAACTGAGGGAAATACTTATGCTACTTTGCTGCATCACCCTTTCATCTTCAAGGGAAAACCAACGCATGCTCAAGAGGTAGCAAAAGACCACAACTCTATGGCCAACATGTACGAAGAAATTCCAGAAAAAGCCTTGGAAGCTCATAAGCTAGGCTCTGTTCATTATCTGCTATCTGGTTTGGCCACTATCAACACTATCCTGAGGCATACCTTACTGCCCAAATCTAGAGATCACAAGATGATCAGAGGTCATTCTATCAACTTACTGCAGTTGTTTGATGTGCCCCAAAAATTCAAAGTCATGAGCCTGATTGTGGAAACAATCAAGAGGACAACTGCAGATCAGAAGAGATCTTGTGGGTATGCTCCACACATCCAGGTGCTCATCAACTCCAAGATGGGCACATGCACTTATCTTTTGGACAAGGAGCATCTACCTTTGAGACCAGATTTTGAGGACAACACTGTTGTCATGAATGAAGATGATCCCGCATCTGCGCAGGCACAAGAAAAGAGAAAGAAAGCTAAGGCTCAAAAAGCTGCAAAGATGCCAAGTGTTGAGGAGGCATCTCAAGTGTTTCTCAAGAGCAAACAAGATCAACTTGGATATCAGATTCAAGCTACCCTTGAGGATTGAGAAGGGCTTGGCCACCCTGACTCAGAACCAAGAGAGCTTGGAAAGGATCATTGAAACAAAGTTCTATGATCTTGATCTTAAAGTAACAAAGATGGAGACAGTAGTTGAGCAGCTCTAGGAAAAAGCTGAGGAGAGGAAAGGGCAGGCTACCACAGATGCCTTTCAAAGAGTGCCAAGAGGACAGAGATCTGCTACAGTACCCATGGCTGACACAAGAGCAACTACATCAGCACCTGCAGCCACAACATCAGTGCCACCTCCAGTTGCCACTCCACCAGCTCCAACAACTTCAACAGATGCATTCATCCTTGGAGTCCTCTCAACACCACCTCCCAAAGATCAAGCCTAGAGAGATGCATAGCACTATGAATTTTCAAACTTTTTGGTAACTTGTTGCCAAAGGGGGAGAAATGTATAGATCATAGGCTTCGAGAGAGAGTGTTTTTGCTTTGCTTCTCTTGTCTCTCTTGCTATTTGGTTGATACTTTTGTGTGCTTGTCTGATACTCTATGTTTATGTGTGTGAGATACTTGTATGATCGTGTGATTGATCATATCCTACTTTAGTGCTTGTGCTTGAATGATGTTATCTTATATATCTCTTGTATGATCATTCACTTTGCCTTTGTGATGACTGCATGTTTTTACCTTTTATCATTTTGAGCGCTCCACCAAGATGTATGTGACATGGAAGAGTAACCCATGATCCTAATCGATTGTGAATTTGCATTCAAAAGCAAATTTTAAATAATGCACAAATTTAGGGGGAGCTCTTGCTTATCACATACTTCTCCAAGCGATGATGTATTTCAATCTTATTATGTAGCAATCCAACCTCAAACGGTCGAACTCTGTGCATAAGTGTCATCCCAGGATCGGTAATGCTGACACACATAGTACTTGAAG
The DNA here is from genome assembly GCF_002162155.2 of Triticum dicoccoides. Taxonomy (NCBI): domain Eukaryota; kingdom Viridiplantae; phylum Streptophyta; class Magnoliopsida; order Poales; family Poaceae; genus Triticum; species Triticum dicoccoides. The sequence continues at coordinate 461,158,380 of NC_041390.1, forward strand.
GATTTATGATAGAGTTGCAATCACACAGTTATTACATTGAATATCTCATAAGAGAGTACTTATTACAATAATGTGGATGAAAGCCATCTAATAAGATAACAGCGGAAGGCTTGGAAGATAAAGCGAGTCCATCAACTCCAACGGCATAGCTGAGTGCAAAACAATGACCTAGCGCACCTTACTCTTCGTCTGAAAAGTATGCAACATAATACGTTGCAGCCCGAAAATGGGTCAGCACATGGAATATGCTGGCAAAATAACATTGTAGAGCAATGAACATGTAACAGCTACAACTATATGCATATTTGGCTGGTGGAGGCTCTATGGTTATTATGTTTTCACGAAAAAGCCAATTTTCCCGAACAACAAAGGAATATATTTTATTTAACTATCACGGTAGTAGATAAACATTGAGAATGGTAAACCCCATCTCAATCCCAATTAAAGTAATCATTAACCCAACAAGTTAATTAAATATAGTGATGAGATCATAATTATAATTCAAGCACCAGATACTCAAGATGTCCATAACTGGGGACACAACTAATCATGATTAGTTTGTACACTCTGTAGAGGTTTGCACACTTTTCCCCACAAGACACAATCTCCTCCGTTGGATTTTCTCGCACTACATGGTGTTTGAGAAACGGATGACCGAGACACAGTCTTTCAGAAGCATTAGCCCTTTTGACGGGTAAACCGTACCACCTACATCCCCTACATCTGCTAGTTTACCACTAAAAGAGGTCACACAACCTACTCAACTATGCCAGAGCCCATAATGGCTTGTGGTTGCACACGGAAGTTTCCAGCATGAATAACAATATGATCCCTTTGTAGCAACCAGACCTCAACCAGTTTGATCTCTGTACATCAGTGTCATCCCTGCATCAGTAATGCTGACACGCACAGTACTTGAAGGATTTATAACAGAGTAGCAATCACACACTTATTACATCGAATGTCTCAAAAGAGAACTTATTGCAACAAATATGGCTTAAGGCAATCTAACAACGGTAACAACGGAAGGCTTGGAAGATAAGTGAGTCCATCAACTCCAACGGCATCACTGAGTATAGAACCACGACCTAAAGGCACCTTACTCGTCGTCTGGAAAGTCTGCAACATGAACGTTGCATCCCAAAAACGGGCCAGCACATGGAATATGCTGGAAATGTAACACATAGAGGGTAATGAAAGAATAAAGCTATACTACATGCATATATGGCTGGTGGAAAGCTCTATGGTTACAGTTTTTGCATAAAGCCAATTTTTCCCCACTGCAAAGGAATAAATTTTATTTAACTATCATGGTGGTTGTTAAACATTGAGAGTGTAGACACCCTCTCAATCCCAATTAAGCATCATCATTAAAACCCAACAATATTAATTAAAGTAACATGATGAGATTCACATGATAATCCAAGTACTAGATACTCAAGACGTCCATAACCAGGGACACAGCTAACCATGATTAGTTTATACACTCTGCAGAGGTTTGCACACTTTTCCCCACAAGACTCGGTCTCCTCCATTGGGATTCTCGCACTACCTGATGTTTGAGAAACAGATGACCGAGACATAGCCTTTCAGAAGTGCTAGCACCTTACGATCGGGTAGACCGTACCAGCCTACATCCCCTACATCTGCTAGTCTACCACTGTAAGACTTCGCACGACTTAGTCAGCTATGCTAGAGCCCATAGTAGCTTGTGGCTGCACACGGAAGTTTCTAGTATGAATAATCTCATGATCCCTTTGAGCCTGGGTGGCGGTCCATAAAGAAAACAGGCAATCGCTGGAATACCCAGGTGCCTCAATCCACCCAGATGTGTGTTTAAGTTGCCACCTTAGATAAACCATTAATTTAACAATCTCACATCTGTCATGGATACACTCACCCAATCCACGTCTACTAGCATAGCATGGCAATATAAGCAAACATAGAAGTAACTCCCAAAGGTTTGATAATAAAACAGGAAATAGGTACTACCTCATCTATTTCCCAAAACCCACAATTTAATTAGATCCTAATCATAGAATGTTTTAGGATTTATCTAATGCAATAAAAACTGGGTAGTAAAGAGATATGATCAAAGTGTTACTTGCCTTGCTGATGATACGTGAAACCTAGAGATTCAAAGTAGCAAGCGGCGCACTCTGGGTACTCTATCGCAAACAAACAAACATACATTAAGTACTCATCTAATGCACAGGTAAAACTCAAATAAGAGATCTAACCAGAAAGTTCAACTTAAGAACTCTGGTTTGCAAAAAGAATCAAATCGAATGAAACAACGAAAGTCAACCAGCGAAAGAAACAAGCTTCGTTTACTAATCTGGATCTAAGTCAAATTTTACAGAAGCAAAATCTTATTTGAGTTGGTTAAATGGAAAGAGAGTTTCGAGAGGAAACTCCAGGCGCTTGAATCGCCTGATTCCGATAAACAAGCGAAAAGTTATACTAGAACGAAAATCGGATCAGAAATCGCGATCAGAAATAATCGTGGAAAATCCGAAAAAAGAAAAATGACGAACAGATTAACGAACGAACGTTCGTTTTCTGGAACTAAGTGGTGAACGCATCTGTGAAAACGAATGAATGAGAGAAAGCTCGCTAAATAAACTAAACCGGAAATAAACATATCTAAATAAAAAAGGATCTAAAAAAACCGAACGAAAACCAAACGGAAAACCGAACGGTTTTCTCGAGGAAAACCGCCGGCGGCGGGGCGGTGGTCAACCTCGGCGGGGCGGCAACGGCTCCAGCGGCGGGCGACAGGGTCGGCGGGACGGGGTGGCGGGGTCAGGCGGCGGGTGGCGGGACGGCGAGCGACGGTGGCTCGGGCGGCGGGGTCCGGCGGCGGCGGCTGCTGCGGAGGGGCTAGGGTTAGGGTTTTGGCGCGGCGCGGCTCGGTTGGGCTGACCGGCTCGGGGTGGCGCCTTATAAAGGCCCGGCCAGACGGAGTCCTGGCCGAACACGGCCCAAAGTCGGTTCGCGTTTTTTAAATAATTACGCGCAAAAAACAAATAAAATAAATACTAAACGAACTCCAAAAATCCCGAAATAAATTTTCCTCGACTTCTAAAATCGAGCCGGACAAGATGAACATTTATTTGGGGCCTAAATGCAATTTTGAAAAATGCGCATTTTTCCTAAATTCAAATAAATTAGCAATAACTCCAAAATAAAATCTTATTTGATTTTATTATTAAATCCTCAATATTTCTTTATATTGGGAAAGTCATTTTATTCCCTCTCTCATATTTTTATAATAGAAATAATTGAAGATAAAATAAATAAAATCAAATGATCCTTCAAAATTTGAGAAAACTCAAATCTGAAAATAACGAAATCCCGAACTCTCTCCGAGGGTCCTTGAGTTGCATAGAATTTGTAACATCCCAAATTTTCAATTTGGAATGTTATACATTAGATCATCATGCATATCATATTTTCTTGCATTTTGGTCGATCCTATAAATTTCACGCAACTCAAGGACCCTCGGAGAGAGTTGGAGATTTCGTTATTTTCATATTTGAGTTTTCTCAAATTTTGAAAAGAGGATCATTTGATTTATTTTATTTCATCTTCAATTATTTTTCCAATATCAAAAATAATGAGAGAGGGAATAATATGACTTTCCCAAATTTAGGAAAAATGAAGATTTAATGAATAAATCAAATTTTAGTTTTGCCGGAGTTTTGTTTGCTTTTTATTTGGATAGGGAAAAATGCGCGTTTTCAAAAATTGCATTTTTGGCCCGGAGAAAAGTTCATTTTGTTCGACTCATTTTTAGGAGTCGGGGAAAATTTACTTTAGTAATTTTGGAGTCCGTTTAGTTTAGTTTTCTTTTTTGTTTTTCTGCGCGGAACCGATTTAAAAAAAACCGCAGCGCCTTGGGCCAAGGCCCAGCCAGCAGGCCGGCCGGCCAGGCCCCAGCCTCCCTGCGCGCGCGTGCGCCAGCGCCAGCGCCAGGCGCCAGGCCGCCGCCTCGCCTCTTAGCCGAGTCCTAGTAGGACTCTAGGCTAGCCCCTTTCCTTGTTTTGTTTTCCTACTCTTTTTCTTGTCCCCTACCCCAAGTAAATCCCCCCCTCACCTATATAAATACCCACACACCACCCCTCCAAAACATCACATCAAACCCCAAGCCCCACACCACCCTGCGCCTCCCCAAGCCGCGCCCCACCCCGCGCCCCTCACCACCGCCGCCGCCGCCCCTCACCCACCGCCGCCGCCCTTGTGCATCGCCGTCGCCGCCTTACGCCGCCGTTCGTCGGAGCCCCTCGCCAAGGTTGCCCCGCGCCGCGTCTCTTTTTCTCCCCTCGCTTCAGTTTTTCCTATAAACCGTTCCGATTCTTTTCTTCTCTTCTGATTCGTTTTCTTTCCGGTTCTTTCTTAACCGTTCCGGTTTTCTTTCGTTTTTTTCGGTTTTCTTAACCATTCCGGTTTTTTCTTAACCGTTCCGGCTTTCTTTCTTTCTTAACCGAATGGGAAACACCAACAACAGTTGGAGAGAGCCTGAGTTTTGTTGGACTCGCAGGATACTACCGGAGATTTATTGAGAATTTCTCAAAGATTGCAAAGCCTATGACGGAGTTGTTGAAGAAGGATACTAAGTTCAATTGGACTGAGGAGTGTGAGGCTAGTTTCCAGGAGTTGAAGAAACGTTTGGTCACCTCACCAGTATTGATTTTGCCAGATCAGACCAAGGATTATGAGGTGTATTGCGACGCTTCACGTCGAGGACTTGGAGCAGTGCTTATGCAGGAAGGGAGAGTTGTTTCGTATGCTTCATGGCAACTGAAGCCTCATGAGTTGAATTATGCCACGCATGATTTGGAGTTAGCAGCCGTAGTGCATGCATTGAAAACGTGGAGACATTTCCTCATTGGAAATCATTGTGAGGTGTACACGGATCACAAGAGTTTGAAGTACATTTTCACGCAGAAGGAGTTGAACCTCAGACAAAGGAGATGGTTGGAGCTCATCAAGGATTATGACATGAGATTGCATTACCATCCCGGAAAAGCTAATGTAGTAGCTGACGCATTGAGCCGTAAGAGCCATGTCAACACCCTAGTGACGGGTAAAATACCCAAGGAGCTAGCAGAAAACCTTCGTCAGCTATGTTTGGAAATAGTTCCGAGAGGCTATGTAGCAACATTGGAGATTCAGTCAACATTGATGGATAAGATCAGAGAAGCTCGGAAATCTGACAAGGAGATTGCTGCTATAAAAGAGAAATTGAGCGAAGGAAAAGCAAAGGGATTTCGTGAGGATGAGCACGATACCCTATGGTTTGAAGACCATGTTTATATTCCCAATGACCTGGAGATCAGAAAGTTGATTCTGCAAGAGGCACATGATTCACCGTATTCGATTCACCCAGGGAATACCAAGATGTATTTGGATTTGAAGGAAACATTCTGGTGGACCGGAATGAAGAAGGACATTGCAGCATATGTAGCAGTTTGTGACGTATGTCAGAGAGTAAAGGCAGAGCATCAGAAGCCAGCAGGATTGTTACAACCATTGCCGATACCTGAATGGAAGTGGGATAAGATAGTCATGGATTTTATCACAGGACTACCCAGGACAAAGGCAGGCTACGATTCGATATGGGTAGTAGTTGATCGTTTGACAAAGGTAGCACATTTTATCCCAGTTAAGACCACTTACACCAGTGCTAAGTTGGCGAAGATATACATGACTAGGATCATTTGTTTGCATGGAGTTCCGAGGAGTATCGTATCAGATAGAGGAACCCAATTTACCTCAAAGTTTTGGAATTAGTTGCATGAAACTTTAGGAACCAGACTGGAGTTCAGCACAGCTTTTCACCCACAGACGGATGGACAGACTGAGAGAGTCAATCAGATTTTGGATGATATGCTGAGAGCTTGTGCACTAGATTATGGATCTAGTTGGGACGATAACTTGCCGTATGCGGAGTTTTCTTATAACAACAATTACCAAACCAGTTTGAAGATGGCACCTTTCGAATATTTATACGGAAGGAGGTGCAGGACACCGTTGTCATGGGACAAAGTTGGAGACCGTCAATTCTTTGGACCAGATTTGATTAAGGAGTCTGAACGAAAAGTTAGGTTGATTCGCGATATGCTCAAGGTAGCCCAGTCCAGGCAGAAGAGCTACGCAGATTCTAAACGCAAGGAGACAGTTTACGAAACCGGAGACAGAGTTTATCTCCGAGTATCCCCACTTCGAGGAGTTAAGCGCTTTGGAGTTAAGGGAAAGTTAGCACCGCGTTTCGTTGGACCATATAAGATCTTGCAACGTATGGGAGAAGTCGCTTATAAGTTGGAATTACCAGAGGGACTGTCAGGAGTTCATGATGTATTCCATGTTTCTCAACTGAAGAAATGTCACGCCGAGATGGTGGAGGTACCGCTAAGAGATACCGTGCCACTCGAAGTGATTCAGTTGAAGGACGACTTAACATATGAGGAGAAGCCAGTCAAGATTCTCGATTATGCCAGCAGAGTTACTCGCAGCAAGGTTATCAAGTTTTGCAAAGTTCAGTGGAACCACCACTCAGAGGATGAAGCCACCTGGAAAAGAGAAGAAGATTTGCTCAAGGACCACCCTCACCTATTTTCTAGCCAACCCGAATCTCGAGGGCGAGATTCATTTTAAGGGGGGTAGGTTTGTAACATCCCAAATTTTCAATTTGGAATGTTATACATTAGATCATCATGCATATCATATTTTCTTGCATTTTGGTCGATCCTAGAAATTTCACGCAACTCAAGGACCCTCGGAGAGAGTTGGAGATTTCGTTATTTTCATATTTGAGTTTTCTCAAATTTTGAAAAGAGGATCATTTGATTTATTTTATTTCATCTTCAATTATTTTTCCAATATCAAAAATAATGAGAGAGGGAATAATATGACTTTCCCAAATTTAGGAAAAATGAAGATTTAATGAATAAATCAAATTTTGGTTTTGCCGGAGTTTTGTTTGCTTTTTCTTTGGATAGGGAAAAATGCGCGTTTTCAAAAATTGCATTTTAGGCCCGGAGAAAAGTTCATTTTGTTCGACTCATTTTTAGGAGTCGGGGAAAATTTACTTTAGTAATTTTGGAGTTCGTTTAGTTTAGTTTTCTTTTTTGTTTTTCTGCACGGAACCGATTTAAAAAAAACCGCAGTGCCTTGGGCCAAGGCCCAGCCAGCAGGCCGGCCGGCCAGGCCCTAGCCTCCCTGCGCGCGCGTGCGCCAGCGCCAGCGCCAGGCGCCAGGCCGCTGCCTCGCCTCTTAGCCGAGTCCTAGTAGGACTCTAGGCTAGCCCCTTTCCTTGTTTTGTTTTCCTACTCTATTTCTTGTCCCCTACCCCAAGTAAATCCCCCCTCACCTATATAAATACCCCCACACCCCCCCTCCAAAACGTCAAATCAAACCCCAAGCCCCACACCACCCCGCGCCTCCCCAAGCCGCGCCCCACCCCGCGCCCCGCACCACCGCCGCCGCCGCCCCTCACTCGCCGCCGCCGCCCTTGTGCATCGCCGCCGCCGCCTTACGCCGCCGTTCGCCGGAGCCCCTGGCCAAGGTTGCCCCGCGCCGCGTCTCTTTTTCTCCCCTCGGTTCGGTTTTTCCTATAAACCGTTCCGATTCTTTCTTCTCTTCCGATTCGTTTTCTTTCCGGTTCTTTCTTAACCGTTCCGGTTTTCTTTCGTTTTTTGTTTCGGTTTTCTTCCGAAACCCTAGATCGGTTTTCCGTTTCTTTTTCGGTTTCTTTTCCGAAAACCATAGATCGGTTTTCGTTCTTCTTTCGGACCGTTCATCTCAACGAACGTGATCACCGATTATTCTCCGGTTAACGACGCCCGTTCATTTAACCGTTCGTCTCTTTTCTTTTAGTCGGATTTATTCCACGATCGCGATCTCAGATCCGATCTTCGTTCTAGTCTTTCTTCTGGCTCGTTTATCGGAATCAGGTGATTCAAGCGCCTGGAGTTTCGTTTCGAAACCGCCGTTCCGTCTAATCAACTTAAACAAGTTTTTGCCCCGGTAAAATTTGACCTAGTTTCAACTTGCTAGAACCGAGTTGTTTTCTTCCGCCGTTTGTTTTTCCGTCGTCTGTTCGGTTCTTTCTTTCTTTGCAACCGGAGTTCTTAAGTTTTACCTGTGCATTAGATGAGTACTTATCGTATGCTTGTTGTTTGTCTGCGATAGAATACCCAGAGTGCGCCGCCTGTTACTTCGAAACCCTAGGTCTCGCGGATCATCAGCAAGGCAAGTAACACTTTGATCATACCTTTTCTACAACCCAGTTTTATTACATTAGATAAATCCTCACACCTTGCATGATTAGGATCTAATTAAACTGTGGGATGGGAAGTAGATGAGGTAGTACCTATCACCTGTATTATTATGAAACCTTTGGGAGTTACTTCTACGTTTGCTTATTATGCCATGCTATGCTAGTAGACGTGGATTGGGTGAGTGATATCCATGACAGATGTGAGTTGATAATTTTAATGGTTTATCTAAGGTGGCAACTTAAACACACATCTGGGTGGATTGAGGCACCTGATGTCTATCAGGACTTGCCTGTTTTATTTTGGACCGCCACCCAGGCTCAAAGGGATCATAAGATCATTCATGCTAGAAACTTCCGTGTGCACCCACATGCTACTATGGGCTCTGGCATAGTTGACTAAGTTGTGCGAACTCTTACGGGGTGGACTAGCAGATGTGGGGGTTGTAGGTGGTACGGTCTACCCCACATGTAAGGTGCTTTCTGAAAGACTATGTCTCGGTCATCTGTTTCTCAAACACCATGTAGTGCGAGAAAACAAACGGAGGCGATCGAGTCATGTGGGGAAAAGTGCGCAAACCTCTGCAGAGTGTACACACTAATCATGATTAGCCGTGTCCCCGGTTATGGACAACTTGAGTATCTAGTACTTGAATATCATGTGAATCTCAACATGTTACTTCTAATTAATGTTGTTGGGTTTTAATTGTTCACTTAATTGGGATCGGAATGCTGTCAACCATTATCGATGTTTAACAACTACCTTGATAGTTAAACAAATTTATTCCTTTGCAGTAGGGAAAAACTGGCTTTACGCAAAACTGTAACCATAGAGCTTTCCACCAGCCATATATGCATATAGTATAGCTGTTTCATTCCATTACTCTCTATGTGTTACATTGCCAGCATATTCCATGTGCTGGCCCGTTTTCGGGCTGCAACTTCTCATGTTGCAGACTTTTCAGACGACGAATAAGGTGCTTTTAGGTCGTGGCCCTATACTCAGTGATGCCGTTGGAGTTGATGGACCCATCTATCTTCCGAGTCTTCCGCTGTTATCGTTATTAGATGGCCTTAAGCCATATTTATTGTAAAGTTCTCTTTGAGACAACGATGTAATAAGTGTGTGATTGCCACTCTGCTATAAATCCTTCGATGTACTGTGTGGTGTCAGCATTACTGATCCAGGGATGACACCTGAGCACAGAGCACTTGATCCATTCGGGTCGGGTCGCTACAGAATTTCTTAGGATCAAACCCAAAAGCAAATAAAATATGATATGCAGTGATGATCTAATGTATAACATTTCAAATTGAAAATTTGGGATGTTACAAACCTACCCCCTTTAAGATGAATCTCGCCCTCAAGATTCGGGTTGGCTAGAAAATAGGTGAGGGTGGTCCTTCAGCAGATCTTCCTCTCGCTCCTAGGTGGCTTCATCCTCGGTGTTGTGGCTCCACTGAACTTTGCAAAACTTGATAACCTTGCTGCGGGTGACTCGGCTGGCATACTCAAGAATCTTGACTGGTTTCTCCTCATATGTCAAATCACTGTCCAACTGAATCGCTTCCAGCGGCACTGTATCCCTTGGCGGTATATCAGCCTTCTCGGCGTGACACTTCTTCAACTGGGAAACGTGGAATACATCGTGAACTCCTGACAATCCTTCGGGCAATTCCAACTTGTAGGCTACTTCTCCCATACGCTCCAAAACCTTGTATGGTCCTACAAAACGTGGCGCTAACTTTCCCATAACTCCAAAGCGCTTAACTCCTCGAAGTGGAGATACTCGAAGATAAACTCGGTCTCCAACTTTGTAAACTATTTCCTTACATTTAGAATCTGCGTAGCTCTTTTGCCTGGCCTGGGCTACCTTGAGCCTGTTGCGAATCAATTTCACCTTCTGTTCAGACTCCTTAATCAAATCCGGTCCAAACAACTGGCGGTCTCCAACTTCATCCCACGACAATGGGGTCCTGCACCTCCACTACAAAAAAATACACTTCCATGATGATACGTGTTTGTCATAGTAGGTCGCTTTTTTTGTCATGCATGTACATCCATGACAAATTTATGACAGAATCAAGATAGTCATACCTGTGATGTCATAGAAGTGTTCCATGACATTACCAAAATTATCATCACGGAAGTGTCCACTTCCATGACAATAAATCGCGCGTCACATAAGTGCTTTCGTCAAGGGTGACCGACACGTGGCATCCACCGTAACGGAATGCCGTTAAGCTATCGGGTCGGGTTTTGGATCCGGTAACCCGTTAACAGCCCCGACCAATGGGAAATTTCCACGTGTAAAATTCTTATTGGCCGGACGAAACACGTGTCAGCTCGTCAGTGGGTCAGATAGGCGCCTATGATACGTCGACACGTGACACGGCCCAACAGAGGCCCACTCTGTGTAAAGGCCGGCCCATTTGACTTGGTCAAAAGCTGTCGGGCCGGCCCATGGAAAGCATGTCAACGGTCTGTTCGAATATAGCCCATTTACAGCCCGCTAACCCAAGGCCCGTTACGCCCTATCCGAATTAGGCCCAGTAGCGTCATCTGGGCCATCCAATATGATTCCAGCCCGTTTTCACTTCTGGCCCATGTATGGCCCATGACGTCTTTCGGCCCATATGAGGCCCTATGTAACTCTTGGCCTACTAACGGCCCATGGTGAAACTGGCCCGTAATGAACAGTGTATCACTTTACACCCATTAACGGCCCGTGGTGAAACTGGCCCATGATGAACAGTGTATCACTTTATACCCATTAACGGCCCGTTATTCCATTGGGCCGTTTCCAGTCCATGTTATCTTTCGGCCTTCTCAGAGCCCATTTATTCTTGGGCTCATTTCTAGCATTCATTTACTTACGGCCCGTTACTGTCATTTTCTGCTTGTGGGCTAAATTCAGCCCGTGGTTACAGTCGGCCTGTTTGTGGTCCGTTAATACGTTGGGCCGTTTTCATAGCATCATCAAATACGGCCTATTAACGATGGCCCGTTATGGTCGGCCCATGAACGGACGATTCCAACTCTAGCCCGTTTACGACCATAATGCGGCCTGTTATTGGCCCATGTTTGGCCATCGATCATACTGCCCGTATAAGGCCCATTGATGATACAGCCCGTAGAAGGCCCATTGTTTCTACGGCCCGTAGAAGGCCCATTGTTTCTACGGCCCGTAGAAGGCCCACTGTTTCTACGGCCCGTAAGAGGCCCAGTGTCACTATAGTAAATATTAGCCCATGGTTATTGTGGCCTAGTTTTAAAAAATAGGTTAATGCAGCCACTAGCAAACCGCGGAAAAAGAACTGCAATGACTAGAAGCAAACAAATAAACAAGACAACAAGGAAATAAATAAGCAAGCAACTTACGCTAGGCTATCATGGCTATCACACATATTACATCCACTGGGCATCAAAGTTCGCCACTAGTGCAAATAAACGCGCCGACAAAAGAATATACAAAACTGAGAGCACCTCAG
>NC_041390.1:461170563-461209499 GCF_002162155.2 Triticum dicoccoides
AAGAAGCTGAGTAGACCTCAGTTGTGTCAACGATACATGCATCAACACTAGATTTAAGGCATGATGGTGCGCACGGCAGTCCTCTGACATCTTCATTGCATCTTTGACTTCAAGTCGGAGCTGAGCTGAAGCAAGCCTTCCGCTTTAAGTTGAGACTAAAGAAATCGAACTGATTGAGGCAGCGACTGCACAGAGATTGTCTCACACCTGCTGGTGATTAGCTTCAACTCACTGTCTTCATCAAGACATGACCTTGGGGTCATCTCGCTGTCCTCAAAATGGTTTGGCTCACTATCTTCCCTAAAGTTCTGCCTAGCGTAAGAGATACGAGTCTGAAAGAGAAACAAGGAGACACGTAACAGGTTTCACAATTATATATGGAAATAAATGGATCTGTTCTGCATAAGGAACATGTTTTTACAACTACAATTTGAAACTGGTAGTTGTTGCAAACATCCAATCAGATGTAAACAGCAAAGCAAACAGCAGTGGAGGAAATGATGCCTATCCTAATCTATACTAGAACAAAGTTTGAAGGCTTGAGAAGGATGAACTTACATTACATGTTAACACGGGCTGGACAAAGCCCTTCTCCATGTTGATGGAAGGATAATTCAATAAATTCCCCAAAGAAAATTCTTTATAAGCGTTGCCATTATTCTACATTTTGCAAAGAGTAAATATATATCAAATAATATTGGAAGAAACATAGGATAATGAAGCTCAGGTGCAGACTGATGATACATAATCAAATAGCAATTAATTAAGTACAGCGTCACAAGGCAAAAGGGAGATAGGTACTGACAAGAGCAATGCAGAGCCCATTATTGTTTTGAGATCGTATGATCCTTTGAGCAAGGAGATTCATCTGAAATTAGTTTTCATACAAGAGAGAAGGTAAGGCGCAAGCAGAAATTTAGGAGTTCAAATTTTGAATTGATATCATAGACAGTACCTGACACCGGGCTCACAGCAGTTCTAATAGGGGTTTGGCCACTGGAGTAGGGGTAAAGTGTGGTACAGTTGGGCCTGTGTTTTCTGTGGCTGCTGATCTATCTGATTTAAAAGGTATCACTACCTTTTCCAAATACCTAGTTTGTACTCCTTGACAACCTACACTCACCCTCTTCCTTTTGGACACCTATTACGAAAGAACAACATCTAACTGGAAAAACATAGTGTGACGACACATGGAATAGGTACAGAAAATGGATAGGTATGGCATATACTCATATATGATACCTAAACTAAGCAGATGGTGTAACAAAGTAGAAGTAGTGCAAGAGGTCAGATGCAAAATATGTGCGACCAATACAACTTTGCAAAGTTAGAGCAAGCACCTTGATGGGTGAATAAGATAGGCCATCCTCCACCATGCCAACTTTGATAGCCAGTTGATCGTTCCGCAATATTCCTCTCATGCGCCCATTCTCATATTCATTTTGATAATGTTCAATATCTGACATGCATGAAAACATAAAAACAAGTGAGATTTTCTTTGTAATGCAGAAGTGATTCTAATCCAATACTGCCTCCCTGTAAAATCCTTTGTGCTATATCTGCAGCTCTTTTAAAAGATCCCATGCATGCTGTAATTTGTTGTGTGCATTGATATAATGTGGCCTACTACTCAAAATATGAGAGCTCCAGAAGTGATGACACTTCGTAGATGATAGCTTCAACATATAGTAAAGAAGAACAAGTCGACCTGACCTAACAGATTCAAAATATACTAAGGGAGAACAACTCGACCTGACCAGTCGACCGCAAGAGAAGAGTATCATCTTAAAGAAGAGCAGAAGAGCAAGCAGATTGAAGATATTACAAGTCTTTTAATACAATGTCGGTTGGCCACCCATGATGAACCAGAGCGCACAGAGAAATACTATTCTTTCCGGTCTCTCCATATGTGGCTCACATGCATTTCGAAACTAAAGTAGGAACATTTAGCTAACCAATTAAACATCTCTCAGTTTTACTAATATCAGCAATAATATCATATATGAATTTGTACAACTAAGCTTGTTTAGCTCGATGGGTGGAGCAGTGATATTATGACATGAACCACGTAGGCTGATTGTGGTCATCGTAAAATGGGGAAAACATAAGCATGATGAGTACAGTGTTGACCGTAGCAGTGGGATGGCAGATCTAAAGCTGCAAACCGCGCAAAGGGTAGTTAGCAACCGATGTTTGCTTTGAAATAACAACTAAGATTTGGTATGGACAAGAAAGTACAGTCAACAAGTGACAAAGAAATGCAATTATGTTGTCTCTCTATATGTCATGACATGCATTTGGAAACTCAAGTGGGACCTTTAGCTAACCAATTAAATGTGTCAGTTAACTCATATCAGTATCATATTACAATCATATTTAAACAACTAAGCTTTCGAATTCTGAGTGTTGTGTTGTTTAGCTTCAAGGGTGGAGTAATGCTAGTACGACAGAAAGCACCTACGCAGATCATAGTAGAGTATATAAAAGGGGAAAACCCTAAGCATCAAGAGAAAAATCAGGAAAGTGGAACTAGCTGGACCAGTGGGTGGCGCACATGCTTTTCGAAATGAATATAGGAACATTAGGTGACCAATTAAACGTTCTCTGGTTTAGTGATATTAGCATCATATCAGATTCGTATTTCAACACGTAAGCTTTGGGTTGAGGTCTTGAGGAGCAGTGCTAGCACGACACGAAGCACCTACGATGATGGTAGTGAATATGTAGGAGGGAAACCATAAGCTTTACAAGTATAGTGCCCGTGCCATGGCGGATCTGAAGGTGCAAACAGGACAAAGCTACTTCGCAACCAATGTTTGCTTTCAACTAGCCACTACGATTTGGTACGGACAAGAAAAGTACAGTAAAAAAATTACGATCTATTTTCCGGGTGAGATCAATAACTTAAGCACATATGGAAGAGTACTAGCTCTCTTGCGACGCCGTGTAGGCCTATGCTTATACGTTGAGGGTGCTGCGGGTGCGATGTCTGTCGGCGGCGGGGAAGAAGACTTTAGACGGCAGACGGCCGGGTCAGGGGATATATCCTGTTGTCGTGGACGAGGCGGTCATAGGAGTGGCAATGGCAAGGTGGACGATGGCGCCGATGAAGCGAGGGGAGGCGATGAAAGGATCCTGGTCCAGCGTCGTGGATGAGAGACGTCCATCTCTTGCAGTGGACGACGGGGTAGGGGTAGCGGCTCCGGCAAGGTGGAGGATGGGGTGGCGGACGGAGGAGGCTGGCCGCAGTGCGGAGGTTGTCGTGCCGCCGATGGTGTATGAAGGGGGAAATGGAGGGGAGGGGGGATCTCAAACTTTGGGACGCGCTTCTATGAAATGGGGGAAAGTTACGAACTTATCCCCCGTTTAAAATTTCGGACATCGCGTCAGTTGGGGATAGGACGGTAATCTCACATCTCCCAAATATTTGTCGGCAACTATTTCGGGCGAGGAGAGGGTGTTTTGCCGCCCACGGTTGGCGCCCACGGTGTATGAACGGGGCTGACAGGTAGGGCGGTTGTGTCACGTCTGATGGAAGTTACACATCTGCCCCTATTTAAAATATAAGCCTACATCGATTTCGGACGAGGAGAGTTTGTTTTGCCGCCCACCGTGTATGAATGGGGAAATGGAGGAAGAGACACATGTCTTTCGGACAAGCTTGAATCAAATGTGTTTTGCCACCCACGTTTGGCGCCCACCGTGTCTGAATGGGCTCAGAGGCCGTCGTGTCACGTCTGATTAAAGTTACTAGTCTACCCCTATCGACAGCAGTGTAAATCCTGTCGATAAGGATGTCAAGTGTCAGGGGTAGACAGTAATTTCCATCTTGCAAACACTTGCTTCGGGCAGCCCACAAATTATAGTGGGTGTTTAGCTGCTTCGTTCAAAACTTGGGAGAATTAGCATTCACATTTGCCCTGGGACCTGGCAAACTAAATTCAAATCCAATTTGTATTCGATTACAAATATCCACAGATAATTATACGTTTTGTTATTTATTTCTTCAAAACCACAACAAAGATTTTTGCACCTTTATATATGATTATGATTTAGAAATGTCGTGATCTTCGAATTCAGTAGGTTGGATACACTCTGAGTCAAACAGTTATTTCATCCAATACAATATGCTCACACGAAAAAAAGTTCACCTTATGTCAATCATACAAGTACTGAGGATTACCTCGCCTAAAAAATTCGGATCATTACAACACATGGACAACATAGGGGGTCTTGCAACATAATCCATTTAGAGACATGACACAAAATGCAAGTACAATAATCTAATGAAAATTTCAACTAGTATCTAAAGAAGAACCGGGATTATCTTGGGCTTCAGATAGCAGAAACAACAGGACCTCCTCCGTCTTCAAATGCAACATTCTTACTTCCTCCAATTCTTGGGTTGCTTGCATAATGCGTGCCGCTAATTCTGTAATTTCCAGCCTCAAGATAAAGATTACCTCATTCATGGCAGCCACACCATCTCTTTCTGCCTCTAGTAGAGCCTCAAGCACTATAATATATGTGCTCGGACTGCTCTCCGGCGGTGTTGCCTCTGAACTACTACCATCTGGTAACATGGATGGCGCACTGCTTCCACAAATAGATTCTGGGGTTGTACATTGTGTCCTAGTGTGAACGGCATCCTGAAAGGTTTCCATTGGACATCAGTAAGAGATAGTTATCGTATGATCCAGGCAGTAAGCTTACATGGTAAACGACGGACAAATTATTGCCGAGCATGGCAAACTATATTTAAATGGTTCGAAGCAGCATCAGCCGAAAAGAAATTAAAATGGTAAGATGAAACTAGGGATGTAAGTGGCAAATAAACGAAATCCGCCAGTCCCATCTAGTTAGTTTTTTCTACCTCCCTAGTTCATTTTCCTCAAAAAAAACAAAAACTCTTTTGAACTATCATACCACTAGTGGACTTTAATCGGGATTAAACCGGACCCAGTTGACATCCCTAATTGAAAGGGAGTGTACAGCTGCTATATTTAAGTTGCCAAGGCATCTAAGCGGTTGAAATAATCTAAGAACGCACTTAACAGTGTGGCCTCATATAAACTATGAAGACAGTCTTGTGATGAAGTTGAGAGGAAAAGTTAAGGACTCAAATGAAATAGGCATGCATTTCTTTATGATAGTACAGCAGGCACTGCTGACATATTGTCCAACTCAGGTATAGCGTAACAACAAATAAGCATTTGAATCAAGCAATACTGCAAAGCAGACAACTGAACTATTTGTAATTCGGTAGGATTACACGTTGAGGGCACAAGCCAAGAAAGCAGCCCACTCGCATTACATTTCACATGTACTAAAACACACTGGCTTACCATATGTTGCTGTGAAGCCTAGCTGTTGTTGCAATGTTCTTTGAAGATATCGTCAGCATCCCGTGGTTGCAAATCTAGTTGTTGTAGTTTATTCTGCTCCATCTATTTAGGTAAAATTAATTTTAATCACATGCACTGGTCCAAATTGATCATCAATGGTTCATCTAAACTAATGAAAGAAGGGTGTGTGCATACATGACAATACTCCCTCCGATTCTTTTTACTTGGCGTATAACTTTTTCTCAGTTTTCTCGTATTAGTCTGCGTGTTGCCAATTCCTAGTGTTGGTTTCCTTTTGTGCCCCGCCCCATCCGCCTCTGCCCTAATTAATTGGCAAATTAGTCCATAAAAATTAAACCAGTGCCCTCCTTGGTATGCGGGTCAAGAGTTATGCGCAGAGTAAATAGAATCGGAGGGAGTATATCTGCTTCCCTATATTTTTATGCTTGTTCGAGGTGCCAGCCCCAAAAGAACAAATATTTTGCTTGATGGGGTTGGCAGCTCCATAATTAATAGAAGCATCAAATTAGTCATGCAACTTGGGAAGATCAAGAAGACACAAACAAGTAATGAACAGAGGCTCGGAGCAGTGATGTAATAGCTAGCATCAGAAGATGTAGGGTAAAATGAACAAAAAGCAGCGGAACCACATGCTAGTTTGCTGATGTGTAATTAAGCATAGAGAACATTAAGCAGTCTGATGGAACCAACAGGTGGCATCAGAACAAAACTAAAGCATATTTACTATATGTGCACTGGTATGTAATTTAGCACATGTAACATGTTCACTGCCAGAAGTATGGCCCTACAGGTGCAAGCAGAATAACACGTCTCATGAAAAACTGAATGATGCCCTGAAGAAATTCAAAGGTGCGCTCCTTATGCTAGAAAAGTGAACGTAGGCGCCGGCCGTTGGATAATAGTACCTAATTCTCGGCGGCATATGGGTATCGTTGTCATACTTGATAGCTAAGGATCGTCGATGGTGCTCGTGTTGCGGTTGAGTTTGGGCCGGCTATCGCCGTCGCTGAAGTGGCTCCGGTGCTACGGTTGCGGCGCCTGTCGACATACAAGAAAGCTCATCTATGGTAAGTGAACAGTTGCACGATAAAGAGAAAAATCAAAAGGAGTACAAATCAAAATAACCTGATGAGGCTGCGGCGTCGGTAAAGCAGGGCCGGTGGAGTTGAATATGGCGTCCGTGGAGCGGGTCCGGTGCAGTGGACGAAGGCTTCGGCGGGCGCGTTGTACAGTGCTTTCAGTGAGGCGGATCTGTTGCGGCGGACGAGGGCTTGTATGAAGGGCCAGCGAAGGGGCAGACGAGGGAGTCAGTGAAGGGCCTACGCTATGGTGGACGAGGGAGCCGGTTAAGTAGATCCGGTGCGGTGGACCATGATGGCGGTCAAGGAGATCTAGAGCGGTGGACAAGCCAGTCGCTGAAGCGGCTCCGGTGAAGTGGTGAGTTGGCAGTTGGGGGTTCCAAGGTGCGGAAGGTAGATCCGGCGGGGTGTGAGGTCCACCGCTGCGTCAGAGGACTAGATTCGGCGGCTTGCCGTGGTTGGGGGGGTCGGGGAGGGGAAGGGGAGGGGCTCTGGGGAAGAATGTTGGGGGCAAAGAGGGGAAAACAATGGAGTTACCAAAGTAGCCCTTTTTCGTTCATGTGGCAGGGGTAAAATAGGAATATCGCAGGGCTAAAATTTCGGGCGCGTGATATTTCGATGTGAGCGGGAAGTTTGAAAGCTTTTGGCACCTAAAATTATAAGTATTTTGCTCTCGTACGACCGACTATGATATCATGGCCGACAATTTGTTTGTTTTGCACGCAAAAAAATTGTGCAAGTTTTGAAAATCAATGTCTCCAACTCGAAACTTAGATTGTCCATTCAATTCAACTATGGATCATTGAGCTACTACAAAAAAATACCATCATACGGTCCAATTCAAATGAAATTCCAAATGTGTTTATCCTAAATATGATGATAAAGGCAAAAATGTGTATGTGTATGAGTAAAGTGGATGATTATAAAGTTTGAACATGCACGTATGTGTATATCTCTAGGTTTGATATATGAATTTGAAATCACGAAATCCCGGCTTAAAAAATGTACCTCCGTTTAAATGAATTACAAAAGCTAATGATGGAGTCGAATTCCAAAATTCCAATCTTAGGTTTGTAATTCTGGTACATCAAGGTATATCACGCATGTTCAAAAGTATCGTTATCTCATAGTACAAACTGTGAAACAAATTGACCAACCATGAGTGCACAATATCTCAATTACGCTAAAGTCCCTCAAATATAGACACCTCACTCTTTATCTGAAGTCAACCCCCGCCCCCACCACACACACACACACACACACACACACACACGCACACACACACAGAGAGAGAGAGAGAGAGAGAAGTCGTTCTCTCCCCCAAACACCAACACACGAGCACATTAACACCCTCTCTCTTGTAAAGTCTGGACCCCAACATAGGTCTCTATCACTTTGTCTCTCGGGCATGCACACATCTCTTCCCTCACTCTCTAGGTCTCCCGCTATCTCTCTTACCCAAGCACATGCACTATGTAGAGTGTATATTTCCCATACACACAAAACATCACCCCCAAACATCTATCTCCCTAGTTATGTGGTTCTCGCGCACTCACCTCACACACCACCCCCACTGCAAACAAGCACACTTTGTCTCCTTGTGCACCACTCTCCTCTTTCTATCTCTCCCACATGCGGACCCACCCCAGCTCTTACCCTATATACATATATGTCGTGACTCTTTGCATAGCTCCCTAATGTATAATCGTTCTCGATTTCGCACATTATTCTCTACACCATCTATTCTAGATCTCTCATGAAGTCCCTATCACACACACGATGACTTGCTTCCCTTGCGTCTCCGTTCAAAGGCCAATTTCGGACAACATCAACATTGTCTCCCTATCTATACGCCATTTATGGACACAAACGACCCCTCTCGCCCCCTCTCTTCCTCTCACTCTCTCTCTCTCTCTCCATCGCTAGCTCTCTCTTTCTCTCGCTCTCACACCCCTCTCCCACACACACACTCGATGTCTCTTCCAAATAGTCTGCTCCCCCCGCCCGCACCCGTGCTATCTCGCTACTACACATGTCACACCATCCCCCTTCCCTTATACTAGGTTTACATCATCAGTGGTCCCTCTACTCCACATACACTCTCTGCCTCTCACACACAAACGCGTGCACAAACACACACAGACACGCACAAACACCCTGTCAGTGTCAAAACCGGCGGATCTCGGGTAGGGGGTCCCGAACTGTGCGTCTAGGATTGATGGTAACAGGAGACGAGGGACACAATGTTTTACCCAGGTTCGGGCCCTCTTGATGGAGGTAAAACCCTATGTCTTGCTCGATTAATATTGATGATATGGGTAGTACAAGAGTAGATCTACCACGAGATCAAGGAGGCTAAACCCTAGAAGCTAGCCTATGGTATGATTGTTGTATATATTGTATATCTATCGACTAGCCTGGCCTCGGTTTATATAATGCATCGGAGGCCTAGGATAACAAGAGTCCTAGCCGAATACACCGGTGGGGAGAAGCCCTTGTCTTGATCGCCAAGTCTTGTGGAATCTTCCTTGTATGCGGTAGCCGTCTGAACTGGCCCATGAGTATACGGCCACGCGGGTCCTCGGCCCAATCTAATAGATCGGGAGACGACGTGGTGAGTACCCCCTAGTCCAGGACACCGTCAGTAGCCCCTTGAACCGGTCTTCAAGTTAGGGACGCTCCTCGATTCTTCCGAACTGTTCTTCATCTTCGGTTGCCGGTCTTGAAAACTGGTACAACAAATCTTCTTTATCTTCGATCTTGAGGATCGCCGAAATGCATTCGACGAGTTTACACATTGGTATCCGAGGAGCCCCTTTAAGTTTTCGGCCTTTATCAATGCCTTGTTTATTTTTATGCCACACCTCGGGTTTGAAGTTGTTCCCTGGAGGCAGGGTCCTCTTGCGTCCGAGCTCCAACGCCGGACTTCATTCGAGGTATCTTTTGCAGCCGAGCACCAACGCCGGACCGCTTCCCAGCTCTAGCGCCGGAATGTATCCGAGCTCCAATGCCGGACTATGTATCTGAGCTCCAACGCCGGACTGTATATCCGAGCTCCAACGCCGAAATATATCCGAGCTCTAACGCCGGACTGTGTCCAGGCTCCAATGTCGGACTATATCCGAGGTGTCATATCACCTTGGTTCAAAAAAGTTGAAGGAGTTTAGCCGAGCTTAATGCCGGAAATGCCCTCTATGGAGCCAGCCACTAGCGCCGGAGCTTTATGCCGGACTGCTTCCGAGGTGGTGCACCACCCCGACTATGGGCCGATTTTTTGTCAATATTTTTTATTGGTGCAATTTATTCTCTGCCGAGATATATAGCCAGTAGCCCTCAAGGTGTGTATCGGTCTAAAACCCGAGATGCACATGAAGGATGACATAAGACCGCTGATCCCAGTAGCCGCTGAGACTCAGGTTGATTTGCAAAATTGGCCTGAGGATCAAGTCCTAGCTCGGCAGAATACTTCGGGGCACAAAAGCGGCGTGCTCAGTCCTCAAGACTCAGGTTGGGTGCGGCCGACCAACCTGAGGATCAAAATCTCCTCGGAAACTATATTGCACATAAAATTTTCTGCATTGGACAAGCAATGCAGTAGCCCCCGAGACACTGGTCGGGTGGCAACACCAGATCAGGGGATCGATGTGCCCCTTTAATATTTGTAAATAATAAGCCCGAAGCCCAGTAGCCCCCGAGCCTTAATGCGGGCACGGGTGGCCGAATTAAGGATCAATATCCATAGTAAAATCACAAATTATGTGTAATGACTCTATGTATCCAAGTACTTTACATCATTAATGCTCGGATCCGCATTGTACAAAACTTTGTTGACCGACCATCGGCTTCCACCTCCTTGGCCAGTAGCCGAGGAGTGTTTGTCCTACTTTATAAAGCCTTTATGAGGGCAAAGATTTACGACAAACAAGGCAATCTGGCCACACGGTTTTATAAACAAAGGTACGCAAAGAGATATGTTATATTACCGTTTAACAGAAGAAATGTATTCCAAAGAAAATAGTCCCGCTATCGGTTCCTTTCTTTGGGTTGTCATGCTAAGCATGATCATGAAACCTCAGCTCGAATGTAAGAGAAAAATATCGAGGATTTAGTTTGGGAGGCCAGTTAATAGCCCCCGGTAGTGTTCGGCGACAGTCGAGGTCAAGCCGTAAACACTTCGGCCAATGTTATGAATGGCCCGTCATAGTCATCGGATCGCTGACCAGTTTACACATATTGTGACAGTCAGTTTTCGGCTTTCTCCACTAAGGTACTTAACCATGTGAGCTGGAAGCACAATCGCAGTGGTTCTCCCTTTGCATGCCTAGCCGAACAAAACGGAACGTAGGAAGCAAGTGCAGGAGCCGGGCAACCCAACTATTGACCGAACACACAATTCAAAACCGATGCATATATAGCAATATCTGAGAATGTTTTTGCCGAATCCCTAAAGGTGTCCGGCGTTGCACTGCGAGACTAATGCTGGAAAAGCACAAATAGTTTAAAAGTGCCAAAAAGCTTGGAAAACCAAGAAACGTCAGTAAAAACATGACGTCCGAACAAGATCAAGTGTTCGGTGCCAATCCGAAAATTGGTCTTAGAAAAAAGAAGTGCTTCTGTCGTCCTTTAACATGACACATCCTATCTCAAGACTTCGAGCGGGTCAGCCTACGGCTTCAACCTCCTATCCGAGGGTGGAGTACTTCTCATTAGGCCAGTTTAGCAAACTAAACTCTAGCGGCTTTGAGAGATAAATTAGGCTCCCCGGCTAGTGACCGCACACTCGCGTCGAAAAAATTGTGATAAATAATAATAATAGAACTTTGCAACGACTAAGAAGAAGAACACTTATTATAAAACGGCTCAAATAAACTTAAGAGCCCCCAACTGACTTGGGTAGAAGAATGATTGCATGTACCGAAGTACTTATATCATATCTATGTTCAACCGAACTTTAAACACGTCTTAACCGACCGTCGGCTTCTCCCTCTTTGGTTAAGGACCGAAAAGTGTTATGTACTCCATTGGTCGAGAATATCGACGGTGTTTCCAATAACCAAGCAATCAGGCCATAAGGCTGTAACAGACAAAGCGCGCTTAGGGAACTTATGCTATATTACTGCGAAGAGTAAGAAGCATCTTCGAAGAAAATAGTACCCCCACCGATACCTTTCTTCGGTGCTCATTGTTATTATGAGACTTGTGCAATAGATTTTTTGTAATCATGAGTTTCGTTGTGTGCCGACCATCATTGAATAACTATAAGAGCGCTAGCTTTCGGCTTCACCCAGTCTGAGGTCCGGCTCGGGTGACCCGATCGTGACAATCACAGAGGTGCTCCCTTTACTCCCTAGCCGAACAATCGGGAACGTAGGGGTAAACACAGGAGTGAGGCAACCCAGCTTGCAAATCGCTTAAGTCAATGTGGTGCATATTGTGGCGTAATACACAAGGAACAAAGCCGTACAAGTATAATCATATGCAACAGGAAAAGCTTCATAAAGGAAGCCCCCAAGTAAACGGGGTATTTGAATTTATGCGTCACAAACAAAGTTTGGACAAGGAAATTTTTTAGAAGCAACTTTTTTCCAAAAAAGTATAATGCTTGGTCGAACCGAACGCAAGTTAGAAACTAAAGCTTTGAGCATGAAAGCGACTTAGCTGGTTAATGTGTTCGGTATTGATGACGCGGTCCGAGCTTGGTGCGGGGCAAGGTTCCATCCCTCAAGCCGGTCCCGAGGTGGTGGAGCGGAGAGCTTGACACGCTGAAGTGGTGACATAGCACGATCAATGCAGACCGGCAGAGTGACACCGAAGTCCCCGGATCATTTTCCTGTGCACAAAAAATAGTGCAAACCGGAGATAATAGT
The DNA here is from genome assembly GCF_002162155.2 of Triticum dicoccoides. Taxonomy (NCBI): domain Eukaryota; kingdom Viridiplantae; phylum Streptophyta; class Magnoliopsida; order Poales; family Poaceae; genus Triticum; species Triticum dicoccoides. The sequence goes on from NC_041390.1 coordinate 461,182,876, forward strand.
AATAATGATAATTAAAAAAAATCGTTGCACAATAAATAATTTATGCAAAGTGAGTAATAAAAGAAATATGGCCTGGCGCCGAAGTCAAGTCGATGCAGGGCGTCAGCGTGATGCGGTAAAGGCGTGGCAAAGCCTGAATTCGCAGGTCGGTCTGAGCTTCGAGTGCGGCGTTCGCCGGACTATGTATGAAAACTGACCGAACCACCATGCGACTGTCGTTAATGCAGCCACCATTTGATAGACCTGTGTACATATGACGGACAAATCAGAGTAATAATTCCTTGGGAAAAATGAACCCAAACAAGCAAAAAATACTGGGATTAACAGCACCTGGTTTATTTGTTGTAGCAATCCGAAGGAAGGTGATTCCTAAAATTGGGACCCGCTCCGCACACCCATTGCCTGATGGGAGATAAAACGACGGCATGGCAATGCTGGTAAAGGTTGACTCGCCGAGGCAAAGCCCTCGGTTGAGCTAACGTGACGGAGCTGGTCGGCTAGTGACGCCGAAGTGTCCGGAGTAGGTTGATGAAGAGATGGCGAAGCGCCCGGTCCAGCCGAGATGTCGAAGCCTCGATGTCAGCCGATGAGTCGAAGTAGGTCGGCATGATGGACACCAGCTTGAAGAAGCAATAGTGCGGCCCTGTCGATGCAGGTCGTGAAGTGGTCGATGCCGGCTTGATGAAGCGACCGTGCGGCGATGCCGGTATGCCCGCTCCGTGTAATCCGTGGGGCGGCGATGTTGGTGATGATTTATCCTTCGCGATGTCGGTCTCTTGTTCGGCTTGCCGAGATGATGATCCGAAGAAGTTGAGGTCGGCTCAACAAAGTGACGCCGTGTCTAGCGCAGGTCGGTAGCCGTGGAGTAATATTGCCGGACTGGTTTGACACCAGCATGATGTTGAAGATCATGTTCAAAAGATCTTACAGTTAGTGGGATGTGTTCGGGAACAAAACACAATACCCCATCCAAAACTTTCTTCAAAAGGGATGTCCGAAATCCTGTTCATAAAAAAGATGAACTCGGGTCGGATTCGTTTTCGCGCAGAAAACAGATCCGAAAAGTGATGCACTAATCGGAAGGTTCCCGGAGTTTGGACGGTCAGATTGAGCCGAAATTTTGAGAGGTGGTAGATATAGGAATTCTGCAGCCGATCAACGGTTGGATCTTCCAAAGGACGTCCGAGCTAGTAGCTCGACACCACGCCCTAAACTCATCCAAATTCCCGTCCAGATTTGACAGGGCTCCGGTATATCGTGGATTGCCGGAGATTCCTCCATCAGAACTCGACAAAATTTTCCAGGGTTGTTGTAGACTCAATTCCGCACAATTCCACCAAAGCGATCGTCAAAGCGATACTCGAGGAGGTGGTGGTGGCAGATACGAGTTCGCTGTCCAGAAAAACAGGACGGTCGCTTGAGGGCAATGTTGACATTGAGCCCCCGAGCTCCATAGATGATTCCTCCGTGATCTTGATAGAGATCAGAGTTGATGTTTGATGAAGGCCCTCGTCTGGACATGGTGATCCGAACACGGGGCGCAATTCTTGGTCAAACCAAGGTGACCAGTCGAGCTGGTGACGAAGATGCCGAAGTCGCAGTTGATCTGCAGGCGAGCCATCGATCCTTTTGTCGATCACACAGCGGAACTCTCAATGAAAGCACCAATGTCGGTGTCAAAACCGGCGGATCTCGGGTAGGGGGTACCGAACTGTGCGTCTAGGATCGATGGTAATAGGAGACGAGGGACACAATGTTTTACCCAGGTTTGGGCCCTCTTGATGGAGGTAAAACTCTACGTCCTGCTCGATTAATATTGATGATATGGGTAGTACAAGAGTAGATCTACCATGAGATCAAGGAGGCTAAATCCTAGAAGCTAGCCTATGGTATGATTGTTGTATATATTGTATATCTATCGACTAGCCTGGCCTCAGTTTATATAATGCACCGGAGGCCTAGCATAACAAGAGTCCTAGCCGAATACGCCGGTGGGGAGAAGCCCTTGTCTTAATCGCCAAGTCTTATGGAATCTTCCTTGTATGCGGTAGCCGTCCGAACTGGCCCATGAGTATACGGCCACGGGGGTCCTCGGCCCAATCTAATAGATCGGGAGACGACGTGGTGAGTACCCCCTAGTCCAGGACACCATCACACCCATTTATCTGGATCCTCATCTCTCCTCATGTCCGCATGTGTATCTCACACACTCACTCTCTAATTATGTATATGTGTCTCCACGTTACACAACACAAATCCCCATGTACATGTCTCTCTCTATCCTCCACACACATAGACACAAAGAATCTGTTATCATTGCCTCAGTCTCTAACATATCACACACGCACTCTCTCTATCTCTCTCTCGCAAACATGCTCAACAAGGGTTTCCCCGTGAATAACTTACTGTCTATTCATGAACAATCGTGGCAGTACGGCGAACACGAGACGTGAAAAAGAATAAATCTACACGTGCATAGACCACCTAGTATGACTACTAGGACTAGAGAAAGCCAAAAAGCGCGCCGCCGTCACCCCCTCCTTGTCGGCGACGGGAAAATCTTCGTTTTACACAGTCGAGAAGTCATTGTGCTAAGGCCCCACATGTCGGGGCGTTGAATAGAATGTAGATGCTAGTTTACGGAAGCAAGTATCGATAATACGTTTGTATCTCCATACTTATATTTCTTCTCTTATAAAAAACCGAGTTGGTGATCATGTTACGTGTGCCATCTTGCAATATAGACCGTCCAATCTATATCTGACGGATGGAAATTAAACTAAAAGATACCGGCACCCCTCTCCACATTTGCAAACAAGGCCTTCCCTCGTTCATCCTTATCTCCAACAAACCTCATTGTTGACCAATTAATAAAGGAAGCCTCTGGAACAAACTGGCCTGGTGGCCGCTGCCGGCGTCGTCAATCCCCATGCCTCCGCTCAATCCGATCACCAACCACCACCACGACCCCACTCCTCTTCACCATATCTCATATTTCTCGAGATATCATTAGTTTTTCCACATGGGATTACTCCCGCAAGGATCAATCACAACAAGTGTTTTATAAAAAATGCATCTTGATGTTCTATGCAATGCACGGATCTTGCTAGTACTCCTACACAAGACTAAGTTGGTGATGCTAGTGTGTCTGCCATCCGTCGTTTCTGGCCATTAGATCTACATCTAACGATTGTGAGGTAAGTTGTTACCTTTTCTCACCAACATACCACTTGTCTACCAATTTGAAGAAAAACCCATAATTAGTATCTTAAAACCAACCACATCCCTCCCTGACCTCACCAAAACAGGCTAAGGAATATATTGTAATTGAAACATAATATATCTCTAGTGACATATCTATATCAAATTTAGAGTGTTTTGTACCAAGTTTGCGAATAAGTATTATTCTAATTGTGATTCGTTGCAACGGACATGAACATTGCTAGTATTTCCAACCATGCATTCCATTTCCTAGTATTCCATAGTTTTGAGTTTTCCATCAAGATATTAGTCACTCATGGTTGATATTTACTTTCAATCATGTACACATATGCACTATGTAACTAGCCTTGCTTATTGGAAGCTTAACTTTCACTCCTACTTACAATATATAGAGTATTTAACAAAAAAACTACCACTTTCAACCAGCCCTAGGAGGAATCTATTGTACAAAAAATAGCAAAAACATACCCAAAATTTCTTAATCCACGCCAAAAACTACCTAGTACTCCTACCGACTAGGTTCATTTTAACCCATTTATGACAGGGTTGGCCCACATGTCCGTGCTGACGAGGCAGCTTTAACCAACACATTTTGTTTGATCGTTGACACAAGGGACCCACATCTGACCTTCTATCCTATTATTCCCCCTCAAATCATTATTTTTCCTAAACATTACTTCAAACAGTACTGATGTGTGTTCCTCGGTGGCACCGGTGATGAGCGAGTTGGCCGCCGCTCCGCCGGACGGGTCGGACGCCGCGCTGGCCTCCGCACGGGTTGGCGGGCTGGCCTGAGCGTGACTCACGAGCGAGCAAGCCGCCGCGCTGGCCTTCGCTTGAGCCAGATGGCTGGCCTTAGCGCGGCGCGCGCGAGCAAGCCACCGCGCTGCCGTGCCAATCTAGCTAGCAAACCTTGCAGACAAGCAGCTGGACGGAGCTATCTTGGCTAGCTAGCGGCCGCGAGCGCTGGACGGAGCTGGCATCCGGGCTGCTGCAACATGGGCTCCGCACCGCCGGTGATTGTGACATCGCCTTCTGCCGGCGGCGGTAGTTGCGTCCCATGGCCGAGGATGACTAGGTGGACGGGCCAGAGGTAGGAGGTCACTCGAGGATTTTTGTTGGTAAGAGGAGTGCAATGGGTGATAAGGTAGTCTTATCTTAAGTCTGCCACGTATGCAAGTGGTAGTGGTTTCTTGGCGTTTTAGTGGTTTCTTGCATTATTAGAGCAAGTACAATAGAGCTGAGTCAGTGGACTATAAGAAATAAACTACTACTACATGTTGGCTATAAGATGGGCTATAGATGACATGGCACTGGCTTATAGCCAGCAGCTGGCTATACTATTAACCATGCTCTTAGGGGTTTCTTGAAGGAACAATGTATGTACTACTAGCGACAAAAGGCGATTCTAGGTTGCATTGTACTCCAACAAGTACTACTAGTGGTCGCGGGAGTGTATACCTCGTTTTGTGGGTTCGATCCTGGCTGAATGCACGGCGGCCTTTTTTTTAAAATAGTATACTATCTAGATACATCGCAGAAATGGATGTATCTAGAACTAAAATACATCTAGATACATCCATACCTGCGACAAGTAATTCGGAACGGAGGGAGTACTACACTTTGTTGCGAGCCAATATTTTACATGGGTAGTTTGAGTTTTGAAGTCAAACGGACGTGCGGCCCCACAATCTGGGTGCATTGGAGTCTGGACAGCCTAGCCACGTGAACGGGTTTTCCTTCCCAGCATCCCGTGGCTCATGTGCTCGCCCTAGCCACACCTCACTTGCAGCTTCCAGCTAGTATCATATTTAAACTAGCGCCTCCCAATTAAGCCCGAGGAGCCGGAAAAGCCTGGCGCGGCATTGGGAACTGTGCAATATGGCTCTGTACGTAAAGTGCTCTACTACTACTCTGTAGCTTGTGGCGTTGCATGCATGGACTTCACTCCATTATCGGCTCTACTATAAAAGAAATTCCTCTTGACGTGTTTTTTTTGAAACGAAGGCAAAAGCTTTGCTTCATCTCATTCATAAAGAAGGAACTACTAACAAAGTTCGACGAGATCCATTACACCTCCACAAATGGAAGCGAAAAGCCTAGTCTCGCTGTATCAAATAACTCAAATGTTCTGCCCCCGCAGTAACCGTCGCTGATAAACAGGCTGCTAGTGTGTGCGTGAGAGGAGCGGCTGAGTAGGCCAGCTACGTGAGAGGAGCGGCTGAATAGAGCACCGAGAGTACCCACTAGGCCACTACGCAGGTGTACTTCCCCTGCATTGATAGTACAGCGATGGTTCTAGAGAACAGTAGTACCCTCCACTTCCAACTGTAGCTCCTTGGCCCTGAGATTCAAGAGTTCAAATCTGGTGCACTATACAAGACTAGACTAGAAGTACAGTACTCCCTCCTTTCCGGTTTATAGGGCTCATCTCAAAATTTTAGTTTTTCCATTTTATAAGGCTCAATTTGGTTGTTTCCCATCACATGTTCAGATTCCAAGGTGCATTAAATCATTGCAAGCAAGTATTAAGAGAAAATTGACCAATGAATGTAATTTATGCATGCATGTATTGCAATTAATGCATTGGTAAACATACTTTTTTGAGGAAAATAAGAGCATTACTTGGGTGCTTTTTTGAGGAGTAGTTGAGAAAAGTAGTACTAGTACTGCTACAGTACGAGTACGTACTCCTCCGTCACATAATGTACGATGTTTTTTGACACTAGTTGGTGTGTACAAAAAATGGCAAAAACATACCCAAAATTTCTTAATCCACGCCAAAAACTACTACCTAGTGCCAAAAATTTCTTACTAGTGCTATTATTTACAGTATAATGCAATCCCATAACGTTCCATAATGCTAGTACTAGTACTCCATGGTACCAAAAACTACTACCTAGTGCCAAAAATTTCTTACTAGTGCTATTATTTAGAGTAGTAAATAATAGCCTCACCCCTTCGCTGAGGAACGATCTACAGTTGGAAGGGACGAGGCCCTGCGGGTACTACGCTCTTATCTCCTCCTCGCCAGTTCCCCTCCCCCCGAAGAGAAGGCAGTTCGTCGCTGCTCCCATGGATTCGCTAGGCGGTTCTCCTCCTTGTCGGGGCTGGGAGACCTTGGACGACGATTCTCTGGGAGAAATCGCACGCCGCTCCGACGTCCTCACCGCCGCAAGACTCGGTGCTTCCTGCACTAACTTTTTCAAGACGCTGCTTAAACAGGCTTGGGAAAAGGCCATGCTTGTTGGTCTTTCATGCGTCCTCGAGGAGAAGGTTCTTCTATGGGACAATTCTTCGACCAGTCCACTCCCTGGCCATGGTTGCACGTTGACTCCGCTAGAGTTGACGATGTTGAGAGGTAGTCGGATTTTGTCCGATGAGCAGGTCAGTAATGGAGTTTGATCATGTAGTACTTAGTTATTCCATTTCCATCCCGTAATTTCTCCGCTGCCCACCGTCTTATATATAGGTCTGGGTCAGTGCCAACGAAGATTGGCTTGCATACCTTCGGTCGGATACCACCATGATTTTGCACAACATCCACAGTAGTACGGCCGTTCCGATAGACCCCTTTTCCACCATTGGGATCGGTCTTCCGGACTGGCTGGGCAAGAATACGTATGATGATGCCTACATGAGATTGAAGAAGATAGCAATTGTGGACCCACCGACAAAGCGACGCGGCTACGACGATTACTATCTCATCGCGGTGTTCGACATAAGGATTGCCATCAATGCAGGAGGCAGTAACGGCAAAGGCTGGCGCATGTTGGCGGCGACAGATTTGTACCCCTACATGTTCGAAGACGCCGTGCGCCATCTAGGCCGCATCTTCGCGGTGACAAGCCAGGGGACTTGTTTCATCTGGTTGACATCCTACGGTATGGGAGATTACAAACAGAATGCATAAACCATTATTTGCATCCCTAACGGTACTCCATTATTTTACAGGGACCAGTCATCCCCCGATCAAAATAAGATCGCCGATCCTGGATGTGCATTTGCATCTGCGATTTGGTCTAACCTGGAACCTTGTAGCTGACTTTGGCATATTGGGATCAACTATCTGAGCAGTCGTTACCCATGGTACCACTGATGTGCAACATGGTCACATAATCTACCACGATCGGACCGTCACCATCTACCCAGGTATTCCATTTTTTAACCCTCTCGCCTTCTCTTTCATTGTTGTACTAGTAGTATACTTTGTAGTACTAGTAGGAGTACTTTTTACCTTGGAGGACGCGTATAGCTAGCTAGGCCCTTGAAGACTTGAACCCACTAGCTGCCACCATTTTTGTTTTTCCATGTCTTACTATCTCATCCATGTAGCCAAGAGTGGCTATATATAATAAGCCAGTTATTTTACTTCCTCTATACCGGAGTAGTACTATTTGCTGCACAGTATTACTGACCGCCACATTTGAGCACAACATTATTATGCATGGACCTTGACTATGTACGTCACCATGTGTCCAGATCTGGGATGCCGCATGTACCAGATGAACGGCGTCGAGTTCGACCCCCGTGATGCTACGTGGGTGCCGAGGAACACTCTTGGAGAGTACTCGCTTTTCATCGGGGACAACTACCCCATTGTGAAGCGGATGCCACCTTCTGTGCACGACACGGAAGGCTTGCCGTTCATGAAGCATGCTTGTGTCTTCAGTGTGCACCGCCGGATGAACGACATGTTGGGACACGCTATCCCTGATTTATGTCGCTTCAGCTTGGATGAGTCTTCATCATGTGGAACCGGACTAGAAAGCTGCGACAATGATTCTCGTTGCCCACCGCTATGGATCGTGCCATCCATGAAGAACACCTGGGACTGGAACCTGGAGGAGGACATGTAGCCCATCTGTAACGTGTAAGTGGAGTACGGTAATTGTGAACGGTAGCACTGTGAATATATGTAGACTAGTCGTGCACAAATTTATCACATGAGTTGGATATGAACTTGTGTGGCATACTTGCATTTGTCCTTTAGAATTTATTACTAGTAAATGTGTTATGTCTACGTGCAACTTTTGTGGTTGTTGTACGGGCTCCAACATGCTCTTTGAGAAAAAAGGTGGCACAGCTTTGGATATACGTGACGTGGCGGCATCGTACAGTAGCATCGTTTGCTATAGTTGTACCAGTACACTCCTACTAGGACGACAACTCCTATAAAACCTTGCGCTTGGCTCTTTGCCTCTTCGGGAGGTTCAACAGTTCGTACTCGTGTGAACCTTGCACTTGGCTCTTCGCCTCTTCGGAAGGTCCAACAATGATGATACTACTGTACAATATGCTTCTAGCAATCTGACACCGATTGAACTGCTGCACATCCACCACGCGGGCGAGGGAGAGGGAGAGGGCGCTGTAGTCAAAACCCTCTCCTCGTCCTGCGAACCACCGCGCGTGTGGGCGAGGGAGAGGTGTAGTAAGCAAGTTTCTCCTCGTTCGGCGAGTTGACGGGACACATCAAAGCAGTACTAGTACTAGTAGTAGTAGTCCATACTACGTCCTTTCCGATTAATATGGCTTAATTTGAAACGAGAAAAATACACTGGCGGTCAACGTATGTAACAGTACGCTCTTTACGGTCACTATATATAGTTTTGCGGCGATTATGCGATCACTAGCTCATCATAGAGCACCGTCTTGCACCCTACTGACTGGCCACATAGTCGACGTGGCACTTTGTTGACTGGTTAAATTGTCACCTGGTTTCTGGGTCCCACCTGTCAGTTGGCAGAGCAAAGAAATAAGTTAAACAAAACTTTACGCAGGCGCGACACGAGTCCAATCCTTACGCGCTAACCGCCTTGGCTATGTATGTGAGTGCATGCACGTGTCCTCCCTCGGTCTTCCAATAAAGAGTGTACTACATGATGTACATCTACACTTCCAATGCATTTAGCCTTTAATCTACTAAATCAATATTGATTGACTAATGCACCAACTTGTGTTGTAGGTATAGGCTACATGTCTATCCTTAATTACAGCATGCAACGACCTTCATTTAATCTTCTTATCTCAATGGTCGCATGCACACATAGGTCTGCTACTTTTGGGCGTTAATTATGCCCTGGTCAATGTGTAAATCTCTAAATGTACAATCTTTCACAGAGTAGGGAGTAGGTTGAGCACTTGAGCGTGAGCGTGTGTGTTGCGTCGTGTGCTGTGTGCCGCATGGGTGCGTGAGTGTCGCGTGTGTCCATGTGTACGTGAGTGTTGCATGTTGCATGCATGGGGCTTACTCCCTCCCATTGACATGTTCATATTTCAAGCTTCCTCTGTTCCCTCCATATGGTGATACTCCCTTTGTTCCCAAATATAGTACAAAGTTGAGTCATCTATTTTGGAATGGAGGGAGTAGTACGGAGTAAAAGCCTCCCTCTGTTCTCAAATACGGAGTCTCCCTCTGTTCTCAAATACGGAGTATTTGTCTTTCTACAGATTTCAACAAGTGACTAGGTACGGAGAAAAATGAGTGAAGTGAGCGTAGAGGCATAGGGATACTGTAGAAAGGAAGTCCTCGCGATCCATTTATTCCCCATCTCGGTCAGAGAGAACTATTCAACTAGTCTTCGCAGTGAAGTGACAATACACGCTGCAGCAGATGGGACACGCAATTAATAAGCTGGACCAGCGTGTTGGTGTTACTAAATCAGTCTTACCCAGTACTGCCATCATGTTTCCCAGTAGAGCACGCTTCCGCAAATACACCTACGCACCTCTGTCCTCCATTAACTGACATATGGGCCCTGTTGTGGTAGACCCACATGTCATCGGTGTAACTATTTACACTCCGAAGGATGGTATATCCTGGTAGTAGTACTAGTAGAATTGAGACTGAATGCACTTTCTTCCCCATCTTCCACTCTTCTTCCTCCTCTCTTCTTCTTCCTCCTCTCTTCCACATCATCGGCCGCACTCCATTTACCCCCGCTCACTGCTCGCCTGCCCGTGCCATCTTCCTTGGTAGCTCGCGCGTACCATATCCCCCCGCTCACTGCTCGGCCACACGAGGAGAAGCTTCTTCGCTTGCCCGCCTGAATCCACTTCCTCGCTGGCTCGCAGGCACCGAAAACCCCAATGCCAGAACCGACTCACACGCAGAGCCGCGATTGAAATTCCCTCCCCGATGTTCTCTTGGAGCAGATCTGTAGTCATATGGACCTACTCAGCACCGTCCGTTTGGCCGCATGCTCGGTGTCTTTGTACCGTCTACTCATCTGCAACTGGCCGGCTCTTTTCAAGACACCCTGCTTGCTGATGCCCGATCCTCGCAGGTGGCCCAGACACCGACTTGACGATCCTACGGAGGTTGCCGTGGTGCCCCTCGACATGCTACCACTACCCGTCCACCTGCCCTTCATGCGCGGCCACTACTGGGCGGGCATGAAGGCCAACTGGGCCGTCCTCATCCACCAATCTGGTAGTCCATGGCGTCTCGTGGATATCTACACCCAGCGAGAGATCACCCTTCCATCTTTGGATACCGCCGCCATCGAGCCTCGCGGCCCGCCGGACACTCCTGCCTACTACGCACGAGATCGTCAAGCTTTTGGCTCGACCTCTGTTTGCAGAAAGTTGTAATCTGCGAAGTGCCCACACCATCAGAAGACTACATGGATTACAAGCTCATTGCCTTGTTCAACAAGGGATTAGTCTATCTGGAATCCGGTCGCCATACATGGTTATGGCTCATCATCAATCCTGTTGAGGAAACATTTTTGTCTGATGCTATAGTGCACGATGGCATCGTTTACGCGGTCGATGCACAGATTGGCTACCTATACTGGTGGAATCTATCGTCGTGTAATTGTTGTATCTCATCTCATCTTTACCTTATGAATATGACTGCCTGTTCATTTGTTACAAATTTAGAATGCATAGCATGTCTATAACCACATCATTGCTATATGTTCCTCTCATTTCCTAGATTTTTATGACCACACATGTTATTTTTAGAGTTGATATGAGAACAATTGGCATCTAATGATTGTTAGAATACATATTATGAGCATAACATCATGATTGCTATATGTTACTCTCGTTTACAAGATTTTTATAACAACACATGTTATTGCTTAGAGTTGATATGAGAACAGTAGTAGTAAGTGCTATGGTAGAATATGAGTAGGCGCTGTCATAGCTATTTTCCTCTCATTGTTACATGATGTTTGAACCATGGCATATTGCTAGAATATGAAAGCCATTGGCTTTTTTTTAACTTAGGGTATGATTATGACCACAGCATTGCAATTCTTTGTCTATGATATGTGTCACTGTTATAATAATCTTAATTCCACACATACTCGGAACATGATTGTTTATTTTTGTCCTTTTGGTCTCCAATTTTAATTGTTGCAGCAGACACAAATGCGCTGGCCTTCATGATTCCAGGACCTAGAATCATACTACCCGATGGGTGGTGGTTTATCGCTCGTTCAGCTGACGGCGGTCATTTGATGCTCATTCGCACGTACCAAATTGACCAAACCATTACATCAAACCACATGCAGTACAATGCGTGGGGCATTCGTGACATTGATGGCTATGGCTGCTTCGTGTTCGAGAAAGATCCCAGCTCTGTTGGGCCAGGCGTATTTAACTAGAGGCGGGTTTACAGCCTCGACAACCACTCCTTGTTCCTCGGGCTCAATTATCCGATCATCCATACAATCATAGATCATATCACCGGCGATGATTACTGTGCTATGCAACTTCCATTCGTGAGGGGGGACTGTGTTTACACATCATACCATGGGTTTCATGAATCACCATATCCAGAGATTCGTCGACACAGCTTGTTGCCAGATAATCTTCAGTGTGTGAAAGGCATCAAGCTTCCATGCGATGGATGGCTTTTGCAAACCCGACATGCGGCGATGTGGTTCATGCCAACAGCAAATATTCACAACTTGATTCGTGCTGATATCTAGACCGAGCCATGTATTCTGCTGCTGTAGCACGACCCTCTTTTGTTGGATAGTATGTAATGTTGTTAGTTTGAAGCACTCCTCTGATTTGAAGGATAGATACCTTCCTGGGATCAAGTGCATCCTAACTCACCTGCGTAGGATGTACTGATAATGATGATGGAGATGCTGTGCAGAAGCCATATATATATATATATATATATATATATATATATATATATATATAGGGTCACGCTATTCGTCACCCTGGTTGAGGAATAGTTATTCTTCACCCCTCTCTATTTTGAGATCAATGCACCGTATTTTTATGTTTTATAAATTTTGTCTTATTTCATACATAAAAAGAGAACGTAAGAAAATATGTACTCGTCGTAAAAAATATTTTATGTTACGTAAAATTATGAATGTAAAAACATAGTGTAAAACATACATAAAATGTGATTTTTCTGGTCTTATAACTATTTTTTTATTTTTTTAAAACCAAATTTTACATATTGAATCAATCTGCACATTACTATTTATATTCTAAACATAATTTATTTAGAAAGCGATCGTAAGATTTCCTCGGATGAAGAATAACTTATTCTGCATCCTGGGTGATGAATAGTAACACTATATATATACACATATATCAGTTAGGCTTCAAGTGCGTACTTGTTAGTTAAACCTATGTATAAATTGTGACACTAAATACGACTAGTAAGTAGTACAGTAGCAGTACTAGTATATATCGGTCAAATTATTCATCATGTCCACACATTGAATTGACGTGACAACACGCTGCACATGAGGTGACACAAGAATCCCGGCGGCGTGTTCGGGTATTCTGGAATTACCGATGCAAGTCGAAGAAGGATTGGCCCAACCTGAGAAACTTGAGGCCAAAGTGAGTGCTGACAGCGCGAGATTTCAGTCTCTCATCGATTTGTTTATACCAACCCTCGACAGCGAGCACGGCATATGTTACACCCAACCTGAGAAACTTCCAGGTAAGACAACGATCGGCCGTCTACTTGCACAAACATATTCCTTTGTTTATAGATCTAATTTTCTTTTTACACGCAGACCTGGTGAAGCAATTACAATTTGACAGTTAATAAAAAGTGAAACAAGTGACTGCAACATGCCAAAGATGTTATGAAAATGCCAACTAGGTACACTAAAACCTGTATTCCACAATACTGCAGGTATCACACTGAGTGGCCTAAGGAAGCATTTCTTCCAGCGCAATTCCAAGGCATTCAAAAGGGGTGTGTGGACGCGTCACAAGATACAGTCGGAGTGCAGCATGCACGCGATGTGGCACAAGACCGGCAATACCTTGCCGGTGATGGTCAACGGCCAGCAGACGGGCAGCAAAAAAGGTTCTGGTGCTGCACATCAACAAGAACTTCGACCAGCAGAGGACCAACTGGGTGATGCACCAGTACCACCTCGGGGACCTGGAGCAAGAGAAGGAGCGGGAGCTGGTCCTCTGCAAGACTTTCTACCAGACAAACACTAGGGCCAGGAGTAAAAAGATTATAAGTTAGTTTGGTATTGGTAGTTGTACTACCTTGTCGTCCGCAAGTTGGTATTGTTGTTAACGATCTTTTGGTATGAACTTGCATTTGCTTCCAACCATCATGCCGAGGGTCGACGTGGATATAAAGCTGAATCATTTTTTCAAAACGAATTTTCAGGCACCTGATTTTTATTTGATGGGTAGCATAAGCACCCACCGTTCGAATTCCCAGTTCTCCAATTTTTTCGAAACAAGTGCATGCACTTATTATCAGGATAAAAAGACAATATCCGTGCTGCATCCCAGTTATCAGTCTGTACTTGCAGAATTCTCTCGTTTATTGAGCACGTATATTGTTTTTTCAGGTCGAGCAAGTTTCAATTGGGATGTAGATTGCCAGGGTTGTTTTGTTTTTAACAGGCCCAGCCCATGACGACAACAGGGCACAAAGATCCAGCAGGTATCTACTGGCCTCTGGCCCGCCAGCGTTAGTTATATTTTGTCTTACAACATCTACAGGCAGTTTTTTTTACTGAATCAAACACACAACCCAATTCTATTTTCCTCTTGAAACGCATGTCCTACATCCATTTTCTAAGCTCTACCTATAGTTTTACTAGTTCGTATACACGTATCATTATATTGAAAACACATAAAATTCCCTTTTCATATTTACATCCTTATTTTTGTTGTTTTTTCCCACCCAGCGCTGATTTTTTTACCATTGGTTTTCCCTTAAACCAACTAAATTTGTCCCACGTCTTATTTGCTTACAAAAACAAAACGATTTTTTGGCAAATCAATAAGTTCTTAAAAAATGTTTATCATTTCGGGATTACAACAGTTCGGACTCCACCGAAATATGCAAAATAAGGTTGGACTTTTTAACCGTGGTCCTAGGCAGAAAATGGGTTGTAATAAATTACTTAAGAATTAGCAAATGGGCTGCAAATTATAAAAAATAGCAAATGGGCATTATGTTGTCTGCCACAGATTTAGAGGCTGACTTGTGGGCCTACTAAGTTCATGCATACACAAGGTTTCTCAAAAAAGAAACTTAGTCAACAATCGACTCTACCAGCGTCAGACCGTTAGATGTCAATCTAACGGCAATCGTGCTTCTTCAGTCTCTGATCCTCCTGCCCCAGCCGCCCAAACCAGCGCCGTCGGAACCGCCTGCTCCCGCCTCCCGTGGCCGGCAGTGCTGCCGGGAAGGCCTCATGGCCCCATCATACTAGCATCCCTGGCCTGTCTATCCCTCTACTCACCCACACCTCCCGTTATTTTCCAGCGACGGCAGCCGAACCAGCCAACCCCCATACTCTCCACCGCGTGGGCAACTACTGCCGTGTCTTCCCCGGCCCCGTGCCATTCCCTTCGTAGGCCTCGCCGTCGTCCACCGCCCTGGTGCTCTCGGCGCGACGTGGTTAACGATGTCCATCCAACGGCCGTAGTGCTTCTTCAACCTCTGGTCTTCTTGCCCTAGCCGCCCAAAGCAGTGCCGGTCGTGCCGCATGCTCCTGCCTCCCGTGGCCGGCTGTGCTGCCGTGGAGGGCCCATCGCCCCTACTATTCCCACCGCTGGCCAGGCCCTGCGGTGATGGAAGCCTCACACTGCAGCCGAACCAGTGAACCCTCGTACTCCTCTCCGCGCGGGCTTCCACTGCCGCGTCATCACCTTCCTAGGCCTCGCCGTCGTCCACTGACGTGGTGCTCTCCACGCGGCGTGGTCAATGTGGTCAAGGAACGACTTCCATCGGAAGAGTACTGTACGTGGAGAGGCTGACAGCTGGGTCCACGGCCACACCCTAGTTTTTTTTGTGATTTGCCAAGCAAGTCGCTTTGTCAGGCCTGTTGGGCTACATATCTTTCAAGACGAGGAGAGCTTTCATTCGGCTGGACGATAAAATGGCCCATCAGTAATGAGAAATGGGTTGTACATTTTTAAAACACATCAAACCGGCAATTAGTTTCAAATATCTTTTTTTTCATTTCGAGATTTTAAATTACATTAATTTTTATGAGTGGAGAATTTGTTGGATTTTATATTGATATACATTTATTTTTAAAATCAGTTTGAATGTGAGTTGAAATTTCGGGATTAAAAACAGTTCGGACCGCACCGAAATATGCAAAATTTCGTATAATTTTTTAACCGTGGCCACAATATGGGTTGTTGCTAACAAAAAGAATATGGGCTCCAAAAAAACCTTAATAATTAGCAAATGGGCTGTAAATTATTAGAAATAATGGCAGATGGGTTGTATGCTGTTTTCCACAGATTTGAGGCTTTCCTAAAAAAGGTTGACGCACAAGCAGTGACTGTTGGATGGCCATCCAACGGCCGTCGTGCTTCTTCAATCTCTGCTCTTCCTGCTCCAGCCGCTCAAACAGGCGCCGACGGGACTGCCTGCTCCCTCCTCCCCGCGGCTGGCTTTACTGCCGCGCAGGCCTCACCACCCCACTGTACTCCCATTGCTGGCCTAGCCATCCCTCTACTCACCCACACCTGCTCCGGTGACGGCAGATGAACCAGTAAACCCTCGTACAATCGTACTCCCCTCCGCGTGGGAAACAACTGCCGAGTCTTCCCTGCCTCCGTGTCGTTCCCTTCCTAGGCCTCACCGTCGTCCACCGCCCTAGTGCTCTCGGCGCGGCCTGGTCAACGTGGTCAATGACCGACATGCATCTGAAGTGGACTTTAGGCGGAGAGGCCGACAGTTGGGTCCACGGCCGCACGCAAGGAAATGCCTCCTTATTACGCGCAAAATAATGATTTCTCCACCTGACATCTGGGACCCACTGAAAGGGCCTCTGTATTTCGCGAAAAAAAATGTTACCGCCGCTGACAGCTCGGACCCACCAGCTATGTCTTCGCACGCAAGGAAGTGCCTCCTTATACACACAAAAAAAATGAATACTCCCCCTGTTAGCTGGGACCCAGTATAGTGGCAGGCTGACTTGTGGGCCTACTAAGTTGAAGGGGACGGAGGGCTTTGTCAACTTAGTCAATATGCATGATTCTAGCTCCAGTGACTGTACGATGTCCATCCAACGGCCGTAGTGCTTCTTAAACCTCTGGTCTTCTTGCTCCAGCCGCCCAAACCAGCGCCGATCGTGCCTCGTGCTCCTGCCTCCCGTGGCCGGCTGCGATGCGGCGGAGGCCTCACCGCTCCCTACTACTCCCACCGCTAGCCAGGCCATCCCTCTACTCACCCACACCCCCTGTTATTCTGCGGCGACGGCAGCCTCACACCACAGCCGAACCAGTGAACCCTCGTACTCCTCTCCGCACGGGCTTCCACTGCCGTGTCTTCCCCGGCTCCGCGTCGTCCCCTTCCTAGGCCTCGCGTCATCCAGACCACCGCCCTGGTGCTCTCAGCGCAGCATGGTCAACGTGGTCAACGACCGACTTTCATCGAAAGAGTACTGTACGTGAAGAGGCTGACAGCTGGGTCCAGGCGGCCGCAAGGAAGTGCCTCCTTATTACGCGCAAAATAATTATTCCTCCACCTTACAGCAGGGACCCACCAAACGAGCCACCTTATTTCGCGAAAAAAATGTTTCCCCCCTGACTGCTCGGACCCACCGGACGGGCCAGCATATTTCGCGAAAAAACAATCCCCCCGTTGTCAGCTCGGACCCACCGGAAGTGCCTCCTTATTACTCACAAATAAATGAATACTTCCACTGCTAGCCGGGACCCACCATGGTCGGTGGCTGACTTGTGGGCCTACTAAGTTGACTGGGACGGGGGCCTTTGTCATCTTTAGTCAATATGAATGATTCTAGCTCCACTGACCGTACGATGTCCATCCAACAGCCGTAGTGCTTCTTCAACATCTGGTCTTCTTGCTCCAGCCGCCCAAAGCAGCGCCGGTCGTGCCGCATGCTCCTGCCTCCCGTGGCCGGCTGTGCTGCCGCGGAGGCCTCACTGCCCCCTACTATTCCCACCGCTGGCCAGGCCCTGCGGCGACGGCAGCCTCACACCGCAGCCGAACCAGTGAACCCTCGTACTCCTCTCCGCACGCGCGGGCTTTCACTGTCGCGTCTTCCCGGGCTCCCCGTCATCCCCTTCCTAGGCCTCGCCGTTGTCCACCGCCCTGGTGCTCTAGGCGCGGCATGGTCAACGTGGTCAAGGAACGACTTCCATCGGACGTGGACTGTACGTGGAGAGGCTGACAGCTGGGTCCACGGCGGCAACACGGAAGTGCCTCCTTATTATGCGGAAAATAATGATTCCTCCACCTGACAGCAGGGACCCACCGGACGGGCCACCGTATTTCGCAAAAAAAACATTTCCCCCCTGACTGCTGGGACCCACCAGCAACACCTTCACACACAAGGAAGTGCGTCCGGGAAAAAAACAATTCGCCCCCCTGACTGCTGGGACCCACCAGCTACATCTTCGCACGCATGGAAGTGCGTTCGGGCAAAAAAAAGAAAACCAAAATGATTCGCCCCCTGACTGCTGGGACCCACCGCCCCCCCGACTGCTGGGACCCACCAGCTACATCTTCGCACGCAAGGAAGTGCATCCGGGTAAAAAAAACGATTCGCCCCTTGACTGCTGGGACCCACCAGCTACATCTTCGCAGGCAAGGAAGTGCCTGACAGTCGGGACCCACCTGGTCGAAGCGTACGTAGCATTGTCATTCTGGTCGGGAAAGTGTACGTACATACTGGTCGAGTAGAAGCGCGCACGTGTCGTAGTAGAGGCACGCACGTGTCGTAGTAGCAGCGTGCACGTAGCATGTACACGTACGTACAGCGGCCAGGGTGCAAGAAAGAAAATACAACCACGTATGTGTACATACGGGCGGGGTCTCGAACGCCTACTCGCGCATACGTACGGCGAGGGCTCGTGTACATGGCTGGGTCGGAACGGAGAAACAGCGTCGTCGTCGTGTTCATGGGTCGGACGGAATGCGTGGTCGTGTTCATTGGGAGGGCTTGGACGGAAGAGGCGATGGAAAGAGGTCTGGCGTACCGCACAACGGAGGAAACGGACCTCCTATGTTCGAAACGGGGGTCCTGTTGATCGGGGGGGGTGTGGCGTACCGCAAAACGGAGGAAACGGACCTCCTACGGTCGAAACGGGGGTCCTGTTGATCGGGAGGGGTGTGGCGTACCGCAAAACGGAGGAAACAGACCTCCTACGGTCGAAACAGGGGTCTTGTTGATCGGGAGGGGTGTGGTGTACCACAAAACGGAGGAAATGGACTTGTGTTGGAGCGCTACGATGGAAACGGGGGTCCTGTTCATCGGGAGGGGTGTGGCGTACCGCAAAACGGGACTCCACAGGATACTGTTCATCTCCACCGTCGACCCCCTCCAGCCTCCACGAGCTACTGTTCATCCACCGTCGACCTCCTTCAGCCTCCACAGGCTCCTGTTCATCCAGCCTCCACCGCGCGCTACTCCACCGGCTACCGTTCAACCACCCCTCCACCGTCTACTGTTCATCCAGCCCTCCACACCACGGGGTCCTGTTCAACCACCCCTCCACGGGCACCCCTCCACCGTCTACTGTTCATCCTGCCCTCCACACCACGAGGTCCTGTTCATCCACCCCTCCATGGGCACCCCTCCACCGTCTACTGTTCATCCAACCCTCCACCACACCACGGGGTCCTGTTCATCCAGAGGCAACGCCACCGCTCACTGTTCATCGAAAACCCCCCCGCAATGCTCACTGTTCATCCCATCGATCGGCTTCAGTTAGCAGCAGTAGCCAAGGAATCGCTCGATCGGGTTCAGTTAATAGCCATCGATCGATCGCTCGCGTTCAGTAACGCGTAGCCTGCAGTCCAATCGCTCGGGTTCAGTTAGAGCCCAACGCCTCGCTCGGGTTCAGTTAGAGCCAACGCCTCGCACACACGCGCGTACGTGTACGAGAGAAACACGCATCTCTCGGCCCCCGACCTTCCACCGTAACCGGGAACTCCCCAAAATTTTCCTCCCCCTCGCTTCTACCATGGTTTTTTCCGTCATGGACGCCCCAAAGAATGTCATGCAGCTGCGTCTCCGGCCCACCCCGGACGAAAAGCCCATTTTCTGTCATGATTTTTTGTCATAGAAGTAGGAGCCCACCACATCTATGATGATGCCGGGTTTTGTCACAATTATCGTCATAGAAGTGTCATATGTATGACAGAAAAAAAATCGTTTGGCCCAAAATGTCACGGATGTGTCTTTTTTTGTAGTGCTCCTTCCATACAAGGCTTCGGAAGGGGCCATCTTCAAACTGGATTGATAACTTTTGTTGTAAGAGAACTCTGCATATGGCAAATTTTCGTCCCAACTAGATCCATAATCTAGCGCACAAGCTCTCAGCATATCCTCCAAAATTTGGTTGACTCTCTCGGTCTGTCCATCTGTCTGTGGATGAAAAGCTGTGCTGAACTCTAACCTGGTACCCAAAGTTTCGTGCAACTGATTCCAGAACTTTGTGGTAAACTGGGTTCCCTTATCTGATACAATGCTCCTTAGAACTCCATGCAGCCATATGATCCGGGTCATGTATATCTTTTCCAACTTAGCACTGGTGTAAGTAGTCTTCACTGGGATGAAATGAGCTACCTTTGTCAAACGATCGACTACAACCCAAATCGAGTCATAGCCTGAACGAGTTCCGGGCAAACCTGTAATAAAACCCATGCCTAGCTTATCCCACTTCCATTCGGGTATTGGCAATGGCTGTAACAATCCTGCTGGCTTCTGATGCTCTGCTTTTACTCTCTGGCTTACATCACAAACTGCTACATACTCCGCAATATCCTTCTTCATTCCGGTCCACCAGAAAGTATCCTTCAAATCCAAATACATCTTGGTATTTCCAGGGTGAATCGAATATGGTGAATCATGGGCCTCCTGCTGAATTAACTTCCTGATCTCTGTGTCATTGGCACAAAAACACGGTCTTCAAACCATAGGGTATCGTGCTCATCCTCACGAAATTCTTTAGCTTTTCCTTTGCTCATCTTCTCCTTTCTAGAGGCAACCTCCTTGTCAGTCTTCTGAGCTGCTCTAATCTTATCCATCAAGGTAGACTGAATCTCCAATGTTGATACATAGCCTCTCGGAACTATCTCCAAACATAGCTCACGAAGGTCCTCGGCTAACTCCTTCGGTAAATCTCCCGTCATTAGTGTGTTGACATGGCTTTTACGGCTCAGTGCATCGGCTACTATGTTAGCCTTTCCGGGATGATAATGCAATCTCATGTCATAATCCTTGATGAGCTCCAACCATCTCCTTTGCCTGAGATTTAGCTCCTACTACGTGAAAATATACTTCAAACTCTTGTGATCCATGTACACTTCATAATGGTTTCCAATGAGAAAATGTCTCCAAGTATTTAATGCATGCACTACGGCTGCTAACTCCAAATCATGTGTGGCATAATTCAACTCATGAGGCTTAAGCTGTCGTGAGGCATATGAAACAACTCTTCCCTCCTACATAAGCACTGCTCCAAGTCCTCGATGTGAAGCGTCGCAATACACCTCATAATCCTTGTTCTGATCCGGCAAAATCAACACTGGTGACGTAACCAAACGTTTCTTCAACTCCTGGAAACTGGCCTCACATTCCTCAGTCCATATGAACTTGATATCCTTCTTCAACAACTCCGTCATAGGCTTCGCAATTTTTGAGAAATTCTCAATGAATCTCCGGTAGTATCCTGCAAGTCCAAGAAAACTCCGGATCTCTCCAACTGTTGTTGGTGCTTCCCAATTTGTCACAGTGACAACCTTAGTGGGATCTACTGCTATACCTTCTCCGGATATAACGTGTCCGAGGAATCCAACTTCCTTCAACCAAAACTCACATTTGCTAAACATGGCATATAACTGATGTTCTCTGAGCTTCTCAAGTACCAACCGCAAATGCTCCTTATGCTCCTCTTCATTCTTCGAGTAAACCAGAATATCATCAATGAACACTACGACGAACTTATCCAAAAACTCCATAAACACTTTGTTCATCATGTTCATAAAATAGGCAGGTGCGTTAGTCAGATCAAATGACATAACGGTATACTTGTACAACCCATACCTGGTGGTAAAAGCCGTCTTAGGTATATCATGTTCTCGAATCTTCAACTGGTGGTATCCTGATCGCAGATCGATCTTGGAAAATACCTTAGCTCCTTGCAATCGATCAAACAGATCATTGATCATCGGTAGTGGGTACTTGTTCTTGATTGTTACTTCATTCAATCCTCGATAATCAACAACCATCCTTAACGATCCATCCTTTTTCTCCACTAGAAGTACTGGCGATCCCCAAGGCGAAGAACTTGGGCGAATATAACCTTTATCCAGTAACTCTTTAATCTGCTTCTTAATCTCCTCTAAATCCTTTGTGGGCATCATGTATGGTCTCTTAGATATTGGTCCTGTGCCTGGCAAAATCTCAATAAAAAACTCAATATCTCTATCCGATGGCATGCCTGGCAACTCCTCTGGAAATACGTCAGGGAAATCCTTCACCACTGGTACTTCCTCCTGCACAACTCCTAATAAGGAATTTACTTGATTCCTCTTCGGCACATGCCGGGATACATACTTGATCCTTCTTCCTTCTGGTGTCGTAAGCAAAATTGACTTACTGGTGCATTCAATGTTCCCTTCATACTTTGATAACCAATCCATGCCTAATATCACATCCAATCCTTGAGATTCCAATACTATTAGGTCCGAGGGAAATACATAGTTACCCATCCTTATTGGTAACCGATCACACCATAGACTAGCCATATACTCTACTCCAGGCAAGGTTACTAACATGGGTGACCTAAGGGCTTGGGTTGGCAGTTTATACTTATCCACAAATCCCCTTGAGATGTATGAATGCGATGCACCAATATCAAAAAGAACGAGTGCAGTAAATGACTTAACCAAAAACTTACCTATTACTGCATCTGGCTGAGCTTCAACCTCCTCCACGTTAACGTGGTTCACCTGTCCCCTATTGAAAGGGTTTGGCTTCTTCCCAGAGCTTCCATTACCATTTCCATTCTGGGATTCAGGACATTCATTGGCGTAATGTCCAGTCTTCTGACACTTAAAGCAAGTGACTTGGCTCAAGTCTCTCTTGGCTGGTGTTGATGGGTTGGTACGATTCTAGCCGTTGCTTCCTCCATTCCCATTACCATTCTTGGGGCCATTATGATTGTGCGAGCTTCCAACCCCATGGGTATGCTGAAAAGGTCCTCCCGGTTTAGGGGTAAAACACGGCTTCTGCTGAGCTCCAGAATTGTACTTCCCTTGTCCATACTTCCTCTTACGGTTTTCAATCTGCTGCTGCTTCCCTTCAATCATAAGTGCGCGATCTACCAATCCCTAGTAGTTGTTGAAGCTTGCTACCATCAACTGCATGCTCAACTCATCATATAGTCTTCCAGAAACTTCTCCTGCTTAGCTGCATCCGTAGCAACATCATCTGGGGCATACCATGCTAGCTTACTAAAGTCATCCACATACTGGCCAACTGTCCGTCCTCCTTGGCGCAAGTTGCGAAACTCATGCTTCTTCATGACCATAGCTCCTGCTGAAACATGGGCAGTACTGAAAGCCTGCTGAAATTGGTCCCATGTCACCGTGGCTATAGGGTAGGTGACAGTGTAATTCTCCCACCATGATTTTGCTCGTCCATCCAACTGATGTGCGGCAAAGCACACCTTCTCATCATCAGTACATCCTGTAGTGGTTAACTCCCTTCCAATCTTGCGGAGCCAATCATCTGCAACAATCAGCTCTGTGCTACTGGAGAACATCGGTGGATTCAACCTAAGAAAATGGGTTAAGTGATCAACAGGTGGTGGCGGTGGTGGGTTGTTGTTGTTGTTCCCCTGATTCTGATTCTGGACTAGCAACTTCATCAACGTATTCTGCTACTCGATCAACTGAGTGAGCTCCGGTGGGAAAGCAAATCCATTGTCACGTCTCGGAGGCATCTGAGGGTTTAGAAAAGATGAGAATATAGAATAGAATGAGGTCTAGAGAGAAAACACTACCCAAATGCACATGAGGCAAAAGCACACAAAATCACTTCATTCAATCAAACAAGGGCATACAACCGGTCTAGAACTATCGTTATAAAAGTGCTTGGACTATGCTATATACATGGTGGAACACTACTGCTGTTATGGTGGTCGACTAGAAAAACTGTTCCGATGAAGACTCCATGATATCCGCTCTAGCTTCATCGACATAGTCATCATCGCTGTCATCTGGATCCGAGTCGGTGTCGTCGATGATGATGTAGTTCTCCGGGCAAAGTGCAATCAACTTATCCTCCAGTTGCGGGGAATCCCATGATCACTTTTAGCTTCTTCTTCAGATCATCATTCTTCTCCACTAGTGTTGCTATTTCCTCCTCATATCCATCGCGCATAGACTTGACTTCTTCTTCCAGCTCCGTGATTCTTGTCATCGCCTTCTTTAGATCTATCATGCCTGCACACATCTGGTTCTCCTGGCGTCGAATGTGCTGATTTAACTCCTGGATGAAAGAGGCAATTGATCTATCCTTCCTGGTGCTGATCATCTCCCATTGCTCATCTCGGCGCCCACAAATCTGGTACATAGTATCCTTGAGATCATTGCGATAAACTTCTCCAATATGTCCCATGGTGATGTGGGCTGCCATGCTCTTTCCTAGACTCCAGGTTGGTGCACCAAAGGAAAACTCTATGGGCTGAGTGACGGGCATGAACATCCTTCCTGGAACTTGTAATTGAATTGTCCAGCGCTCCTCTTCAGGTAAAGTGGCGTTGTAGGTTCCGGTGAAGCTTGGTACTTCGATGTTCAGGTACTTAGTGACTTCCTTCAGGTGGCGTCCAAAGGGTGTATCTTCATCCGGTTGTGTGAACTTGTTCCTTGCATCCACCATCCTAAAAGAGTAGAAAAGATGAGAAGTCAGCAATGAGAAGAGTGAGTAGTAATCTAGGGCTTTAGCTTAGTGGTCGTGTCCTACAGTGAGCGTGTGCTCTGGCACCATCTTGTAGCGACCAGACCTCAACCAGTCTGATCTCTGTGCATCAGTGTCATCCCTGGATCAGTAATGCTGACACGCATAGTACTTGAAGGATTTATAACAGAGTAGCAATCACACACTTATTACATCGAATGTCTCAAAAGAGAACTTATTGCAATAAATATGGCTTAAGGCCATCTAACAACGGTAACAATGGAAGGCTTGGAAGATAAGTGAGTCCATCAACTCCAATGGCATCACTGAGTATAGAACCACGACCTAAAGGCACCTTACTCGTCATCTGAAAAGTCTGCAACATGAACGTTGCAGCCCGAAAACGGGTCAGCACATGGAATATGCTGGCAATGTAACACATAGAGGGTAATGAAAGAATAAAGCTATACTACATGCATATATGGTTGGTGGAAAGCTCTATGGTTACAGTTTTTGCATAAAGCTAATTTTTCCCTACTACAAAGGAATAAATTTTATTTAACTATCATGGTGGTTGTTAAACATTGAGAGTGTAGACACCCTCTCAATCCCAATTAAGCATCATCATTAAAACCCAACAATATTAATTAAAGTAACATGATGAGATTCACATGATAATCCAAGTACTAGATACTCTAAGACGTCCATAACCGGGGACACGGCTAACCATGATTAGTTTATACACTCTGCAGAGGTTTGCGCACTTTTCCCCACAAGACTCGATCTCCTCCATTGGGATTCTCACACTACCTGATGTTTGATAAACGGATGACCAAGACATAGCCTTTCAGAAGCGCTAGCACCTTACGATTGGGTAGACCGTACCAGCCTACATCCCCAACATCTGCTAGTCTACCACTGTAAGAGTCCGCACGACTTACTCAGCTATGCTAGAGCCCATAGTAGCTTGTGGCTGCACCTACACACGGAAGTTTCTAGTATGAATAATCTCATGATCCCTTTGAGCCTGAGTGGCGGTCCATAAAGAAAACATGCAATCGCTGGAATACCCAGGTGCCTCAATCCACCCAGATGTGTGTTTAAGTTGCCACCTTAGATAAACCATTAATTTAACAATCTCACATTTGTCATGGATACACTCACCCAATCCACGTCTACTAGCATAGCATGGCAATATAAGCAAATGTAGAAGTAACTCCCAAAGGTTTGATAATAAAACAAGAAATAGGTACTACCTCATCTACTTCCCAAAACCCACAATTTAATTAGATCCTAATCATGCAATGTCTGAGGATTGATCTAATGGAATAAAAACTGGGTAGTAAAGAGATATGATCAAAGTGTTACTTGCCTTGCTGATGATTCGTGAAACCTAGAGATTCAAAGTAGCAAGCGGCGCACTCCGGGTACTCTATCGCAAACAAACAAGCATACAATAAGTACTCATCTAATGCACAGGTAAAACTAAAAATAAGAGATCTAACCAGAAAGTTCAACTTAAGAACTCTGGTTTGCAAAAAGAATCAAATCGAATGAAACAACGAAAGTCAACAGGCGAAAGAAACAAGCTTCATTTAATAATCTGGATCTAAGTCAAATTTTACAGAATAAAAATCTTGTTTGAGTTGGTTAAACGGAAAGAGGGTTTCGAGAGGAAACTCCAGGCGCTTGAATCACCTGATTCCGATAAACGAGCGAAAAGTTATACTAGAACAAAAATCGGATCAGAAATCGCGATCAGAAATAATCACGGAAAATCCAAGAAGAAGAAAAACGACGAACAGATTAACGAACGAACGTTCGTTTTCTGGAACTAAACGGTGAATGCGTCCGTTAAAATGAACGAACGAACGAACGCTCGCTAAATAAACTAAACCGGAAATAAACCGATCTAAATAAAAAACGGATCTAAAAAAACCAAACAAAAACCAAACGGAAAACCGAACGGTTTTCTCGAGGAAAACCGGCGGCGGCGGGGCGGTGGTCAACCTCGGCAGGGCGGCTGCAGCTCCGGCGGCG
>NC_041390.1:461209985-461304187 GCF_002162155.2 Triticum dicoccoides
CGGGGTCTGGCGGCGGCGGCTCGGGCGGCGGGTGGCGGGATGGCGGGCGGCGGCGGCTCGGGCGGCGGGGTCCGGCGGCGGTGGCACGCGGCGGCGGAGGGGCTAGGGTTAGGGTTTTGGCGCGGCACGACTCGGTTGGGCTGATGGGCTCAGGGTGGCGCCTTATCAAGGCCCGGCCGAACGGAGTCCTGGCCGAACACGGCCCAAAGCCGGTTCGCGTTTTTTTCTAAATAATTACGCGCAGAAAAACAAATAAAATAAATACTAAACGGACTCCAAAAATCCCTAAATAAATTTTCCCCGACTTCTAAAACCAAGCCGGGCAAGATGAACATTTATTTGGGGCCTAAATGCAATTTAGAAAAATGCGCATTTTCCTAAATTTAAATAAAATAGCAATAACTCCAAAATAAAATCTTATTTGATTTTATTATTAAATCCTCAATATTTCTTTATTTTAGGAAAGTCATTTTATTCCCTCTCTCATATTTTTATAATAGAAATAATTGAAGATAAAATAAATAAAATCAAATGATCCTAATTTCAAAATTTGAGAAAACTCAAATCTGAAAATAACGAATCCCCAACTCTTTCCGAGGGTCCTTGAGTTGCATAGAATTTCTTAGGATCAAACCCAAAAGCAAATAAAATATGATATGCAGTGATGATCTAATGTATAACATTCCAAATTGAAAATTTGGGATGTTACACGCTTTGAGCCAGGGTGGCGGACTATAGGATGACCACACAGATTCCCCGGGATCTCCTTGGACAACACTGGATTGCCCCAGGTGTCCACAAACAATCCACCCAGATGTGTGTTAAAGTAGACACATTAAATAAACCCTTAGTTCATAATAGCAGTCACAACTGTCATGGATCACTTAAACCAAACCACGTCTACGAGCATAGCATAGCAGTATAAGCATAACGTAGAAGTACCTCCGAGTGTTTGATATAAAGCACAATCGGTTCTACCTCATCATCTACTTCCCAATACCCACATGTTATAAATCCTACTCACGCAATGTTTGAGGGTTGAAACTAATGCATAAAAAACTGGGTAAATAAAGGGGTATGATCAAAGTGTTACTTGCCTTGCTGACGATCTACAAACCCTAGAGACTCGAAGTACCACGCTTCGCACTCCGGAAACTATATCGCAAACAAACAATAGTATACATAAGCACTCAATCATAGATCCAAGGGTAAAACTCATATGAGAAAGTCCAAATTGAAAGTTCAACTGAAGAGCTTCTATTAGCAAAAAGAAACACTCAAATCGAAGCTAAGAAACTCAAACTACGATCAAAAGAAGTTCGAAATAAAATCGGCTTGCAACCAAATATTAAATTATTAAAATCATGTTCAAGTCGGTTAACTGGAAAGAGGGGTTCGAGATGAAGATTTTGGCATTGGTTTCAGTGGATTTGGACGAACGGTTAAAAAGTTGCGAGGGTTTGAAGATCAGGGGCTAATATGCGATAAAAATAATTCAGATAGGTCCCTAGCGAAAATAAAACATAAAAATAAAAATCTATCGGACGAACGTCCGCTAACCTATACAAACGATAGAATTCGTTCGTTATAAGAGCTAAACGAACGAAAGTTCGTAGAATAGATCTAACCAAAGAAAAACCGATCTAAAAAACCGGATTAGATCTAGGGTTTACCGGAAAAAACTGACGAAAACCCGGAAAAAAACGGTCGGCGGCGGCGGGGTCAGGTTCCGGCGACGACGCGACAGCGGCGCGGCACGGCGGCGGTTAGGGTTTTGTGGGGCGTGGCTTGGGCTGGTGGCGGCTTGGGGCTGGCGGCCTCGGGCCTCGCCTTATAAAGGCTGACGGCGGCGGGGCACCTAGGAGTCCTGGCCCAAGCCGGTTCCTAGGTCGGTTCGCGTTTTTTAATAAAATAAATTCCGCCAAAGAAAATCCTAAATAAATATATAAAAACTTCTAAAAATGCCAAAAACAATTTTCATCGTCTAAATAAAATATTTAGAACAAAGTGAACATTTTTTGGCCTAAAATGCAATTTAAAAAATGCATATTTTTTTCTAATTCAAATAAAACCTCGAATAAAATCTGAATAAAATATTTATTTGATTTTAAAATCTTCCCTCCAATATTCCTCTTATTTTGGAGAAGTCATTTTATCTCCACTCTTTTATTTTTTTATTGGAAATATTTCGGAGAGAAAAATATTAAAACCAAAATGATCCTCTTTTCAAATTTGAGAAAAATTCAAATATGAAAATAATGAAATCCCCAACTCTCTCCTTGGGTCCTTGAGTTGCTTAAGATTTCTAGGATCAAATCAAAATGGAAATATAATATGATATGCATATGATGACCTGGTTATAACATCCAAATTGAAAATTGGGATGTTACATATTATCATTTGTCGAAGTTTGATCTATGTGTTGTCATCAATTACCAAAAAGGGGAATATTGAAAGTGCAACTATCCCTGTGTGGTTTTGGTAATTCGTAACAACATATAGCTCATTGAACTAATGCTCTTTCAAGATGATCATTTCAGAAAGTTCATTGATTGGCATGGCATGGACTAGGAATGTGGACCCCTCAAAATGCTAAGGACACATATTGGCTAAAGCTCAAGACTATACCTTTTTCATTTTAGTGATCCAAGATCACATTGAGTCCATAGGAAAAGCCAATACTATTTAAAGGGGATGAGGTGTTGCTTAATGGCTTGCTTGCTCAAAATGCATAGTGATATGCTCCAAAAGCCCTCAACCACTTTCTCATATCAACATATTTCCCAAACCAAAAGTCAAACTCGTCCCCATCGATTTGGTTTATCTGGCGCCAGCGAGTTCATTTGACATAGCCACTGCCAGAAACCCTAATCAGTTCGATCTCACCGATAGGGATCTCGGTCTCACCGAGATGGGATTGCAAACTCTCTGTTCCCTTTTGTAATGTTTCAGTCTCACCGAAATGAGCGATCAGTCCCACCGAGTTCGCAATGCAAACTCTCTGTTTCCCTTTCATAACATTTTGGTCTCACCGAAATGAGCAATTCGGTCCCACCGAGTTTGCCTCACCAACTCTCTGTTTGCCTATTACAGAAATCGGTCCTACCGAGTTTATGTGATCGGTCTCACTGAGATTACGTTATGCCCTAACCCTAATGAAATCGGTCCCACCGAGTTGACATGTCGGTCCCACCGAAAATCCTAACGTTCACATTTTGAACTAAATCGGTCTGACTGAGTTTCATGATTCTTTCCCACCGAGTTTGGTGAATTGTGTGTAACGGTTAGATTTTAAGTGGAGGCTATAAATACCCCTCCACCCACACTTCATTCGTGGAGAGAGCCATCAGAACGTGCCTACACTTCCAGCATACATTTTCTGAGAGAGAACCACCTACTCATGTGTTGAGACCAAGATATTCCATTCCAACCATAAGAATCTTGATCTCTAGCCTTCCCCAAGTTGCTTTCCATTCAAATCATCTTTCCACAAAATCCAAATCTGTGAGAGAGAGTTGAGTGTCAGGGAGACTATCATTTGAAGCAAAAGAGCAAGGAGTTCATCATCAACACACCATCTATTACCTTTTAGAGAGTGGTGTCTCCTAGATTGGTTAGGTATTACTTGGGAGCCTCCGACAAGATTGTGGAGTTGAACCAAGGAGTTTGTACGGGCAAGGAGATCGCCTACTTCGTGAAGATCTACCCAAGTGAGGCAAGTCCTTCGTGGGTGATGGCCATGGTGGGATAGACAAGGTTGCTTCTTCATGGACCCTTCGTGGGTGGAGCCCTCTATGGACTCGCACATCCGTTACCCTTCGTGGGTTGAAGTCTCCATCAACGTGGATGTACGATAGCACCACCTATCGGAACCACGCCAAAAATCTCCATGTCTACATTGCGTTTGCTCCCTCCAAACTCCTCCCTTTACCTTCATATGCAAATGTTTTACATTCTGCTGCTATACTCGAAGACTTGCATGTGTAGGTTGATTGCTTGACTTGTGCTAAGTTGCTAAAATCTGCTAAGACTTAAAATTGGGAAAAGGCTAGATTTTTATTTGGTCAAGTAGTCTAATCCCCCCTCTAGACATACTTTCGATCCTATAGTAGGTAAGAACGGTTCTTGCTAGAAGCCCACAGTAGCCACGTAAAACATGCAACAACAAAGTAGAGGATGTCTAACTAGTTTTTGCAGGGCATGTTGTGATGTGATATATGTCGATGTATGAGATGATCATGTTTTGTAATATCGACAACCAGCAGGAGCCTTAGGGTTTTCTCTTTAATGTATGAAGTGCAAGCGCCATGTAATTGCTTTACTTTATTGCTATGCGTTAGCAATATTTGTAGAAGCAATAGTTGGCAAGACGACCCCAATGCAATGATGGAGATCAAGGTGTCGAACTGGTGACGATGGAGATCATGACGATGCTTTGAATATGGAGATCAACAGCACAAGATGATGATGGCCATATCATGTCACATATTTTGATTGCATGTGATGTTTATCCTTTATGCATCTTATTTTGCTTAGTACAGAGTTAGCATTAAAAGATGATGCCTTCACTAAATTTCAAGATAAAGGTGTTCTCCCCGAGTATGCACCGTTGCCAAAGTTCATTGTTTCGAAGCACCTCGTGATTATCGGGTGTGATACACTCTACGTTCACATGCAACGGGTGTAAGACAGTTTAGCACATGTAGAATACTTGGATTCTTGACGAGCCTAGCATGTATAGACATGGTCTCAGAACACTCGGGACCGAAAGGTCGAACATGAGTCATATAGTAGATATGATCAACATAGAGATGTTCACCATTGAGACTACCCCATCTCTAGTGATGATCAGACATGGGTTAGTTGATTTGGATCATGTATCACTTAGATAACTTTAGGGATGTTTATTTAAGTGTGATTTCATCAGTAATTTTATTAATTGAACTTAATTTATCATGAACTTAGTCTTAATAGTTTTGCATATCTATGTTGTAGATCAATGGCCCATGCTACCGTTCCCCTGAATTTTAATGCATTCCTAAAGAAAGCTAAGTTGAAAGTTGAGGGTAGAAACTACACGGATTGGGTCTGTAACTTGAGGATTATCCTCATTGATGCACAGAAGAATTATGTCCTTGATGCACCGCTAGGTGACATACCTGTTGCAGGAGCAAATGGAGATCTTATGAACGTCTAGCAGGCTCGATCTGATGACTACTCAATAGTTCAGTGTGCCATGCTTTACGGCTTAGAACCATGACTTCAAAGACGTTTTGAATGTCATGGAGCATATGAGATGTTCCACGAGTTGAAGTTAATATCTCAAGAAAATGTCTGGGTTGAGAGATATGAAGTCTCCAACAAGTTCTATAGTTGCAAGATGGAGGACAACAGTTCTGTTAGTGAACACATACTCAAAATGTCTGGGTATCATAACCACTTGACTCAGTCAGGAATTGATCTTCAAGTTGATAGTGTTATTGACAGAGTTCTTCAGTCACTGCCACCAAGCTATAAAGGCTTCGTGATGAACTATAATATGCAAGGGATGAATAAAATGATTCTTGAGCTCTTCAAAATGCTTAAGGCCGCGGAGGAAGAAATCAAGAAGGAGCATCAAGTGTTGATGGTTAACAAGACCACTAGTTTCAAGAAAAAGGGCAAGGGAAAGAAATGGAACTTCAAGAAGAATCGTAAGCAAGTTGCCACTCCTGGGAAGAAACCCTAACCCAGAGCTGGACCCGAACCTGAAACCGAGTGCTTCTACTGCAAAGGGAATGGTCACTCGAAGCGGAACTGCCCCAAATACTTGGTGGATAAGAAGGATGGCAAAGTGAATAAAGGTATATTTGATATACATGTCATTGATGTGTACCTTACTAATGCTCGTACTAGCGCCTGGGTATTTGATACAGGTTTGGTTGCTCATATTTGCAACTCGAAACAGGCGCTGCAGAATAATTGAAGATCGGCTAAGGACGAGGTGACGATGCTCGTCGGGAATGGTTCGAAGGTCGATGTGATCGCCGTCGGCACACTACCTCTACATCTACCTTCGTGATTAGTTTTAGACCTCAATAATTGTTATTTTGTGCCAGCATTGAGCAAGAACATTATATTTGGATCTTGTTTATTGCGAGATGGTTATTTGTTTAAATTGGAGAATAATGGTTGTTCTATTTATATGAGTAATATCTTTTATGGTCATGCACCCTTGATGAATGGTCTATTCTTGTTGAATCTCGATCGTAGTGATAAACATATTCATAATATTGATGCCAAAAGATGCAAAGTTGATAATGATAGTGCAACCTACTTGTGGCACTTCCGTTTATGTCATATTGGTGTAAAGCGCATGAAGAAACTCCATGCAGATGGACTTTTGGAGTAACTTGATTATGAATCATTTGATACTTGTGAACCATGACTCATGGGCAAGATGACTAAAACTCCATTCTCCGGAACAATGGAGCAAGCTAATGACTTATTGGAAATAATACATACCGATGTGTGCGGTCTGATGAGTGTTGAGTCACGTAGCGGGTATCATTATTTTTTGAGCTTCCCAGATGATTTGAAGGTATGGGTATATCTACTTGATGAAACAAAGGTCCGAAACATTTGAAAAGTTCAAAGAATTTCAAAGTGAAGTGGAGAATCATCATAACAAGAAAATAAAGTTTCTATGATCTGATTGTGGAGGCGAATATTTGAGTTACAAGTTTTGCCTTAATTTAAAACAATGTGGAATAGTTTCACAACTCACGCCACCTGGAACACCACAGCGTAATGGTGTGTCCGAACATCGTAATTGTACTTTATTAGATATGGTGCGTTCTATGATGTGTCCTTAATTTAAAACAATGTGGAATAGTTTCACAACTCACACCACCTGGAACACCACAGCGTAATGGTGTGTCCGAACATCGAAACCGTACTTTATCAAATATGGTGTGT
The DNA here is from genome assembly GCF_002162155.2 of Triticum dicoccoides. Lineage (NCBI taxonomy): Eukaryota > Viridiplantae > Streptophyta > Magnoliopsida > Poales > Poaceae > Triticum > Triticum dicoccoides. The sequence continues at coordinate 461,216,943 of NC_041390.1, forward strand.
TCTATGATGTGTCTTACTGATTTACCGCTATCGTTTTGGGGTTATGCATTAGAGACAGCTGCATTCACGTTAAATAGGGCACCATCTAAATCCGTTAAGACAACACCGTATGAACTATGGTTTGGCAAGAAACCTAAGCCGTCGTTTCTTAAAGTTTGGGATTGCGACACTTATGTCAAAAGGCTTCAGCCTGATAAGCTCGAACCCAAATCGGAGAAGTGTGTCTTCATAGGATACCCTAAGGAAACAATTGGGTACACCTTCTACCACATATACGAAGGAAAGATCTTTGTTGCCAAGAATGGATCCTTTCTAGAGAAGGAGTTTCTCTCGAAATAAGTGACTGGGAGGAACGTAGAACTTGATGAGGTAATTGTTCCTTCTCTCGAATTGGAAAGTAGCACATCAGATAAATCCGTTCCCGTGATGCCTACACCAAATAGAGAGGAAGCTAATGATGATGATCATGAAACCTCGGATCAAGTTACTACTGGACCTCATAGGTCGAACAGAGCATGTTCTGCACCAGAGTGGTATGGTAATCCTGTCCTGGAAGTCATGTTATTAGACCATGGCGGACCTACAAACTATGAAGAAGCTATGATGAGCCCAAATTCTGATAATTGGCTTGAGGCCATGACATCTGAGATAGGATCCGTGTATGAGAATAAAGTATGGACTTTGGTGGACTTGCCTGATGATCGGCAAGCCATTCAGAATAAATGGATCTTCAAGAAGAAGACAGACGCTGATGGTAATGTCACCATCTACAAAGCTCGACTTGTCGCAAAAGGTTTTCGACAAGTTCAAGTGGTTGACTACGATGAGACTTTCTCACCTGTAGCGATGCTTAAGTGATAACCCACAAGTATAGGGGATCAGTTGTAGCCCCTTTCGATAAGTAAGAGTGTCGAACCCAACGAGGAGCTAAAGGTAGAACAAATATTCCCTCAAGTTCTATCGACCACCGATACAACTCTACACACGCTTTACGTTCGCTTTACCTAGAACAAGTATGAAACTAGAAGTACTTTGAAGGTGTTGTAGGATAGGTTTGTAAGATAATAAAGAGCGTGTAAATAAAAACTAGAGGATGTTTAGATAAAGAAACAACTAAGTTAGTTTTAGTAGAGAGCTTTTTGTCACAAGAAAGTTATTTGTCCCTAGGCAATCGATAACTAGACTGGTAATCATTATTGCAATTTTACATGAGGGAGATGCATAAGCTAACATACTTTCTCTCCTTGGATCATATGCACTTATGATTGGAACTCTACCAAACATCCATAACTACTAAATATCATTAAGGTAAAACCCAACCATAGCATTAAAATATCAAGTCCTCTTTACTCCCATACGCGAACAACCTACTTACTCGGGTTTAAGCTTCTGTCACTCACGCCATCCACCATAAGCAAATCATGAACATATTGCAAACCCTACAGCGGGTATCACTCACGCTTGCGTGACACGGATAGCACCAATAATAAAACATACAACTCAAACCAATCACGATCATCAATTAACCCATAGGACAAAAGGGATCTACTCAAACATCATAGGATAGCCATACATCGTTAGGAAATAATATATAGCATTGAGAACCATCTTTAAGTAGAGATTACAGCGCGGAGAAGAGGTGTTACACCATTGCATAGAGGGGGAGAGAGTTGGTGATGACAGCGGTGAAGTTGTTGGTGTAGATTGTCGTCACGATGATGGCCCCAGCGGCGTTTCGGCGCCACCGAGAGAGAGAGGGAGAGAGCCCCCTCCTTCTTCTTCTTCCTTGACCTTCCCCCTAGATGGGAGAAGGGTTTCTCCTCTGGTCCATGGCCTCCATGGTGGTGGAGGGGCGGGAGCCCCTCCAGGATTGGATCTCTCCCTGTTTCCTTCTGTTTCCACGCTCCCAGATTCTGGCCTTTCACCGTTTCTTAAATTCCCGGAGATCCATAACTCTGATTGGGCTGAAATTTTAACATGATTTTTATTAGAATATTAGCTTTCTTGCGCCAGAAGAAGGGCAACAACCGCCTTACGAGGTGACCACAAGGGCCCAGGGCACGCCCCCCACCCTTGTGGGGCCCTCGGGCATCATCTCGCATTGATTCCACTTCCCCAAAATTCACATATATTCCAATAAAAATCCCCATAAGTTTTTATCCCATTTGGACTCCATTTTATATGGATTTTCCACAAAACAAAAAACATGCAACAAACAGGAACTGACACTGGGCACTAGATCAATATGTTAGTCCAAGAAAATCATATAAATTGTTACCAAAAGTATGTAAAAGTTGTAGAATATTGGCATGGAACAATCAAAAATTATAGATACGACGGAGACGTATCAGCATCCCCAAGTTAATTCCTACTCGTCCTCGAGTAGGTAAATGATAAAAGGATTTTTTTGGATGTGGAATGCTACCTAACATAATCTTGATCATATATCTAATCATGGCATGAATATTAAGACACGAGTGATTCAAAGCAATAGTCTATCATTTGACATAAAGACAATAATACTTCAAGCATACTAATAAAGCAATCATGCCTTTTAAAAATAGCATGGCAAAAGAAAGTTATCCCTACAAAATCATATAGTCTGGCTATGCTCCATCTTCACCACACAAAGTATTTCATCATGCACAACCCCGATGACAAGCCAAGCAATTGTTTCATACTTTTTGTGTTCTCAAACTTTTTCAACTTTCATGCAATACATGAGTGTGAGCCATGGATATAGCACTATAGGTGGAATAAATATGATGGTGGAGGTTGTGTGGAGAAGACAAAAAAGGAGAAAGTCTCACATCGACGCGACTAATAAATGGTATATGGAGATGCCCATCAATCGATGTCAATGTGAGGAGTAGGGATTGCCATGCAACAGATGCACTAAGAGAAGTGTATGAAAGCTCAAACTGGAAACAACGTGGGTGTACATCCAACTTGCTTGCTCATGAAGACCTCGGGCATTTGAGGAAGCCCATCATCAAAATATACAAGCCAAGTTCTATAATGAAAATTCCAACTAGTGTATGAAAGTGATAACTCAAGAGACTCTCTATATGAAGAACATGGTGCTACTTTGAAGCACAAGTGTGGTAAAAGGATAGTAGCATTGCCCCTTCTCTATTTTTCTCTCATCATTTTTCTTCTTTTTTTTCTTTTTTCTTTCTTTTTTTCTTTTTTGGGGCTCTCCTTTTTTTGGCCACTTTTTTTCGTCCGGAGTCTCATCCCGACTTGTGGGGGAATCATTGTCTCCATCATCCTTTCCTCAATGGGACAATGCTCTAATAATGATGATCATCACATTTTCATTTACTTACAAATCGATATCTTAGAACAAAGTATGACTCTATATGAATGCCTCTGGCAATATACCAGGATGTGCAATGATCTAGCGTAGCAAAGATATCAAAAATCGGACAAGCCATGGAAATATCATGCTAGCTATCTTACGATCATGCAAAGCAATATGACAATGAATGCTTAAGTCATGTATATGATGATGGAAGTTGCATGGCAATATATCTCGGAATGGCTATGGAAATGCCATGATAGGTAGGTATGGTGGCTGTTTTGAGGAAGATATAAGGAGGCTTATGTGTGACAGAGCGTATCATATCATGGGGTTTGGATGCATCGGTGAAGTTTGCACCGACTCTCGAGGTGAGAAAGGGCAATGCACGGTATCGAAGAAGCTAGCAATGATGGAAGGGTGATAGTGCGTATAATCCATGGACTCAACATTAGTCATAAAGAACTCACATACTTATTGCAAAAATTTATTAGCTATCGAAAAAAATACTACACGCATGCTCCTAGGGGGTAGATTGGCAGGAAAATACCATCGCTCGTCCCCGACCGCCACTCATAAGGAAGACAATCAAAAACAAATCATGCTCCGACTTCGTCACATAACGGTTCACCATACGTGAATGCTTCGGGAATCACAAACCTTAACACAAGTATTTCTACCAGTCTATAATTCCTCACAAGCATGAATCTAATATCACCATCTTTATATCGCAAAACTATTACAAGGAATCAAACATATCATATTCAATGATCTACAAGTTTATGTAGGATTTTATGACTAACCATGTGAATGACCAATTCCTGGTGACTCTCTAAATAGATATAAGTGAAGCAAGAGAGTTTAATTCTTTCTACAAAAGATATGCCCACGCTCTAACAAATATAAGTGAAGCAAAAGATACAAATGGTGGTTTTCTATGTGTAGGGAAACAGACAATCCAAACTTCAAATGATATAAGTGAAGCACATGAAGTGTTCTATAAAGCCATACTCAAAAGATATAAGTGAAGTGCATGAAGCATTCTATAAATCAACCAAGGACTATCTCATACCAGCATGGTGCATTTATTAAAATAAAAATAAAAAGGCACACGATGATCCAAGATTTACGCATATCATGTGACGAATAAAAATATAGCTCCAAGTAAAATTACCGATGATCGTTAGAAGAAAGAGGGGATGCCTTCCGGGGCATCCCCAGCTTAGTTGCTTGGGTATCCTTGATTATTACCTTGGGACGCCTCGGGCATCCCCAAGCATAGGATCTTGCCACTCCTTATTCCTTCATCCATCGTGATCTCACCCAAAACTTGAAAACTTTAATCACACAAAACTTAACAAACCCTCATGAGATCTGTTAGTATAATAAAGCACATCACCACTTTAAGTATTGTTGCAAACCCATTAATAATTTATTTTTCCGTTGTAGCTACTGTATTATAACTTCTCTATGGCTTATACCACCAATAAAATCGATAGTTTCATCAAAACTAGCAAAACAATGCATCAAAAACAGAATCTGTCTTAAACAGGACAGTCTGTAGGAATATGAACATCTACCATACCTTTGTAGCTCCAAAAATTCTGAAGAATTAGGACAAAATAAATAATTTGTATAGAAGTATTGGGAAAAAAGTTTCAGAAACATTCGACGTTCCAGTAAAAAATGAAAATTCACGCACTACAGCCAAAGTTTCTGTTTTTGCACTCCCCAAACCAGACAAGCAATCTAATCATCCTAAAGGCAAATCTTGGCACATTATTTTTATAATACAAAGGATTTGTACAAGGGGAAATATTTTTGTTGAGAAGTTTCTGTAATCAAGGTTTCCAAAGTTAAAATGGGCATGAACAAAGTTCACGGAGCTCCCCCACTTCAACGGTGCTCGTCTTTCTTACTTTCACTTTTCTTTTTGAAAAGTTTTAGGTTCCCCTCAATATTTTTTCGTTTTTAAACTTTATAAAAGCACACAACAGAATAAAATGACACTCTAAAACTTCCGGGTTGTCTCCCTGGCAGCGCTTTATTTAAAGCCATTAAGCTAAGCATATAGTGCTCAAGTAATGGATCCACCAGGATCCCAAGGTATATCAAAGCCAATTTTAATTAAAATGATTTGTGATTTAGTAGTGAGCACAAAGTAACATATATCATGCAACATCGAAATCTATCTCTCTTCCTATGCATCGGCATGTCATAAAAGAACAATCCATGCATTCAAAGTAAAGGCCAGTACATAGCATAAACAATTTCTTGCAATTTTATTGTATTAGAAACATAGAGAGGCAGAGATGTAGTTCCTCTCACATAATAATTGCAAGTACGAGCAGCAAGCACATGCATATTATATTCATCAAAATCATCATGTGAAATAGTAGAACGTAACCCATCAATATAGTACTTAATAAGCACAAACTTCTCCGATTGACATAGGATAACAGGACTATCATGTGTAGGTGTGATACGTCTCCAACGTATCTATAATTTATGAAGTATTCATGCTGTTATATTATCATTCTTAGGTGTTTTACAATCATTTTATAGCAACTTTATATTGACATAGTGCCCAGTGCCAGTTGCTATTTTTGCTTGTTTTTTACATCGTAGAAAAACAATACCAAATGGAGTCCAAACGCAGCGAAACTTTTTGGAGATTTTTTGGACCAGAAGACCACTAATGGGCCAAGGAAGTACCAGAGGGGTGCCCTGAGGGGGGCACAACCCACCTAGGCACGTCTGGGGACCAGGCGCTCCCTGGTGGGTTGTGCCCACCTCGGAAGCCTCCCGCATCGCCTCTTCGCCCTATAAATCGTCAAATATTCCAAAAACCTTCGGGGCAACCCTAGATCAGAAATTCCGCTGTCGCAAGCCTCTATAGCCACGAAAAACCAATATATATCCTGTTCTGGCACCCTAACAGAGGGGGAAACCATCACTGGTGGCCATCTTCATCATCCCGGCGACCACCATGATGAGGAGGGAGTAGTCCACCCTCAGGGTTGAGGGTTTGTACCAGTAGCTAATGTCTACTACACAACCTTCTTCTTGTATACGTTGTTGGGCCTCCAAGTGCAGAGGTTTGTAGGACAGTAGCAAATTTCCCTCAAGTGGATGACCTAAGGTTTATCAATCCGTAGGAGGCATAGGATGAAGATGGTTTCTCTCAAGCAACCCTGCAACCAAATAACAAAGAGTCTCTTGTGTCCCCAACACACCCAATAAAATGGTAAATTGTATAGGTGCACTAGTTCGGCAAAGAGATGGTGATACAAGTGCAATATGGACAGTAGATAAAGGTATTTGTAATCTGAAATTATAAAAACAGCAAGGTAACGAATGATAAAAGTGAGCATAAACGGTGTTGCGATGTTTGGAAATAAGGCCTAGGGTTCATACTTTCGCTAGTGCAAGTTCCCTCAACAATACTAACATAATTGGATCATAAAACTATCCCTCAACATGCAACAAAGAGTCACTCCAAAGTCACTAATAGCGGAGAACGAACGAAGAGATTATGGTAGGGTACGAAACCACCTCAAAGTTATTCTTTCCAATCAATCCGTTGGGCTATTGCTATAAGTGTCACAAACAGCCCTAGAGTTCGTACTAGAATAACTCCTTAAGATACAAATCAACCAAAACCCTAATGTCACCTAGATACTCCAATGTCACCTAAAGTATCCATGGGTACGATTATACGATATGCATCACACAATCTCAGATTCATCTATTCAACCAACACATAGAACCTCAAAGAGTGCCCCAAAGTTCTACCGGAGAATCACGACGAAAACGTGTGCCAACCCCTATGCATAGGTTCATGGGCGGAACCCGCAAGTTGATCACCAAAACGTACATCAAGTGAATCACGTGGTATCCCATTGTCACCACAGATACGCACGGCAAGACATACATCAAGTGTTCTCAAATCTTTAAAGACTCAATCCGATAAGATTACTTCAAAGGGGAAACTCAATTCATTACAAGAGAGTAGAGGGGGGAAGAAAATATCATAGGATCCAACTATAATAGCAAAGCTCGCGATACATCAAGATCGTACCACCTCAAGAACACAAGAGAGAGAGAGAGATCAAACACATAGCTACTGGTACATACCCTCAGCCCCGAGGGAGAACTACTCCCTCCTCGTCATGGAGAGCACCGAGATGATGAAGATGGCTACCGGAGAGGGATTCCCCCTCCGGCAGGGTGCCGGAACGGGTCTAGATTGGTTTTCGGTGGCTACTGAGGCTTCTGGCGGTGGAACTCCCGATCTATTGTGCTCTCGGATGTTTTTAGGGTATATGGAGATATATAGGCAGAAGAAGTACGTCAGGGGGGCCACGAGGGGTCACGAGGGTGGAGGGCGCGCCCAGGGGGGTGGGCGCGCCCTCCTGCCCCGTGACCTCCTCGCAGATCCCCCGACATGCACTCCAAGTCTTCTGGGCTTCTTTCCTTCCAAAAATGAGTTCCGTGATGTTTCAGGTCAATTGGACTCCGTTTGATTTTCCTTTTCTTCGAAACCCTAAAACAGGGTAAAAAACAGAAGCTGGCACTAGGCTCTCGGTTAATAGGTTAGTCCCAAAAATGATATAAAAGTGTATAATAAAGCCCATAAACATTCAAAACAGTAAATAATATAGCATGGAGCAATCAAAAATTATAGATACGTTGGAGACGTATCAGCATCCCCAAGCTTAATTCCTGCTCATCCTCGAGTAGGTAAATGATAAAAGAAAGAGTTTTTGATGCGGAGTGCTACTTGGCATAGTTTCAATGTAATTCTTCTTAATTGTGGCATGAATATTCAGATCCATAAGATTCAAGACAAAAGTTCATATTGACATAAAAATAATAATACTTCAAGCATACTAACTAAGCAATTATGTCTTCTCAAAATAACATGGCCAAAGAAAGCTATCCCTACAAAATCATATAGTCTGGTTATGCTCTATCTTCACCACACAAAATATTTAAATCATGCACAACCCCAATGACAAGCCAAGCAATTGTTTCATACTTTTGATGTTCTCAAACTTTTTCAATCTTCACGCAATACATGAGCGTGAGCCATGGATATAAGACTATAGGTGGAATGGAATGGTGGTTGTGGAGAAGACAAAAAGGGAGAAGATAGTCTCACATCAACTAGGCGTATCAACGGGCTATGGAGATGCGCATCAATAGATATCAATGTGAATGAGTAGGGATTTCCATGCAACAGATGCACTAGAGCTATAAATGTATGAAAGCTCAAAAAGAAACTAAGTGGGTGTGCATCCAACTTGCTTGCTCACGAAGACCTAGGGCATTTTGAGGAAGCCCATCTTTGGAATATACAAGCCAAGTTCTATAATGAAAGATTCCCACTAGTTTATGAAAGTGACAACATAGGAGACTCTCTATTATGAAGATCATGGTGCTACTTTGAAGCACAAGTGTGGTAAAAGGATAGTAGCATTGCCTCTTCTCTCTTTTTCTCTCATTTTTTTATTTGGGCCTTCTCTTTTTTATGGCCTCTTTTTTCTTTTTTTATTTGGGCTTCTTTGGCCTCTTTTATTTATTTATTTTCGTCCGGAGTCTCATCCCGACTTATGGGGGAATCATAGTCTCCATCATCCTTTCCTCGCTAGGACAATGCTCTAATAATGATGATCATCACACTTTTATTTACTTACAACTCAAGAATTACAACTCGATACTTAGAGCAAGATATGACTCTATATGAATGCCTCTGGCGGTGTACCAGGATGTGCAATGACTCATGAGTGACATGTATGAAAGAATTATGAATGGTGGCTTTGCCACAAATACAATGTCGACTACATGATCATGCTAAGCAATATGACAATGATGGAGTGTGTCATAATAAACAGAACGGTGGAAAGTTGCATGGCAATATATCTCGGAATGGATATGGAAATGCCATAATAGGTAGGTATGGTGGCTGTTTTGAGGAAGGTATATGGTGGGTTTATGGTACCGGCGAAAGTTGCGCGGTACTAGAGAGGCTAGCAATGGTGGAAGGTCGAGAGTGCGTATAATCCATGGACTCAACATTAGTCATAAAGAACTCACATACTTATTGCAAAAATCTATTAGTTATTGAAACAAAGTACTACACACATGCTCCTAGGGGGATAGATTGGTAGGAAAAGACCATCGCTCGTCCCCGACCACCACTCATAAGGAAGACAATCAATAAATAAATCATGCTCCGACTTCATCACATAACGGTTCACCATACGTGCATGCTACGGGAATCACAAACTTCAACACAAGTATTTCTCAAATTCATAACCACTCAACTAGCATGACTCTAATATCACCATCTCCATATCTCAAAACAATTATCAAGTATCAAACTTCTCATAGTATTCAAGACACTCATAAGAGAATTTTATTATTCTTGAATACCTAGCATATTGGGATTTTAAGCAAATTACCATGCTATTTAAGGCTCTCAAAATAATCTAAGTGAAGCATGAGAGTTCATCTATTTCTATAAAATAAAACGACCACCGTGCTCTAAAAGGATATAAGTGAAGCACTAGAGTAAATGACAAACTACTCCGAAAGATATAAGTGAAGATCAATGAGTAGTCGAATAATTATGCAACTATGTGAAGACTCTCTAACATTTAATAATTTCAGATCTTGGTATTTTATTCAAACAGCAAGAAAATCAAAAGAAAATGACATCTAAGAATATCAAACATCATGTGAAGAAGCAAAAACTTAGGATCAACTGATACTAACCGATAGTTGTTGAAGAAGAAAGGTGGGATGCCAACCCGGGCATCCCCAAGCTTAGATGCTTGAGACTTCTTGAAATATTATCCTGGGGTGCCTTGGGCATCCCCAAGCTTGAGCTTTTGTGTCTCCTTAATTCCTCTCATATCACGGTCTCCCTAAATCTCAAAAGCTTCATCCACACAAAACTCAACAAGGACTCGTGAGATAAGTTAGTATAAACCATTGCCAAAACCTTATCATACTCTACTGTAGCAAATCACTAATATTATTATTCAACATTACTAAATGCCTCTGCATATTTAATAGTCCTATCCTCAAATAGAATCATTAAAGAAGCAAACATATGCAAACAATGCAAACATAACAGCAATCTGCCTAAACAGGATAGTCTGTAAAGAATTCAGCAACATCCATACTTCCCTAGCTCCAAATATTATTAAAGAAAATTTCCACTGTAGTAAATTTATCAGAGCTTAATATTCAAAAGGTTTCAACATTTTATCACATTCTGACTTTTCTAGGGAATTATTGCAACAGCGGTAAACTGTCTGTTTTCAAACAGCAACAAGTATATGGTACCATAGGCATAGTGGAGGCTATCAATGCCAATTTTATTGAAATAAAAGATGAAAAACATTGTTCTAAATAAAAGAAATCAAATCCTAACAAAATAAATTGACGCTCCAAGCAAAACACATATCATGTGGCGAATAAAAATATAGCTCCAAGTAAAGTTACCGATGAACGAAGACGAAAGAGGGGATGCCTTCTGGGGCATCCCCAAGCTTAGGCTCTTGAATATCCTTGAATATTACCTTGGGGTGCCTTGGGCATCCCCAATCTTAGTCTCTTGCCACTCCTTATTCCATAGTCCATCGAATCCTTACCCAAAACTTGAAAACTTCACAACACAAAACTTAACAGAAAACTCGTAAGCTCCGTTAGTATAAGAAAATAAACACCACTTCAAGGTACTGTAATGAACTCATTATTTATTTATATTGCTGTTAAATCTACTGTATTCCAACTTCTCTATGGTTTATAGACTATTTACTAGCCATAGATTCATTAAAATAAGCAAACAACACACGAAAAACAGAATCTGTCAAAACAGAACAGTCTGTAGTAATCTGGATCAAACCTATACTTCTGGAACTCATAAAATTCTCAAATAAATTGCTGGACCTGAGTAATTTATCTATTAATCATCTTAAAAAAGAATTAACTAAATATCACTTTCCAAATAAAAATGGCAGCAATTATCGTGAGCGCTAAAGTGTTTCTGTTTTTGACAGCATGATCAACAAGACTTTCCCCAAGTCTTCCCAAAGGTTCTACTTGGCACAAACACTAATTAAAATCATAAAACCACATCTAAACAGAGGCTAGATGAATTATTTATTACTAAACAGGAACAAAAAGCAAGGGAAAAAAATAAAATTGGGTTGCCTCCCAACAAGCGCTATCGTTTAATGCCCCTAGCTAGGCATGATGATTTCAATGATGCTCACATAAAGGATAAGAATTGAAACATAAAGAGAGCATCATGAAGAATATAACTAGCACATTTAAGTCTAACACAATTCCTATGCATAGGGATTTTGTGAGCAAACAACTTATGGGAACAATAATCAACTAGCATAGGAAGGCAAAACAAGCATAACTTCAAGATTTTCAACACATAGAGAGGAAACTTGATATTATTGCAATTCCTACAAGCATATATTCCTCCCTCATAATAATTTTCAGTAGCATCATGAATGAATTCAACAATATAACCAGCACTTAAAGCATTCTTTTCATGATCTATAAGCATATAAATTTTATTACTCTCCACATAAGCAAAATTCTTCTCACGAATAATAGTGGGAGCAAACTCAACAAAATAATTATCATGTGAGGCACAATCCAATTGAAAACTAAAATCATGATGACAAGTTTCATGGATATCATCATTCTTTATAGCATACAAGTCATCACAATAATCATCATATATAGCAACTTTGTTCTCATAATCAATTGGAACCTCTTCCGAAATAGTGGATTCATCACAAAATAAAGTCATGACCTCTACAAATCCACTTTCATCAATATAATCATCATAAATAGGAGGCATGATTTCATCATAATAAATTTTCTTCAAAACTTGGGGGACAAAAAATATCATCTTCATCAAACATAGCTTCCCCAAGCTTGTGGCTTTGCATATCATTAGCATCATGGATATTCAAGGAATTCATACTAACAACGTTGCAATCATGCTCATCATTCAAATATTTAGTGCCAAACATTTTATAGATTTATTCTTCTAGCACTTGAGCACAATTATCCTTTCCATCATACTCACGAAAGATATTAAAAAGGTGAAGCGTATGAGACAAACTCAATTCCATTTTTTATAGTTTTCTTTTATAAACTAAACTAGTTATAAAACAAGAAACTAAAAGACTCGATTGCAAGATCTAAAGATATACCTTCAAGCACTCACCTCCCCGGCAATGGCGCCAGAAAAGAGCTTGATGTTTACTACACAACCTTCTTCTTGTAGACATTGTTGGGCCTCCAAGTGTAGAGGTCTGTAGGACAGTAGCAAATTTCCCTCAAGTGGATGACCAAAGGTTTACCAATCTGTAGGAGGCGTAGGATGAAGATGGTCTCTCTCAAGCAACCCTGCAACCAAATAACAAAGAGTCTCTTGTGTCCCCAACACACCCAATTCAATGGTAAATTGTATAGGTGCACTAGTTCGGCGAAGAGATGGTGATACAAGTGCAATATGGATAGTAGATAAAGGTATTTGTAATCTGAAATTATAAAAACAGCAAGGTAATGAATGATAAAAGTGAGCGTAAACGGTATTGCAATGTGTGGAAATAAGGCCTAGGGTTCATACTTTCGCTAGTGCAAGTTCCCTCAACAATACTAACATAATTGGATCATAAAGCTATCCCTCAACATGCAACAAAGAGTCACTCCAAAGTCACTAATAGCGGAGAATGAACAAAGAGATTATGGTAGGGTACGAAACCACCTCAAAGTTATTCTTTCCAATCAATCCGTTGGGCTATTCCTATAAGTGTCACAAACAGCCCTAGAGTTCGTACCAGAATAACACCTTAAGATACAAATCAACCAAAACCATAATGTCACCTAGATACTCCAATGTCACCTAAAGTATCCGTGGGTATGATTATACGATATGCATGACACAATCTCAGATTCATCTATTCAACCAACACATAGAACCTCAAAGAGTGCCCCAAAGTTCCACCAGAGAATCACGACGAAAACGTGTGCCAACCCCTATGCATAGGTTCATGGGCGGAACATGCAAGTTGATCACCAAAACATACATCAAGTGAATCACGTGGTATCCCATTGTCACCACAGATACACACGGCAAGACATACATCAAGTGTTCTCAAATCTTTAAAGACTCAATCCGATAAGATTACTTCAAAGGGAAACTCAATTCATTACAAGAGAGTAGAGGGGGGAAGAAAACATCATAGGATCCAACTATAATAGCAAAGCTCGCGATACATCAAGATCATATCACCTCAAGAACACGAGAGAGAGAGATCAAACACATAGCTACTGGTACATACCCTCAGCCCTGAGGGAGAACTACTCCCTCCTCGTCATGGAGAGCACCGGGATGATGAAGATGGCCACCGGAGAGGAATTCCCCCTCCGGCAGGGTGCCGGAACGGGTCTAGATTGGTTTTCGGTGGCTACGGAGGCTTCTAGCGGCGGAACTCCCGATCTATTGTGCTCTTGAATGTTTTTAGGGCATATGGAGATATATAGGCAGAAGAAGTACGTCAGGGGGGCCACGAGGGGCTCACGAGGGTGGAGGGCGCGCCCAGGGGGTGGGCGCGCCCCCTGCCTCGTGACCTCCTCGCAGATCCCCCGACGTGCACTCCAAGTCTTCGGGGCTTCTTTCCTTCCAAAAATGAGTTCCGTGAAGTTTCAGGTCAATTGGACTCCGTTTGATTTTCCTTTTCTTCGAAACCCTAAAACAGGATAAAAAACAGAAACTGACACTGGGCTCTGGGTTAATAGGTTAGTCCCAAAAATGATATAAAAGTGTATAATAAAGCCCATAAACATTCAAAACAGTAAATAATATAGCATGGAGCAATCAAAAATTATAGATACGTTGGAGACGTATCAGTAGCTATGTGTTTAATCTTGCTCTCTCTCTCTCGTGTTCTTGAGATGTCATGATCTTGATGTATCGCGGGCTTTGTTAATATAGTTCGATCATATGGTGTTTCTCCCTCTCTATGTTGTTGTGATGAATTGAGTTTTCCCTTTGAGATTTCGTTTTATCGGATTGAATACTTTATGGATTTGAGAGCCCTTGGTATATGTCTTGCATATGAATACCCGTGGTGACAATGGGGTATTATATTGATTCACTTAAGATATGTTTTGGCACTCAACTCGTGGATTCCCGAGGTGACATTGGGGTAATCTATGCATAGGGGTTGATGCACGTTCTCGTCTTTTGTTTCTACGGTAGAAAACTTGGGGCAATCTATGAGGTTCTTTGTGTTGGATTGAGTATTATGAATATGAATTCGCTTTGGTGTTATTTTAGTATGAACTCTTGATAGATCGATCGGAAAGAATAACTTAGTGTTATTTTAGTACGAACTCTTGATAGATCGACCGGAAAGAATAACTTGGTGTTATTTTAGTATGAACTCTTGGATAGATCAATCGGAAAGAATACGCATAAACAATTTCTTCTTATGTTCTCCGCTAGATAGGAACTTTGGAGTGATTCTTCATCGCACTTTGAGGGATGGTTATATGATCCAATTAGATCAGCATTGTTGAGAGACTGCACTAGCGAAAGTATGGACTCTAGGGCTCATTTTCAAGCTTTGCAATACCGTTCGTGCTCCATTTTATCAATTGCTACCTTGTCGTTTTTATTGACACTATCATAAAAATCAATATCTACTATCATTACTACACTTGTATCACCATCTCTTCACCGAACTAGTGCACCTATACAATTACCATTGCATTTGGTATGTTGGGGACATAAGAGACATTTTATTATTTGGTTGCAGGGTTGTCTGAGAGAGAGTATATCTTCATCCTACGCCTCCCACGTATTGATAAACCTTAGGTCATCAACTTGAGGGAAATTTGCTACTGTCCTAAAAAACTCTGCGCTTGGAGGCCCAACACGAGTCTACAAGAACAAGTTGTGTAGTAGACATCAAACTCTTTTCTGGCGCCATTGCCGGGGAGGTGAGTGCTTGAAGGTATATCTTCAAATCTTGCAATCGAATCTTTTAGTTTCTTGTTTTATGTAGCGATCCAACCTCAATAGGTCAAATCTCTGTGCATAAGTGTCATCCCTGGATCGGTAATGCTGACACACACAGTACTTGAAGGATTTATAACAGAGTGCAATCACACACTTAATACATCGATAGTCTCAAGAGAGAACTTATTACAATAATATGGCTTAAGGCCATCTAAATGTGATAAGAGCGGAAGGCTTCAAAGATAAAGTGAGTCCATCAACTCCAATGGCATAGCTGAATGCACGACAACGACCTAGCGCACCTTACTCTTTGTCTGAAAAGTCTGCAACATAATATGTTGCAGCCTGAAAACGGGTCAGCACATGGAATATGCTGGCAAAATAACACTGTAGAGCAATGAACAACATAAAAACTAACACTACATGCATATATGGCTGGTGGAGGCACTATGGTTATTATGTTTTTTGCGAAAAGCTAATTTTTTCCTAGAACAAAGGAATATATTTTGTTTAACTATCATGGTAGTTGATAAACATTGAGAAGGTTCCTCCAGCTCAATCCCAATTAAACAATATTAAGAACCCAACAAATTAATTTAGAGTGATGAGATCAAATCAATAATTCAAGAACCAGATACTCAAGATGTCCATAACCGGGGACACGGCTAACCATGATTAGTTTGTACACTCTGTAGGGGTTTGTGCACTTTTCCCCACAAGACTCAATCTCCTCCATTTGTTTTCTCGCACTACATGGTGTTTGAGAAACGAATGACCGAGACACAGTCTTTCTGAAGCATTAACTATTTACTCTGGGTAGACAGTACCACCCACATCCCCTACATCTACTAGCCTACCACTGAAAGAGGTCACACAATGTACTCAACTATGCCAGAGCCCATAATGGCTTGTGGCTGCACATGAAAGTTTCCAGCATGAAAAATCTTATGATCCCTTTGAGCCTGGGTGGCGAACCGTAGGATGATCACACGAGTACTCCAGGATATCCTAGGACAACACTCGATTCTCCAGGTGCTCGCAACCAACCCACCCGGATGTGTATTAAAGTAGCCATCTTAAGTTAACCATTAACATCTCTCACATATGACATGGATCACTCAACCAAACCACGTCTACGAGCAAAACATAACAGTAATAGCATAACATAGAAGTAACTCTCATGGTTTGATATAAAAGTCAATAGGTTCTACCTCATCATCTACTTCCCAAACCCACATATTAATTAGATCCTACTCTTGTAATATTTGAGGGTTGAGACTAATGCATAAAAACTGGGTAATAACGGGGTATGATCAAAGTGTTACTTGCCCTGCTGACGATCCTCAAACCCTAGAGACTCGTAGTAGCATGCTTCGCACTCCGAAAATTCGATCACAAACAAACAATAGCATACATAAGCACTCAAGAATAGATGCAAGGGTAAAACTCAGATGAGAAATTCCAAACTGAAAGTTCAACTAAAGTGCTTCAGTTTGCAAAATGAATCAATCAAATCGGAGCTACGAAACTCAAACTACGATCGAAAGAAGTTCGAAATCAAATCCGCTTGAAACCAAATTTTAATTTTTCAAAACCATGTTGAAGTTGGTTAACTGGAAAGAGGGGTTCGAGATGAAGATTTTGGCGTTGGTTTCACTAGATTGGGACGAACGGTTAAAAAGTTGCGAGGGTTTGAAGATGAGGGGCTAATCTGCGATAAAAATAATCGTGGATAGGTCCTTGGTAGGAAAAAAAATAAAAAGAAAAGACTAATGAACGAACGTTCGCTAGCAGAGACAAACGAACGAATGCGTTCATAAACAGAGGCTTACGGGCGAACGTTTGCTAATGAAACCGGAGAAAACCGAGAAAACCCTAATACTAAAAAACCGATCTAGACCTAAACCAAAAAAACCGAGGCGGTTTTTATACCGGTCAACGGCGGCGCGGCTCCGGCATGGCAACGGCGAGGCGGGGCGGCGGTGTGGTGCAGCGGCACGGTGCTAGGCGGCGACGGCTAAAGGCGGCTGTGGCGGGCCTCGGTCCTACTTAAAGGCCGGGGGGTGAGGCGGCTTGGGGAGGGGGTCGCCGGGAGGAGGAGTCCTCCCCGGACTCGGCTGCGGTAGCGTGCGCCGGCCGGACTCCTGCCCGGAGTTGGTCGGGGCGAGGGGGTCGGCTGCGGTGGCGGCCTGGCTCGGGTAGGCCTTTGGCCCAGTCGGGCGCGTGACTTTTTTTAAAATAAAATTCTGCCGAAGAAAAATCCTAAATAAATATAAAAATCTAAAAATGCCAAAAATAATTTTCACCGTCTAAATAAAATATTTAGAGCAAACTGAACATTTTTCTGGCCTAAAAATGCAATTTTGAAAAAATACATATTTTCTAATTCAAATAAATCTTGAATAAAATCTGAATAAAATATTTAATTGATTTTAAAATCTTCCCTCCAATATTCCTCTTATTTTGGAGAAGTCATTTTTATCTCCACTCTTTTATTTTGATATTTGAAATATTCGGAGAGAAAAGTATTAAAACCAAAACGATCCTCTTTTTCAAATTTGAGAAAAATTCAAATATGAAAATAATGAAATCCCCAACTCACTTCGTGGGTCCTTGAGTTGCTTAGGATTTTCTAGGATTGCAAACGAACTGCAAATAAAATATGATATTGATATGATGACCTATGTATAACATCCAAATTGAAAATTTGGGATGTTACAAACCTACCCCCCTTAAAATGAATCTCGCCCTCAAGATTCGGGTTGGCTAGAAAATAGGTGTGGGTGGTCTTTTCATAGGTCTTTGAGGGAGTCCTGGATTAGGGGGTGTTCGGGTAGCCGGACTATACCTTCAGCCGGACTCCTGGACTATGAAGATACAAGATTGAAGACTTCGTCCCGTGTCCGGATGGGACTTTCCTTGGCGTGGAAGGCAAGCTTGACGATGCGGATATTCAAGATCTCCTACCATTGTAAACGACTCTATGTAATCCTAACCCTATCCGGTGTCTATATAAACCGGAGGGTTGTAGTCCGTAGGCAATCAACTCCATATACAACAATCATACCATAGGCTAGCTTCTAAGGTTTAGCCTCCTTGATCTCGTGGTAGATCTACTCTTGTACTACCCATACCATCAATATTAATCAAGCAGGACGTAGGGTTTTACCTCCATCAAGAGGGCCCGAACCTGGGTAAAACATCGTGTTCCCTGCCTCCTGTTACCATCCGGCCTAGACGCACAGTTCGGGACCCACTACCCGAGATCCGCCGGTTTTGACACCGACATTGGTGCTTTCATTGAGAGTTCCTCTGTGTCGTCGCCTTTAGGCCCGATGGCTCCTTTGATCATCAACAACGATGCGGTCTAGGGTGAGACTTTCCTCCCCGGACAGATCTTTGTCTTCGGCGGCTTCGCTCTGCGGGCCGATTCGCTCGGCCACCTGGAGCAGATTGAAAGCTACGCCCCTGGCCATCAAGTCAGGTTTGGAAGCTTAAACTACACGGCTGACATCTGCAGAGACTCGATCTTCGACGGGCTCGAGCCACAGCCAAGCACGCCGCACTATCTCGAGAGGCATGATCTAGCTCTGCCCCCGGACAGTGTCCTGGAGGCTGCACACGCATCGGTTCCAACCCTAACTCTGAGCCTATTGCGCCAATCGAGGACGAGCGGTCGGACGTCACCTCGGGGGCTGCGATCCCGAAAGCGATCGAGCTGAACGCTAGCCCCGTACTCTGCATGACCCGTGACTCCGAGGATCCGAACTCCTCCCCGGACTCCAAACCCCCCATGCCCCTGCCAATCGAATCCGATTGGGCGCCGATAATGGAGTTCACCGCCGCAGACATCTTTCAGCACTCGCCTTTTGGCGACATCCTAAATTCTCTTAAGTCTCTCTCTTTATCAGGAGAGCCCTGGCCGGACTACGGTCAGCGAGGGTGGGATACAAACGATGAGGAAATTCAAAGCCCACCCACCACCCACTTTGTAGCCACTGTCGACGATCTAAGCGACATGCTTTACTTCAGCTCTGAAGACATCTACGGCATGGACGACGATGTAGGAGACGAACAGGAACCAGCACCTGTAGGGCGCTGGAAGGCCACCTCGTCATATGACATATATATGGTGGATACTCCAAAAGATGGAGATGGCGATGGAACAGTGGGGGATGACGCCCCCAAGAAACAGCCAAAGTGCCGGCGTCAGCGGCGCCGCTCTAAATCCCGCCAAAGCAAAAACGGTGATTCCGGCACGGGAGATAATACTACCCCGGATAGCGCCAAAGAACACCCACCTCAGCAAGATTCGGCACAGGAAGATGGAGAAGCCAGCCCTCATGAGAGAGCGGCAGACCGAGAGGTCGAGGATGATAACTATACGCCTCCCTCCGAAGACGAGGCAAGCCTTGATGACGACGAATTCGTCATACCATCAGACCCCGCCGAACAAGAGCGTTTTAAACGCAGGCTTTTAGTCACGGCAAGCAGCCTCAAGAAAAGGCAGCAACAGCTTAGAGCTGCCCAAGATTTGCTAGCTGACAGATGGACTGAAGTCCTTGCGGCCGAAGAGTATGAACTCGAATGCCCCTCCAAGAGTTACCCGAAGCGGAGGCCGCTACCCCGATCAGAGGAGGAAGCACCTACATCACCAGCGCATGACATGGCAGACCGGCCACCTCGCGGCCGTGACAGAGAGGCCTCTCGGCCCTCCACCCAAGCCATGCCCCGACGCCGCTCAACTAAGGGACGGGAAAATGCGCCCGACCTGCAAGACATACTGGAGGATAAGGCAAGACAAACAAGATCGATCTACGGATCGTGCAGGCGCCCTACGGCATGTGACAATGATCTTCACTCCGGATACAACAAATCCGGCCGGGCCGAACACAACAGACATAGCTCTTCCGAGCTGCGTCGTGATATAGCCCAGTACAGAGGCGCCGCACACCCGCTATGCTTCACGAATGAAGTAATGGATCATAAAATCCCAGAGGGTTTCAAACCCATAAACATCGAATCATATGATGGCATAACAGATCCGGCGGTATGGATCGAGGATTATCTCCTTCACATCCACATGGCACGCGACGATGATCTACACGCCATCAAATACCTCCCGCTCAAACTTAAAGGACCGGCCCGGCATTGGCTTAACAGCTTGCCAGCAGACTCAATCGGTTCTTGGGAGGACCTGGAAGCCGCATTCCTCGACAACTTCCAGGGCACTTACGTGCGACCGCCGGATGCCGACGACTTAAGCCACATAATTCAGCAGCCAGAGGAATCGGCCAGACAATTCTAGGCACGGTTCCTAGCAAAGAAAAACCAGATAGTCGACTGTCCGGACGCAGAGGCCCTAGCAGCCTTCAAGCATAACATCCGCGACGAGTGGCTTGCCCGGCACCTGGGACAGGAAAAGTCGAAATCCATGGCAGCCCTCACGACACTCATGACCCGCTTTTGCGCGGGAGAAGACAGCTGGCTAGCTCGCAGTAACAACTTATCAAAGAACCCTAGTAATTCGGATACCAAGGACAAAAGTGGCAGGACACGTCGGAATAAGCAAAAACGCCGCGTTAACAGCGACAGCAATGAAGACACGGCAGTCAATGCCGAATTCAAAGGCTATTAATCCGGTCAGCGGAAAAAGCCATTCAAAAAGAATACTCAGGGCCCGTCCAGTTTGGACCGAATACTCGATCGCCTGTGCCACATACATGGCACCCCCGAAAGGCCAGCCAATCACACTAACAGGGATTGTTGGGTGTTCAAGCAGGCAGGCAAGTTAAGGGCCGAAAACAGAGACAAGGGGCTGCACAGCGACGACGAGGAGCCCAAGCCGCCGAACAACAATGGACAGAAGGGCTTTCCCCCACAAGTGCGGACGGTGAACATGATATACGCAACCCACATTCCCAAGCGGGAGCAGAAGCGTGCGCTACGGGACGTATACGCGATAGAGCCAGTCGCCCCAAAGTTCAACCCATGGTCCTCCTGCCCGATCACTTTTGATCGAAGGGACCATCCCACTAGCATCCGTCATGGCGGCTTCGCCGCATTGGTTCTCGACCCAATCATCGACGGATTTCATCTCACAAGAGTCCTCATGGACGGCGGCAGTAGCCTGAACCTGCTTTATCAGGATACAGTGCAGAAAATGGGCATAGATCCCTCAAGGATTAAGCCCACAAGAATGACCTTTAAAGGCGTTATACCAGGTGTAGAAGCCAATTGTACAGGCTCAGTAACACTTGACGTGGTCTTCGGATCCCCGGACAATTTCCGAAGCGAAGAGTTAATCTTCGATATAGTCCCGTTTCGCAGTTGCTATCACGCCCTGCTCGAACGAACCGCATTCACAAAGTTCAATGCGGTGCCGCACTACGCATATCTCAAGCTCAAGATGCCAGGCCCTCGAGGAGTAATTACGGTCAACGAAAACACCGAACGCTCCCTCCATACGGAGGAGCATACGGCGGCTCTCGCAGCGAAGGTACAAAGTAGCCTTCTCAGGCAATTCTCCAGTCCAGCCATTAAAAAGCCAGACACTGCCAAGCGCGCCCGGAGTAACCCACAGCAGGACCGCCTGGCACACTCTGAGCAAGCGTAGCAATGCGGCCCCAACCCCAGCTTTCCCGACATAGTGAAACTAGTACCTTGCGTACATAACTACGCCCTTGAAATACCATGGGCACATGGGAAGGGGCACAATAACGGCACGCCCAGGATACGGCTTAAAACGTACTAGGGGCTGTCGGATTCTTTTTTTTGTTAGTTTCAGGACTCCATACTTCAGACGACCTGTTCGACAATTCGACTACCGCACAAACGATGCAAGATCCAGGGAGGCAGACAAGCCATGCCGCATTATGGAACTCCCAGGTGGTCTCTGTTATGAGCGGTATACCTGTTTTAAATACAATTCCGCGGCCTGCCCCTGGTCAGGACATACTGAATAGTCCAATATCTTTTGCTTACCGCACTATTTGTATCGTTCGGCTTTGATAAATAGCCTCTCTATAAACAATGCTTAGCTTCTTGTCTATTTTTTGCATTATCTTCTTTTCACATTTATGTTTATTAAATGACATGATTGCACCCGTACACCATGGTACGGCAAACATGCCAGGGGCTTCAGTACCCCTCATAATGGTGTGAGAAGTCCATACACTTTCACAAGTGCGGCACCCCGAACTTATAGCACTATATGCATCGGCTCCGAATCATGATTTGGGTCAATAGTTGGGTTTGCCTGGATCCTATGTTTTGGTGCCTTACGTTCCGCTCTATCGACTAAGGTAGCACTAGGAGAACCACTGCGATTGTGCCCCGATTCAGCTGGGTTAAGCACCTCAGTGGAGAAAGCTAAAACTGACTGTCATGATGAGGCGAGAGACCGGTCGCTGTTCAAGAGGTTTTTCGAGTCCCTAAAGACTTATGCCGCTTCGAGCGAGGAGCTGGCTTTGTCCAGCCAAGGCGTGGATAGCGCCCCGAACTCGGTCTTCCGAACTAGGGGCTTCACCGAAATTTAAAATTATAGAGTTCTATGGCTAAGTGAGAGTGTTCAAGCATTATAGTCTGATTGCCTGATTCGTTGTGCTAAGCGCCTCCCTCGAAGGACCCAACTATGGGAAAAAGAGCGCTCAGGTTTATCCCGAACACCCCAGCACTAGTGGCATGGGGGCAGAAGCCGACGACTGGCCATCTCTCAATTTTTTGATAAACGGCCGCACCGCACAGAAAGTAATATTTTAAATTCAATAAGCATTGCTTAGCGCATATGAACAAGTTTTCAGCGCACATGATAAACACGAGCGAGTTCATTCAAAAATCACATCCTTGGTACATTCATCCGCCACAAGGCGGGCACCTGCAAGAACATCCTTGTAGTAGTTCTCGGGCTTGCGATGCTCCTTCCCCGGCGGCGGCCCGTCCTTCACAAGCTTCTCACCGTCCAGCTTACCCCAGTGCACCTTTGCACGGGCAAGGGCCCGACAGGCACCTTCGATGCAGACGGAGCGCTTGATGACCTCGAGCCTCGGACAGGCCTCCACCAGCCGCCGCACCAGCCCGAAATAGCTCCCAGGCAGGGCCTCTCCAGGCCACAGCCGAACTATGAAGCCCTTCATGGCCTGTTCAGCCGCCTTGTGGAGCTCGACCAGCTATTTCAGCTGGTCGCTCAAAGGCACAGGGTGTCCGGCCTCAGAATATTGAGACCAGAACACCTTCTCCGTCGAGCTGCCCCCTTCAGCTCGGTAGAATGCGGCGGCATCGGATACGCTGCGGGGAAGATCTGCAAATGCCCCTGGAGAGCTCCGGATTCGGGTAAGTAACAAGTAGTTTACTTTTATATTTTTGCTTTGCATGAAGAATGCCTTACCCGCTGCTATCTTCCTCATCTCCTCCAACTCTTGGAGGGCCTTTTGGGCTTCGGCCTTGGCAGACTTGGCAGTCTCAAGGGCCGTCGCGAGCTCGGATGCTTGCGCCTTTGACTCAAGCTCCAAACTCACATGCTTTTTCATGAGAGCCTGAAGCTCTTGCTGCACCTCGCTGACCTGAGCCCCAAGTCTGTCTCGCTCGGTGCGCTCCGCGGCTGTTTTCTTTTCGGCCTCAGACAGCGCCTGCTTAAGGGTCGCCACCTCAGTCGTGGCCCCTACAATAAGCAGTACAATCCTGTTATTTTTTTTGCAATCACGCCTTTTTATAGGCACTTTTTCTGTAAGGTATTTCTTACCTTCTCTCTCCTCGAGCCGCCGCTTGGCAAGGCCGAGCTCTCGCTCGGTCTGCTCAAGGTCCTGCTTCAGGACACCCACCTCCGCAGTCAGTGCGGCGGTGGATAGCAGCGAAGCCTGCATACGCATATTGACTCTTTTTTGTTAGACTCCTGCGATATTTAATAGATCCTCTATTCGGCTTTTCTTTCTGAACGCCAAACAGAGCATCAGGGGCTACTGTCTATGCGGTAATATTTTTACATATTTTTACTTACCTCGAAGCCTATTAGAAGGCTAGCGCAAGCTTCAGTCAGTCCACTCTTGGTGTACTGAACCTTCTGGATCACCGTACTCATAATAGTACGGTGCCCCTTGTCGATGGAGGCGCCGTCAAGCACCTCCAGCAGATTGTCCGGCACCTCCGGTTGGACGGAGGCCGCCGGCTCAGAAGGCTTGCTCCTCTTGGAAGGAGTTCGCCTACCGTGGTCCGGAACTATGGAAGATGCCGGCACGGTGTCCGGCACAAAGCCAGACTTGGAGCCCTGGGGGGCCTTATCCCCTTCACTCCTAGAGTCCGGGAGGTTACCTTGCTGCTCCTCCGGGACCACCTCCTCCTGCCCCGGAGCTTGTCGCGACGCCACTTCGGCGTCGTCTGCAGTGCGGGGGGAAGCAGCGGGCAGAACTGAGTTCACGTCCGATGAGTCCAGGGAGCCGCCCGACGATTCGTTGAATTCGGCCCGGGGCGGGCTGCATAATTACATTCGACATTAGGGAAAGCTGTGCGACAAAGGAACATCATGAGTTACTCTGATATCCGAACTTACGATTTTGCCGGACGCTTGGCCCTGTTTGGCCACTCCTCTTCGCCCTCTTCGGCGTCGGGGGAGTAGTCCGGCGGAGGGGTCTTCCTTTTCCTAGACCCCTCGGCCTCCCCCGTTGGGGCAGCCTTCCTCTTCTCTCCTTCCTCCGCTGGGGGGAGAGTTTTCTTCTTCCTCCTCCTCGTTTTCACGGGAAGAGGGCGTCTCGGACTCGTCGGATGACGAGTCCGACACAACCATGTTACGGGCACTCTTTCGAGTCCCCGTGGTCTTCTTCTTCTTGGCCTTCTTTTTCGGCACCACATAAGGCGCCGGAGCCAGCAGCTTCACTAGTAGAGCTGGGGCTGGGTCTTCGAGCAGTGGAGCCGGACAGTCAATCGGTCCGGATATCGCTCGCCAAGCCTGTCAAAGGTAAGGGAGTTTAGATCCCGCATAGAGTCAAACTATGAAAAAAGCTTAACATCCTGTAAAAGATGAAGATAGCTTACCTCGCTAGCGTGACGCTGCGAGCTGTATCCGCGGTCCTCGGAAGCGGATGTGGGAGCCTCGGCGCCCTTAAATAGCACCTTCCAGGCATCTTCGTACGTCGTGTCGAAGAGCCTACTAAGGGTTTGGTGCTGCGCCGGGTCGAACTCCCACAGATTAAAATCCCGTTGTTGGCACGGGAGGATCCGGCGGACGAGCATAACCTGGATTACATTAACAAGCCGGATTGGCTTGTTCACCAGGGACTGGATGCATGTTTGCAATCCGGTCACCTCTTTTTCATCACCCCACAACAGGCCCGTCTCTTTTCAGGACATAAGCCGCGTGGGGGGTCCGGATCGGAACTCGGGGGCTGCGGTCCATTTCGGATCGCGTGGCTCGGTGATGTAAAACCACCCGGATTGCCACCCCTTTAGGGTCTCCATAAAAGAGCCCTCGAACCATAGGACATTGGCCATCTTGCCCGCCATGGCGCCTCCGCACTCCGCCTGGCTGCCGCGCACCACCTTGGGCTTGACGTTGGAGGTCTTGAGCCAGAGGCCGAAATGAGGGCGGACGCGGAGGAAAGCCTCGCACACGACGATAAACACCGAGATGTTGAGGATGAAGTTCGGGGCCAGATCGTGGAAATCCAGGCCATAGTAGAACATGAGCCCCCGGACAAATGGGTGGAGTGGAAAACCCAGTCCGTGGAGGAAGTGGGGAAGAAATACTACCCTCTCATGGGGCCTTGGGGTGGGGAGAAGCTGCCCCTTTTCGGGAAGCCGGTGCGCGATGTCCTTAGACAGGTATCCGGCCTTCCTTAGCTTCTTGACTTGGCCCTCCGTAGCGGAGGAGACCATCCACTTGCCTCCTGCTCCGGACATTGCTGGAGAAGGTTGAGGTGGGAAGTGCGGGCTTGGGCGCTGGAGCTCGAGTGCGCAGGAGATGGATAGGCAAAGGAGGAAGAAGGCGTAGGTAAAAAGGTGGATCCTTATCCCCTTATATGGGCGGATGCGGTTGTGCGTCCCCACCAGCCTAGTAAAACTCGCTTGCCTCCCAAGCGCCATGATAAATGGCGCGGTTGGGTTACCCACGTCCGTATTGATGAGAATCCCGTAAAGGGGGTACACGATCCCTGCTTTGACAAGACGTGCCAAGGAAACTGCCTCGCAAAACATGCTGAGGTGGAAAAGTAAAAACGATTCGAGTAAAGGACTTGGCCGTAGTGTGATGACGCACTGCGGAATACGTCAGCAGATTTGATTTGTGTTTATATCATTCTCTCTATGGCAATATGTGGAAGCTTATTTTGCAGAGCCGGGCACTACTCTTGGTGTTTACAATCTTCTATGAAGGACTTGGAGGAGGAACCCGCCTTGCAATGCCGAAGACAATTTGCGCGCCGGACTCGTCGTCATTGAAGCCTGGTTCAGGGGCTACTGAGGGAGTCCTGGATTAGGGGGTGTTCGGGTAGCCAGACTATACCTTCAGCCGGACTCCTGGACTATGAAGATACAAGATTGAAGACTTCGTCCCGTGTCCGGATGGGACTTTCCTTGGCGTGGAAGGCAAGCTTGGCGATACGGATATTCAAGATCTCCTACCATTGTAACCGACTCTATGTAACCCTAACCCTATCTGGTGTCTATATAAACCAGAGGGTTGTAGTCCGTAGGCAATCAACTCCATATACAACAATCATACCATAGGCTAGCTTCTAGGGTTTAGCCTCCTTGATCTCGTGGTAGATCTACTCTTGTACTACCCATACCATCAATATTAATCAAGCAGGACGTAGGGTTTTACCTCCATCAAGAGGGCCCGAACCTGGGTAAAACATCGTGTTCCCTGCCTCCTGTTACCATCCGGCCTAGACGCACAGTTCGGGACCCACTACCCGAGATCCGCCGGTTTTGACACCGACAGTCTTACTGTCGTTCCTAGGTGGCTTCATCCTCGGTATGGTGGCTCCACTGAACTTTGCAAAACTTGATAACCTTGTTGCGTGTAACCCGGCTGGCAAACTCAAGAATCTAGAAGAGTTTCTCGTCATAGGTCAAATCATATTCTAACTGAATTGCTTCCAGGGGCACTGTATCTCTCAGGGGAATATCGGCCATCTTTGCATGGCACTTCTTCAACTGGGAAATGTGAAACACATCATGAACTCCTGACAATCCTTCGGGTAATCCCAATTTGTAGGCAACCTCTCCCATACGTTCCAAAACTCGGTACTGTCCTACAAATCTTGGGGCTAACTTTCCCTTAACTCCAAAATGTTTAACTCCTCGTAGTGGTGACACACGAAGATATGCTCGGTCTCCAATCTCATAGACTATCTCCTTGCATTTACTATCTGCATAACTCTTCTTCCTGGACTGAGCTACCTTCAGTCTGTCTCGAATCAACTTAACCTTTTCTTCGGACTCTTTGATTAAATCTGGTCCAAACAACTGATGGTCTCCAACTTGATCCCACATTAACGGTGTCCTTCACCTTCTTCCATACAAGGCTTCGAAAGGTGTCATCTTCAAACTGGCTTGATAACTATTGTTGTATGAGAACTCCGCGTACAACAAATTATATCCCAACTGGATCCATAATCTAATGCACAGGCTCTCAATATGTCCTCCAAAATCTGATTGACTCTTTCGGTCTGTCCATCTGTCTGCGGATGAAAGGTTATACTGAACTCCAGCCTAGTACCCAAAGTCTGGTGCAGCTGGTTCCAAAACTTCGAGGTAAACTGTGTTCCTCTATCTTATACGATGGTCCTCGGAACTCCATGCAGACATACGATCCTGGTCATATATATCTTGGCCAACTTTGCACTCGTATAGGTGGATTTCACTGGGATAAAGTGAGCTACTTTGGTCAAACGATCAACTACTACCCAGGTAGACTCATATCCTGATCGGGTCCTGGGCAATGTGGTGATAAAATCCATGTCAAGTTTGTCCCACTTCCATTCGGGAATCGGCATAGGATGCAGTAATCCTGCTGGCTTCTGATGTTCTGCCTTCACTCGCTGACATACATCACATATGGCTACATACTCGGCAATATCTTTCTTCATACCGGTCCACTAGAAACACTCCTTCAAATCCAAATACATCTTGGTGTTTCCGGGGTGAATTGAGTATGGCGAGTCGTGAGCTTCCTGAAGTATTAACTTCCTGATCTCCGCATTATTTGGTACATATATGCGATCCTCAAACCATAAGGTCTCGTGCTCGTCCTCACGGAAACCCTTGGCTTTTCCTTCGCTCATTTTCTCCTTTATCTAAGCGATTTCCTTATCATCCGTCTGAGCTTCTCGAATCTTCCCCAATAATGTAGACCGAACCTCTATTGTTGCGACAAAACCTCATGGAACTATCTCCAAACGAAGTTCCTTGAGATCGTCAACTAACTCCTACTGGAATCCTCCGCTTTGGAGGGTATTGGCATAACTCTTCCAGCTCAAGGCATCTGCTACGACATTGGCCTTTCCTGGGTGATAATGCAATTTCATATCATAATCCTTTATAAGCTCCAACCTTCTCCTTTGCCTGAGATTTAGCTCCTTCTGCGTGAAAATGTACTTCAAACTCTTGTGATCCGTGTACACATCACATAGGTTTCCAATAAGAAAATGTCTCCAGGTCTTGAGTGCATGCACCACGGCTGCTAACTCCAAATCATGTGTGGCATAATTCAATTCATGCGGTCGAAGCTGGCGTGAGGCATATGAAACAACTCTTCTATCCTGCATAAGTACACCTCCAAGTCCTAAGCGAGAAGCGTCGCAATACACTTGGAAATCCTTGCGTATATATGGCAGAATCAGCACTGGGCTGTAACCAAATGTTTCTTCAACTCTTGAAAACTGGACTCACATTCATCCGTCCATTTAAACTTGGTGTCCTTCTTCAACAACTCCGCCATAGGCTTCGCAATCTTGGAAAAATTCTCAATGAATCTCCGATAATATCCCACAAGTCCTAGAAAACTGCGGATCTCCCCAACTGAGGTGGGTGCCAAACACTCAGTGACTGATTGGACCTTGGTAGGGTCTACTGCTATACCTTATCCTGATATAACATGTCCAAGGAATCCAACTTCCTTCAACCAAAACTCACATTTGCTGAACTTGGCGTATAACTGATGTTCCCTGAGCTTCTTGAGAACTAAACGCAAATGCTCCTTGTGCTCCTCTTCATTCTTCGAGTATACCAAAATATCATCAATGAACACCACTACAAACTTATCCAAGAACTCCATGAATACCTTATTCATCATACTCATGAAATAGGCGGGGGCATTAGTCAATCCAAATGACATGACAGTGTACTCATATAGCCCGTACCTTGTGGTGAAAGCTGTCTTAGGTATATCTTGTTCTCAGATATTCAGTTGGTGATATCCTGATCGCATATCAATCTAGGAGAATACTTTAGCTCCTTGCAACTAGTCAAACAAATCATTGATCATCGGCAGCGGGTACTTGTTCTTGATCGTCACTTCATTCAATGCATGATAATAAACAACCATTCTCAAAGATCCATCCTTCTTCTCAACCAGGAGCACTGGGGCTCCCCACGGTGATGAACTTCGCCGAATGTAACCTTTCTCCAATAACTCCTTAATATACTTCTTAATTTCCTCCAGATCATTTGTGGGCATCCAGTATGGTCTCTTTGATATCGGTCTGGTGCCTGGCAACAACTCTATCAAAAATTCAATGTCTCGATCCGGTGGCATGCCTGGTAGTTCCTCTGGAAATACATCCGGGTAATCCTTCACTACATGCAATTCCTCCTGAACAACTCCTGATAGGGAATTCACTTGGGTCCTTCTTGGCGCATGCCTGGATACGTACTTGATCCTTTTTCCCTCCGGGGTGGTGAGCAGAATGGACTTGCTAGCACAGTCAATGTTTCCTCCATACTTCAATAGCCAATCCATGCCTAGTATTATATCCAATCCCCGTGACTCCAAAATTACTAGGTCGGTGGGGAAAACATGGCTACCAATGGTGAAGGGTAACCGATCACACCATCGACTGGCCATATACTCTGCTCCTGGCGAGCTTACTAACATGGGTGACCTAAGGGCCAGGGTTGGAAATTTAAACTTATCCACAAATCCCCTTGATATGTATGAATGCGATGCACCAGTATAAAAAAGAACGAGAGCGGTAAATGACTTAACCAAAAACTTACTGATCACTGTGTCAGGCTGTTCTTCAACCTCCAACATGTTGATGTGGTTCACCTGACCTCTGGTGAAGGGATTGGGCTTCTTCCCTGAACTTCCATTGCCATTACCATTCTTTGCTTCAGAACACTCAGTGGCGTAGTGTTCAGTCTTCCCGCACTTGAAACAAGTAATGCGACTTAGATCTTTTTTGGCGGGTGTTGCTGGGTTGGGGCGGTTCTGGCTGCTGCTGCCTCCATTCCCATTTCCATTCCTGGGGCCAATGTGGTTATGTGAAATTCCTCCATTGTGAGTGTGGCCTCCATGGTTATGGGTATATCCTCCCGAGTTCGGGGTAAAGCGGGTCTTTTGCGGTGCTCCAGAACTGTACTTCCCTTGTCCATACTTCCTCTTGCGGCTTTCTATCTACTGTTGTTTGCTTTCAATCATCAGGGCCTGGTCTACCAACTCCTGATAGTTAGCGAATGTTGCCACCATCAACTGCATACTCATCTCATCATTCAGTCCTTCCATAAACTTCTCCTGCTCCGCGGCATCTGTGGCCACATCATCTCGGGCATAACGGGCTAACTTGCTAAACTCATCCACGTACTGCCCCACAGTACGGTTTCCCTGGCGTAAGTTGTGGAACTCACGCTTCTTCATATTCATAGCTCCAGTTGAGACATGGGCTGTGCGGAATGCTTGCTGAAACTTATCCCATGTGACATTATCTATGGGAAAAGTGGTTGTGTAATTCTCCCACCATGAGGCTGCGGGTCCATCCAGTTGGTGTGCGGCAAAGCGCACCTTCTCCGCATCTGTGCAACATGTAGTGGTCAACTCCCTTCCAATCCTGCGTAGCCAATCATCAGCAACAATGGGCTCGGTGCTACTGGAAAACATCGGCGGATTCAACCTCAGAAAACGGGCTAAGTTGTCCACTGGAGGTGGTGGCGGTGGGTTGTTGTTATTGTTGTTGTTGTTGCCTTAGTTCTGGACTAGTAGTTGCATCAAGGCATTTTGTTGTTGGATCAACTGAGTGAGCTCCGGTGGAAAGACAAATCCGGGGTCACGTCTCAGAGGCATCTGATGGGTTTAGAGGGGAGAGATTAGAATAGAATGAGGTCTAAGGAGAAAACACTACCCATATGCGCATGAGACAAACACATTCATATCACACCACTCAATTCAAACAAGGGCATACAATCGATCTAGCTACCGTTACAAAATACTCAAACTACTACTATATACATGGGGGAATACTACTGATAATATGGGGGTCATCTAGAAATTTTGATCGGTGGAAGACTCCATGATATCCACTCCAGCTTCGTCTTCATAATAATCATCACTACTGTCGGGGTCGGAGTCGGTGTCGTCGATGATGATGTAGTCCTCGGGATGGTCTTCATCTCCTCCTGGCACGGGGTCTCCCATGAATACTCCTAGCTTTCTTGCCAGGTCGTCATTCTTTTCTACTAGTATTGCAATTTCCTCCTCATATCCATAGCGTATAGACTTGAGCTCCTCTTCAAGCTCCATGTTCCTGGTCATCACCTTCTTCAGATCTATCATGCTTGCACACATTTGTTTCTCCTGACGACGAATGTGCTGGTTTAACTCAGGGATGAAGGATGCAATGGACCTGTCCCTCCTGGTGCTGATCATCTCCCATTACTCATCTTGTTGCTCGCATATCTGGTAGATAGTGTCTTTAAGATCCTTGTGATAAACTCCATCGATGCGTCCCATGGCGATGTGAGCTGCCATGCTCTTTCCTAGACTCCAGGTTGGTGCATCAAAGGAAAACTCTATGGGCTCAGTAAATGGCGTGAATGTCCTTCCTAGAACTTGAACTCGAATCATCCAACACTCCTCTTCTGGTAAAGTGGTGGTGTAAGTCCCGATGAAGCTTGGTATTCCGATGTTCAGCTACCTAGTGACTTCCTTCAAGTGTCGCCTAAAAGGTGTGTCTTCATCCGGTTGAGCAAACTTGTTCCTCGGGTCCACCATCTATAGAGTGGAAAAATGGAAGGGAGTCAGAGATGAGTAGAGAAGAGTGACCTATGGCTTATCTTAGTGGTCGCGTCCTACAATCAACGTGTGCTCTGATACCATCTTGTAGCGATCCGACCTCAAACGGTCAAATCTCTATGCATAAGTGTCATCCCTAGATCGGTAATGCTGACACACACAGTACTGGAAGGTTTTATAACAGAGTGCAATCGCACACTTAATACATTGATAGTCTCAAGAGAGAACTTATTACAATAATATGGCTTAAGGCCATCTAAATGTGATAACAGCGGAAGTCTTCAAAGATAAAGTGAGTCCATCAACTCCAACGACATAGCTAAGTGCATGACAACGACCTAGCGCACCTTACTCTTTGTCTGAAAAGTCTGCAACATAATACGTTGCAGCCCGAAAACGGGTCAGCACATGGAATATGCTGGCAAAATAACACTGTAGAGCAATGAACAACATAAAAACTAACACTACATGCATATATGGCTGGTGGAGGCACTATGGTTATTATGTTTTTTGCGAAAAGCCAATTTTTTCCTCCAACAAAGGAATATATTTTGTTTAACTATCATGGTAGTTGATAAACATTGAGAAGGTTCCTCCAGCTCAATCCCAATTAAACAATATTAAGAACCCAACAAATTAATTTAGATTGATGAGATCAAATCAATAATTCAAGAACCAGATACTCAAGATGTCCATAACCGGGGACACGGCTAACCATGATTAGTTTGTACACTCTGCGGGGGTTTGTGCACTTTTCCCCACAAGACTCAATCACTCCGTTTGATTTCTCGCACTACAGGGTGTTTGAGAAACGGATGACAGAGACACAGTCTTTCTAAAGCATTAACTATTTACTCTGGGTAGACAGTACCACCCACATCCCCTACATCTGCTAGCCTACCACTGAAAGAGGTCACACAATGTACTCAACTATGCCAATGCCCATAGTGGCTTGTGGCTGCACACGAAAGTTTCCAGCATGAAAAATCCTATGACCCCTTTGAGCCTGGGTGGCGAACCGTAGGATGATCACACGGGTACTCCAGGATATCCTAGGACAACACTGGATTCTCTAGGTGCCCGGAACCAATCCACCCAGATGTGTATTAAAGTAGCCACCTTAAGTTAACATCTCTCACATCTAACATGGATCACTCAACCAAACCACGTCTACGAGCATAGCATAACAGTAATAGCATAACGTAGAAGTAACTCCCATGGTTTGATATAAAAGTCAATAGGTTCTACCTCATCATCTACTTCCCAAACCCACATATTAATCAGATCCTACTCATGCAATGTTTGAGGGTGGAGACTAATGCATAAAAACTAGGTAATAACGGGGTATGATCAAAGTGTTACTTGCCTTGCTGACGATCCGCAAACCCTAGAGACTCGTAGTAGCATGCTTCGCACTCTAGAAATTTGATCGCAAACAAACAATAGCATACATAAGCACTCAAGCATAGATGCAAGGGTAAAACTCAGATGAGACAGTCCAAACTAAAAGTTCAACTGAAGTGCTTCAATTTTCAAAAAGAATCAATCAAATTGGAGCTACGAAACTCAAACTACGATCGAAAGAAGTTCCAAATCAAAGCTGCTTGAAACCAAATTTTAATTTGTCAAAACCATGTTCAAGATGGTTAACTGGAAAGAGGGGTTCGATACGAAGATTTTGGCGTTGGTTTCACTGGATTTGGACGGACGGTTAAAAAGTTGCGAGGGCTTGAAGATCAAGGGCTAATCCGCGATAAAAATAATCGCGGATAGGTCTCTGGCAGGAAAAAAATAAAAATAAAAGACTAACGAAGGAACGTTCGTTAGCAGAGATAAATGAACGAACATGTTCGTAAACAGAGGCTTACGGGCGAACCGAAACCGATCTAGACCTAAACCGAAAAAAACCTAGGGCGGTTCTATACCGGTCAACGGCGGCGGTGGCGCGGCTCCGGCACGGCAACAGCGAGGTGGGGCGGCGGCGAGATGGCGGCGGCAGCGGCGGCGGCACGGTCCGGTGGGAGGAGGCGGCGGGCCTCAGCCCTATTTAAAGGCCGAGGGGCGAGGCGGCTTGGGGAGGGGGTCGCCGGGAGGAGGAGTCCTCCCCAAACTCGGCTGCGGGGGCATGCCCCGGCCGGACTCCCGCCCGGAGTCGGTCGGGGCGAGGGGGTGGGCTGCGGCGGCGGCCTGACTCGGCTGGGCCTTTGGCCCAGTAGGGCGCGTGACTTTTTTTAAAAAAATTATGCCGAAGAAAAATCCTAAATAAATATAAAAAATTCTAAAAATGCCAAAAACAATTTTCGTCGTTTAAATAAAATATTTAGAGAAAAGTGAACATTTTTCTGGCCTAAAAATGCAATTTTGAAAAAATGCATATTTTTCTAATTCAAATAAATCTTGAATAAAATCCAAATAAAATATTTATTTGATTTTAAAATATTCCCTCCAATATTCTTCTTATTTTGGAGAAGTCATTTTATCTCCACTCTTTTATTTTGATATTTGAAATATTCGGAGAGAAAAGTATTAAAACCAAAATGATCCTCTTTTCAAATTTGAGAAAAATTCAAATATGAAAATAATGAAATCCCCAACTCTCTTCGTGGGTCCTTGAGTTGCTTGGGATTTTCTAGGATCGCAAACGAACTGCAAATAAAATGTGATATGCATATGATGACCTATGTATAACATCCAAATTGAAAATTTGGGATGTTACATTTTATCACTAGTTTGGTTTATAAAAAGAAAACTACAAAAAATGGAATTGAGGTTGCATCATATTATTCAACTTTATAATGTATTTCGTGAAAATGATGGAAAGGAAAATTGTGCTCAATTGATAGAAGAAAAATTCAATAGAATGTTTGGTATAAATGATGAGCCTGATTGCAATGTTGTTAGTACAAATTCTTATGTTTCAATTCTTATCTTTTATGCGAGCATCATTGAAATCATCATGCCTAGCTAAAAGGCCTTAAAGAAGAGCGCTTGTTGGGAGACAACCCAACACTTTTACCTACTATTTTTGTGTGTTTGCGTGATTAGGCTACTGTATTACTCATGTTTTATAGCTTTTCTTTCAATAAAGTGCCAAGTAAGACCTTTGGTATGGTCTATGGTGATAGTTGATTTGATCTTGCTGAAAAACAAAAACTTTTGCGCCCTGTAAAATAATTTTCGATTTTTTACAGAAGCATGATAATATCCACACTCTTTTTGCACAATATTGGTATACGAATTTCCCAGGTTGTCCTAATGTTTCAGAATTTTTGGAGTAGCATAAGTATGGTTGTTGTCCATATCATTACAGACCGTTCTGTTTTTGACAGATTTTGTTTTCAATGCATAGTTTGGTTGTTTTCTAGTTTCCATGGCTTATATTGCTCAATATAAATTTTGGAAATGATATGATACAGTAGGCATTGTGTGATAACAATTATGAATCTTGTCTTTGACAGTACCAAAAGTGAAATGATTTGCTCTTTATCATACTAACCCATCTCACAAAGTTCCGTTAAGTTTTATGTGATTGAAGTTTTCAAGTTTTGGATGAGATGTCGATATGAGGAGAATAAAGAGTGACAAGACCCTAAGCTTGGGGATTCCCAAGCCACCCCAATTTAATATTCAAGGAAGATCCAAGCAGCTAAGCTTGGGGATGCCTCGGAAGGCATCCCCTCTTTCGTCTCCAACATTATCGGTAATCTTACTTGGGGCTATATTTTCATTCGTCACATGATATGAGTTTTGCTTGGAGCATCATTTTATTTTGTTAGTATTTGCTTTATGTTATTTGGAAAAATGTTTTGCATCTTTTATTTCAATAGAAATGTCAATTGTAGCCTTTACCATGCTTATTTTGCAAGTCTACACGTTCCTGTTTGAAAACAGAAAGTTTATCGGTGTTGCAAAAATTCCCCAAAAATGTCAGAATGTGATAAAATGTTGAATTTTTTTTCAAAATAAGATACGATAAATTTTCTATAGTGTGGTAAATTTTAAGAATTTTTGGAGTTAAAGAAGTATTGATATTCATGCATTCTTTACAGACTGTACTGTTGTGACATATTGCTGTTATGTTTGCATTGTTTGCATATGTTTGCTTGTTTAATAATTCTATTTGAGGATATGACTATTAAATATGCATAGGTATTTAGTATGCAATGTTGAATAATAATTTTAGTGATTTGCTATAGTAGAGAATGATAAGGTGTTGCATTGATTTATACTGACGTATCTCATGAGTTCTTGCTGAGTTTTGTGTGGATGAAGTTTTTAAGAATTAGGGAAACCGTGATATAAAAGGAATTTGGGAGACACAAAAGCTCAAGCTTGGGGGTGCCCAAGGCATCCCAAGATAACATTCCAAGAAGTCTCAAGCATCTAAGCTTGGGGATGACCCGGTAGTCATCCACAATTATCGGTTATTCTCGATTGTGCCTAAGTTTTTACTTCTTCACATGACTTGTGCTATTCTTGGAATGTCATTTTGTTTTTTTTTGATTCTTGTTTTAATAAAATACTTATATCTGAAAGTTTTTAAATAAGAGAGAGTCCACAATTAGCTACCTATTTACGTAACTATTCGCTTGATCTTCACTTATATCTTTTTGGAGTAGCTTTCCATTTACTCCTGTACTTCACTTATATCCTATGAGTAAATTGTTGAATGAATTGAATATCATGAAGTGGAAATTATATCATGCCTAGTGGTATCTTCACATTGGGTTTAGAAAGTGAAATCTTTTGAAGCTTGGCAATCACAATATTGGTCATACAAGCAATTCATCAATGATTAGTAGAAGGAAGAGAAATTTCACATGCAAATATATTATCTTGGACATCTTCTATGATTGTGAATACCCATTAATTATTTTCAAACTTGAGCAAATTAGTTTAAGTTGAATAAGGAGGACAACGTAATGAGTTATGGTTGCGTATATTTGCATAGAAGTTATATTGTCATGGATCCTCCAACATGCGGTGTTTGCCTAGGATCTTTTGCTAGCCAAAAATTTGTACTAAGAGAGATCTACTTGTGCATCCAAAAACCCTTAAACCCAGTTTCTTGCCATGAGTGCCATAAGATCCTTCAAGTAAGTTGTCATCGGTGCATAAGGCAATAAAAGTTGCTCCTAAATATGTTTGATCTTTTATTGTAAGGGAAAATTGAGCGTTGTGTGAACTTGTGATGGCAAAGAAATAAAAGCGACGGACTGCATAATAAAGGTTGCTATCATAAGGGGAAATATAAGTGAAGTTCCTTTGCATTAAGAGCTTGGGAATCCAAATAAAAAGCGCACGACAACCTCTGCTTCCCTCCGTGAAGGGCCTATCTTTTACTTTTTAGTATTTACTTTTATGCAAGAGTCAATAGTATGCATTCCCATTTCTACCTCAATTACTCTCTAGTTGGCAAGCATCATGTGATGGGGAAAGATCTAGGCACATATGACTAGTCAAATATATTTGATCTTGATTTATTATTGTTGACAATTATCTCTATGATAAATGAGCTGGGAGGCAAAATATTAAGCCCCTATCTTTCTCTGTGTTCGATGGATGCCATTTATTCTAAGAATATGCTTTGAATAGTAGCAATCATGGAAGACTATATGATGATCGAGTATGTGGAGCCCTTACTTAGACTCTATTGAATAAGTTGACTTGCAATTGTTTGGTGACTAAGAATATAGGTTGTTGAGTTTCAAGAGAATTCATTGTTTGAACCTTAACATGTGAATAGGTTGCTACTCTAACATGAAAAGTTTTATGAGAAATAATTGTTGTTATGATGCTAGGAAAAGTGATTGAAATTATCATTGATCAAACTTATGCACTTTTTAGCATTCACACTTCATAAATTATTTCTTTTATCATTTACCTACTCGATGACGAGTAGGAATTAAGCTTGGAGATGCTGATACATCTCCAACATATGTATAATTTATGAAGTATTCATGCTGTTATATTATCATTATTTGATGTTTTACAATCATTTTATAGCAACTTTATATCATTTTTTGGGACTAACCTATTGACATAGTGCCCAGTGCCAGTTGCTATTTTTTTGCTTGTTTTCTACATCACAGAAAATCAATACCAAAGGAGTCCAAACGTAGCGAAACTTTTTGGAGATTCTTTTTGGACCTGAAGACCACCAATGTGCCAAGGAAGTACCGGAGGGGTGGCCTGAGGGGGGCACAA
Source organism: Triticum dicoccoides (assembly GCF_002162155.2). Lineage (NCBI taxonomy): Eukaryota > Viridiplantae > Streptophyta > Magnoliopsida > Poales > Poaceae > Triticum > Triticum dicoccoides. The sequence continues at coordinate 461,255,739 of NC_041390.1, forward strand.
CTCACCTGGGCACGCCTAGGGGCCCAGGCAGGCCCTGGTGGGTTGTGCCCACCTCGATGGCCTCCCGCACTGCCTCTTGGCCCTATAAATCGTCAAATATTCCAAAAACCCTTGGGGCAGCCCTAGATTAGAAGTTCCGCCGCCGCAAGCCTATGTAGCCATGGAAAACCAATCTAGACCCCGTTCTGGCACCCTGCCGGAGGGGGAAACCATCACCGGTGGCCATCTTCATCATCCTGGCGACCACCATGATGAGGAGGGAGTAGTCCACCCTCGTGGCTGAGGGTTTGTACTAGTAGCTATGTGTTTAATCTCTCTCTCTCTCTCTCTCTCTCTCTCTCTCTCGTGTTCTTGAGATGTCACGATCTTGATGTATCACGGGATTTTTTAATATAGTTCGATCATATGGTGTTTCTCCCTCTCTATCTTGTTGTGATGAATTGAGTTTTCCCTTTGAGATTTCGTTTGATTGGATTCAATACTTTTATGGATTTGAGAGCACTTGATATATGTCTTGCATATGAATACCCATGGTGACAATGGGGTATTATATTGATTCACTTGAGATATGTTTTGGCAGTCAACTCGCAGATTCCCGAGGTGACATTGGGGTAATGTATGCATAGGGGTTGATGCATGTTCTCGTCTTTTATTTCTCCGGTGGAAATCTTGGGGCACTCTTTGAGGTTCTTTGTGTTGGATTGAGTATTATGAATTTGAATTTTCTTTGGTGTTATTTTAGTACGAACTCTTGATAGATCGATCAGAAAGAATAACTTAGTGCTATTTTAGTATGAACTCTTGATAGATCGATCGGAAAGAATAACTTGGTGTTATTTTAGTACGAACTCTTGGATAGATCGATCGGAAAGAATAGCCACAAACAATTTCTTCTTATGTTCTCCGCTAGATAGGAACTTTGGAGTGATTCTTCATCGCACTTTGAGGGATGGTTATATGATCCAATTAGATTTGCATTGTTGAGAGATTGCACTAGCAAAAGTACGTACCCTAGGCCTCATTTTCAAGCATTGCAATATCGTTTGTTCTATGTTTTATCATTTGCTACCTTGCTGTTTTTTATTGTCACTATAAAAAAAATCAATATCTACTAGCATTACTACAGTTGTATCACCATCTATTGGCCGAACTAGTGCACCTATACATATTACCATTGTATTTGGTGTGTTAGGGACACAAGAGACATTTTATTATTTGGTTGCAGCGTTTTTAGAGACTAGCTTCATCCTACGTCTCCCACGGATTGATAAACCTTAGGTCATCCACTTGAGGGAAATTTGTTATGGTCCTACAAAACTCTGCGCTTGCAGGCCCAACACGAGTCTACAAGAACAAGTTGTGTAGTAGGGTGCAATAGCAAAAATTTCATTCTTAAAATAATGAATTATAGCAAGTTCATCTCCATAAGCATCATTCATATTGGCATCATGGCCACAAGCATAGCAAGTATCAAGTTAATCAAAAAAGGATATTTCAAACGAATCAAAGGGATCATAGCAATTATCATAGCATTCATCCTTCGGTAAGCACGATGTGAAATTAAACAATGTATGAGGGTCAGAGTTACTCTCATTAGAAGGTGGGCACGGGTAGCTAATCTGCTCTTCCTCCTTTTGTTCTTCGCTCTCCTCGTCATCTTTTTCATCTAATGAGCTCACAGTGTCATCAATTTCTTCTTCCATAGTTTCCCTGCAAAATATTAGTCTTTTCTTGGACAGCGGAGAATTTCTCAATAAATGCATCAATATCGACATTATATTCATAATTCTCATAGCAATATTTAGGTATGGCAAAATTTTCAGGCCTATAAACATCATCATCAAATGCTTCATACTTTTCAAACAAAGATTCAATTTCATAAGCACCCTTAAAAGCAATGAATTCTTCTATTCGTTCCACATCATAGTAATCATATATACCATTAGCATAAGAAGCTAAGGTTTCATTATCGTTAAATTGGCATGAAAAGGGAAGGTGTGGAGCCTTCATCCTAGAGCAACAAGTATAATCATATCTCAAGCATAGTTGCCGAGCATACCAATGCAACATATGAATTTGATCCCATAAGAGTTTCCCTTTTTGAGTCAAGCAATAATCCCTAACGTATTCACGTTGATCCAACGTGTCTCCCATTACATAATGGAATGGGGTTTTCTCAGGATTATTAAAGTAGTGCATAATATCTTTCACATAATGAGCATCGAGGGTTTTAGGAGGTTCCCCATCTCCATGAGTAGCAAGTACACCTATTTTTTGTATTTCGTGTTCCATATCCATAACTAAAGATAGAGAATAACTTAGAACAACAAATAAAATCTACTTAGTGATAAAGCAAACAAGCACACACAAGAATATTCACCCCACACTATTGCTCCCCGGCAACATCGAAAACCTTTGGAAAGTAGCATCATACACGGTAAATAGATAGATGAATCTCATCTGGGAAACTACATAAGCGGAAGGCAAATATTGAGCCTTTAGTGATGTTGAACGTCTTTACAACTTTGGGCCATTGGCTATGGATAATTCCTCGCCCAACCTTCATCCTCTTCAGGAAGACTTCAATATTGTACCGTGGGTGTTGAATGAATACCTTCCTCACCTCTTGACCATGCAGGTGGTTTGAGAGGTAATCATCGGTGAACTGCTTTGAAAAGTACTAAAAACAAAGATATGCATAAATTGCTGTTATAAATTTTGAAATGGCGCAAGGGGTACAAATAAGGTAAAAGAGTTAGTACCATCCTATAGTTGACTGATGTCTTCTTCATTGTGCAAACAAAGATCTTGTTGTTATTCATCGCAAGTTTTTTCATCCTACAATCTTTTTGAGTTTCTTGACTTGACTGATATTCATGGACATCTCATTTCCCCATATGCAAAATGGGTCGAACAGTGGGTCTAACCCTCTGATAGCAGGACCTACATGTGCAAGACCAAATTGTAATAAACCTAAATATTAGAATGATTCCTGCAACTGCACAATAATGTGCTATTAGCGAAAGTACCATGCATGAGCAAACCTTGATGGTAAACCGCAGTGTCTCCCATTGTTTCCCTACAACACACATAAGGAAGATTTTGATCAGGTTAACTGATAGTTGCCATACTATCAGTAGAATATGTATTGAGTACAGCCAAATTCGATTTATTTCACATGCATAACAATACAAAATTGTACCCATAGCAAATAAAAATCAAATTGTAGAATTGAACCAAACAGTTAAATGGACAGTAGACCAAATGAACCAAAACAGTTAACTGAGCACGACATTGCAGAATAGAAACATGTACTAGAAGATAAGATAGTTAACAAAGCAAAGAATGCTTGAGAACAGTACTACGAAATGTAGCAACTGTTGGACCAAACTGTTAACTGAACATTACATTTCAGAGTGCCAAACTGTTAACTAAACATTACATTTCAGAGGACCAAACTGTTAACTGAACATCAAATTGCATATTAACATTACAGAGGACAAATCACTTGAAGACACTGGTGGTGGTCTCGAGAAAACAGCACGGACTATATTTTAAAGTAGACAACCGCGTGGCAGTGTCGATGGTGGCCTCGAAGACGAGGTGCTCCTCCAAGATCTGGCGGTCGGCACGCATGGCAGCCATAGCGACCCCGTGCACGCATGCGGGTGTGATTTGCTTCTTTGCTGCCATGCTACTGAGCTCCACGTTATACTGCATGCAAAATGGCTGTGGGCGGTGCTTAACTGGAGGAGGGGATAGTGATTTCGGCGGAAGGTGTCACGCAGTCGATCGGGGCATGTGGGACGGGGAAGGAGGAGGAACATGCGGGTGGGGTGTGGATTACCTGACCATATCAATGAGGCCGCGTAGAAAGAAGAAGCGCCGCAGGCGAGGAGGCCACACAGCACGAAGAAGGGTCACCGGCGAGGACGCGGCGCAACAAGAAAAAGGGTAGCCAGCGAGGACGAGGCGCTGCAAGAAGAAGGGTCGCCGGCGAGGAGGCTGGGCTGCCAGTAAGCAACGGTGAAGGTTTGAACTTCGAAAGCAAGGAGGAATAGTGGAACTGTGGCTTTTCGTGGGAGGGAGGGGGGAGATAGATATTTCCGCAATGGCAGAAAAATTTCGCTCGGTGCCGCGAGAAACTGACGCGCTAGTGTGGTTCAAGCGGGGGCGGTGAACTGTAGACGACGAAACTTTCTGCGTAAGCCAGACGATATGGTGCGCCAAGATATTTTATATCGCATGCCACACGATTCCTTCTAGTAAACTGTTTGTGGTATACCTGATTTTTTTTCATTATGTTTCGAAAGACAAAATGGTGTTACGGAGGGAAAGGATGGTGTTTGAATTGCGAGAACATTTATGTACAGTGAACATGCAACTACATGAGTGTCGTGTTTCAATTTGGAATTATTCTGGGTTCGTTTCGAATTTTTATGCATTAATTGAGTTTCTAGGCATTTAAAGTGCATAATTCAATTTTGAACTACAAGCACATGCTCCAGTGCACCAAAGTTTATTGAAAAAAATCACATGTGTGTCTTTGGCTAAATTTATAGGCCACATGCAAGAAACGGGAATGAAATTCAAACATCTGGGTGTCATGGCTCGGCCGGGAAAATTGAGAAACTTGGTTTTTAAATTCCCGGAAATTCAAAACTTGCTTGAAAATCATGAAACTTGGCATGGTGTCATGACATGGTACCAACATGCTGTGGTAAATTTTTTGGCCGAATTGGGACAAGCTTTGGTAAGCTTCTTGCAAACCGGAGCTTCTCTCAAGAAGGCTCGTGGTTCCGAGAGGAAATGTGCCACCTTCGTGTGCGAAACGACATACGTACACTGCCTTCTCCCGCCTTAATTTTTTTTACAAAGACAGATTAGACCAAATAGAAGTATCGTGCTAAGTTTTGGAATTATTCCGAGTTCGTTTGGCCTTTTTATACATTAATTAAATTAATGGGCATTTAATGTGCATAATTCAAATTTGAACAACAAGCACATGTTCCAGTGCACCAAAATCGGTTGAAAAATCACACATGTGTCCATGGGTGAAATTCTAGGTCCCATGCAAGAAATGGGAATGAAATTCATACATTTGGGCGTCGTGGCTTGGGTGGAAATATTGAGAAACTTGGTTTTTTAATTCCTATAAATCCAAAACACACCTAAAAATCATGAAACTTGGCATGGTGTCATGACATGGCACCAACATAATGTGGTAATTTTTTTGGCTGAGTTGGGACAAGCTTTGGTATAAGCTTCTTACAAAATGGAGCTTCTCTCAAGAAGGCTCATGGTTCAAATTGGAGCTTCTTGAGGGAACGTGTCACCTCCGTGTGCGAAACGACATACACTGCCTTCTCCCGCCTTGATTTTTTTACATATGCAGCTTAGACGAAATAGGAGTTTTGTGTTTAAATTTGGAATTATTCAGGGTTCGTTTGGAATTTTATGCATTAATTGAGTTTCTAGGCATTTAATGTTCATAATTCAAATTTGAACTACAAGCACATGGTCCAATGCACCAAAGTTTGTTGAAAAATTACATGTATGTCTTTGGGTAATTTATAGGTCCGATGCAAGAAATGGGAATGAAATTCAAACATCTGGGTGTCGTGGCTCGGCCGGGAACATTGAGAAACTTGGTTTTTAAATTCCTGGAAATTCAAAACTCACCTGAAAATAATGAAACTTGTATCCTCTTTCGATTGTAGCCTCTTTTGATAAGTAAGAGTGTCAAACCCAACGAGGAGCTAAAGGTAGAACAAATATTCCTTCAAGTTCTATCGACCACCGATACAACTCTGCGCAGGCTTAACGTTCACTTTACCTAGAACAAGTATGAAACTAGAAGTACTTTGTAGGTGTTGTTGGATAGGTTTGCAAGATAATAAAGAGCGTGTAAAAAAAGCTAGGGGTTGTTTAGATAAAGACACAACTAACTTAGTTTTAGTAGAGAGCTTGATGTCACACAAGAAAGTTATTTGTCCCTAGGCAATCGATAACTAGACCGGTAACCATTATTGCAATTTTATTTGAGGGAGAGGCTTAAGCTAACATACTTTCTCTTCTTGGATCATTTGCACATATGATTGGAACTCTAGCAAGCATCCGCAACTACTAAAGATCATTAAGGTAAAACCCAACCATAGCATTAAAGTATCAAGTCCTCTTTGTTCCCATACGCAAACAACCTACTTACTCGGGTCTGTGCTTCTGTCACTCATGCCACCCACCATAAGCAAATCATGAACATATTACAAACCCTAGAGCGGGGATCCCTCAAGCTTGCGCGACACTGTAACATCCCAAAATTCTAAATTTTGGAATGTTATAATAAATAGATAGATTTGATTGATTGTTTGATTGATTGTGTGAAGTTGAGTGAAATTTGAAACTTTTTGAAAGTTAAATGAGAGGGAATAAAAGGACTTTCCCAAACTTTCATTTTTGCATTTCTAATCTCCGTGAATTCAAATACTTTTCATCACAAAACCCTGGAGAGAAGATGACATGACTTCTTCCATTTATACAAATGAAATGGGGTGTTTGAAAATATTTGAATTTATTTGGGAAAATATTTCCAATTCTGAAACTTTATGCAACTCAATGATTTTCACGAGAGAAGATAAAATGACTTCTTCAAATTATATGAAATATGAGTTGGGAGTTTCAAAGATCAAATTTAAAGTCCTATTGGAATTATTTTCAATTTAGAGTTATTTGAGTTTTATTCAAATTATTTTCTCCAAAAATAAAATATATGGAAAATAGGGTAACATGATTCCCTACATCAGAAAATTGGAGAGGAATAAATTTGAATTAATTTTGGTATTTTTAAAATGATTTTTTACTGGATTTTACTAGAGCAGAAGCACTCTTTGCTTTATTTGAATTTGTGTGTATTTTATTTGACTCTATAAAAATGTTCAGCTCGTAGGAAATCTTTTTCTGAAAATTTTGATATATTATATGCCTATATAATATATTTATTTATCTATTTTTCTGTTTTTATTTTCTGAGAAAATGTTTTATTTAAAAAAAATCTTCGGGCCGACCGACTCGGCCACGGCCCAGCCAGCCAGCCGGCCCAAGCCGCGCGCCGCCTTCGCCCCGAGTCCGGGTGCTACACGCCGCCATCGCCCGTGTCCAGCACGGACACCACCGTCGTTTCCGCTCCCGCAAGCCGCGCGCCGCCTCCCCGCCTATAAATGGCGAGGCCCGGACCCCCTCTCCTCCCCGCTATCGCGCCGCCGCACCCCGCAGATCCGCCGCCGCTGCCGTAGCGCCACGCCGCGCCGCCGCCCGCTGCTGCTGCACAGCGCGCCGCCCCGCGCCGCCGCACCCCTTAGTTGACCGCCAACGCCGGTTCGATCCACCGCCGACCCGCCTGAACCGGTAGGAACCGCCCGGTTCGCCCGGTTTTCTTTTAGTAGTTTTAGTTTTGGTTTTCGACTTAAAACCGTTTTGTTTAGTTTTACTTATTTAGAGTTCGTTCGTTCATTTAGGTTCTTCAGTGAACAGATTCGCCAGATCAGTTCTGTTAGCGAGCGTTCGCTCGATAGGATTTTTTTTATATTTTAGTTTTCGGCCAGGGACCTATCTGTGATGATTTTATTTACAAATTAGTCCCTGATTTTCAAACGATCATTACTTTTTACTTGTTAGTCCAAATCCAACGAAACCAACGCTCACGTCTTCGTTATGATCTCCTCTTTCGAGTAATCCAACTCAAACATATTTTTGAAAGTTTTAAAATTTGAATTCAACCAGATTTGTATTTGAACTTCGTTTGATCATAACTTGAGTTTCGTAGCTCCGTTTCAGTTGATTCTTTTTGCAAATCAAAGCTCTTGACCTAAACTTTCTGATAAGGCCAAATTCACATAATTTTGGTACTGTTAGAAATTGTTTTATGTTGCAAGAGTTAATTTGCTTAGTTTTGATGTTTTCCGAATCGTCTTCTTCGTCCTTTCTGATCTTTTGAGTGATTGCTTATGTGTGGTTACTATTGCTTGCTTACGATAGATTGACCGGAGTGTGACGAGTAGAACTATCAAGAGTTATGAGTGCGAATAATCTTCATCAACATTGCAGGCAAGTTCACACTTTGATCATATCCCCTTTCATACCCAGTTTTTATGCATTAGCTTCACCCTCAAACATTGCATGAGTAGGATTGATAACATGTGGGTATTGGGAAGTAGTTGATGAGGTAGGAACCTATTGCCCTGCATTCAAACCTTGGGAGTTACTATTACATTATGCTTATAGTGCCATGCTATGCTCGTAGACGTGGATTGGGTTTTGAGAGTATTCATGACAGATGAGAGATTGCTAATTAATGGTTTACTTAAGGTGGCAACTTAAACACACATCTGGGTGGATTGAGGTACCTGGGTATTCTAGGATTGCCTGTCTAGGCACCTGGGTAGACCAGGATTGCCTGTTTTTTTATGGACCGCCACCCAGGCTCAAAGGGATCATGAGATTTTTCATACTAGAAAATTCCGTGTGCAGCCACAAGCTATTATGGGCTCTAGCATAGTTGATTAAGTCGTGCGAACTCTTACAGGGTAGACTAGAAGATGTAGGGGAAAGTAGGTGTAACGGTCTATCCATCGTAAGGTGCTAGCGCTTCTGAAAGACTATGTCTCGGTCATCCGTCTTCTCAAACACCATGTAGTGCGAGAAACCAAACGGAGGTGATCGAGTCTTGTGGGGAAAAGTGGGCAAACCTCTGCAGAGTGTATAAACTAATCATGATTAGTCGTGTCCCCGGTTATGGACATCTTGAGTATCTAGTACTTGGATTATCATGTGAATCTCAACATGTTACTCTAAAATTTAATTTTGTTGGGTTTTGTTTAATGATGATGCTTAATTGGGATTGAGAATGCTGTCAACCATTCTCAATGTTTAACAACCACCATGATAGTTAAATAAAATGTATTCCTTTGTAGTAGGGAAAAATTGGCTTTTCGCAAAAACCTTATAACCATAGAGCTTTTCCACCAGCCATATATGCATGTAGTGATAGCCATTATTCATCATTGCTCTACAGTGTGAATTTGCCAGTACATTCAATGTACTGACCCTTTGTGGCTGCAACGTCTCATGTTGCAGGATTATCTTACGATGAGTAAGTGATACGTTAGGGTTACGATTTCTACACTCAACTTTGCCGTTGGTGTTGATGGGAATCCACAACCTTGTTACTTCCGCTATTTGGATTGAGGTAATAGTATTTATGTTACTTATACATGTGATTTACCTCTGTTATAAATCCTCGAGTACTGTGTGTGTCAGCATACCGATCCAGGGATGACACTTAAGCACAGAGACTTGATCCATTAGGGTCGGGACGCTACAGACACGGAGTGCACCATAGGACAACACCAATAATAAAACATGCAACTCAAACCAATCACGATCATCAATTAACCCATAGGACAAAACGGATCTAATCAAACATCATAGGATAGCCATACATCATTGGGAAATAATATATAGCGTTGAGCACCACGTTTAAGTAGAGATTACAGCAGGTAAAAGAGGGGTTACACCGCTGCAGAGAGGGGGGAAGAGTTGGTGATGATGGCGGTGAAGTTGTTGGTGTAGATCGCGGTGATGATGATGATGCCCCGGCAGCACTCCGGTGCCACCGGAAGCGAGGGGGAGAGAGCGCCCCATCTTCTTCTTCTTCCTTGACCTTCTCCCTAGATGGGATAAGGGTCTCCCCTCTAGTCCTTGGTCTCCATGGCATGGGAGGGGTGAGAGCCCCTCCGAGATTGGATTTGTCTCTCTGTTTCTCTCTGTTTCTACCTTGCAGATTCTGCCCCTTCACCGTTTCTTAAATTCCCGGAGATCCGTAACTCCGATTGGACTAAATTTTGCACATGATGTTTATCCGGATATTGGCTTTCTTGCGGCGAAAGAAGGGCACGAACCACCTTACGGGGTGGCCACGAGGGCCCAGGGCGCGCCCCCTGCCTCGTGGCCCCCTCGGGCATCGTCTCGCATTGATTCTTCTTCCCAAAAATCACATATATTCCAAAAAAATCTCAGTCAGTTTTTATCCCGTTAGGATTCTGTTTGATATGGATTTTTCGCGAAACAAAAAACATGCAACAAACAAGAACTAGCACAGGGCACTAGATCAATATGTTAGTCCCAAAAAATAGTATAAAAAATTGCCAAAAGTATATGAAAGTTGTATAATATTGGCATGGAACAGTCAAAAATTATAGATACGACGGAGACGTATCAGCATCCCCAAGCTTAATTCCTGGTCGTCCTCGAGTAGGTAAATGATAAAAAAGATAATTTTTGATGTGGAATGCTACCTAGCATAATCTTGATCATGTAATCTAATCATGGCATGAATATTAAGACATGAGTGATTCAAAGCAATAGTCTATCATTTGACATTAAGACAATAATACTTCAAGCATACTAATAAAGCAATCATGTCTTCAAGATAACATGGCCAAAGAAAGTTATCCCTACAAAATAATATGGTCTGGCTATGCTCCATCTTCACCACACAAAATATTCAAATCATGCATAACCCCAATGACAAGCCAAGCAATTGTTTCATACTTTTGACGTTCTCAAACCTTTTCAACTTTCACGCAATACATGAGCGTGAGCCATGGACATAGCACTATAGGTGGAATAGAACATGATGGTGGAGGTTGTGTGGAGAAGACAAAAAGGGAGAAAGTCTCACATCGACGCGGCTAATCAACGGGCTATGGAGATGTCCATCAATTGATGTCAATGCGAGGAGTAGGGATTGCCATGCAACGGATGCACTAAGAGTTGAAAGCTCAAACTGGAAACTAAGTGGGTGTGCATCCAACTTGCTTGCTCATGAAGACCTCGGGCATTTGAGGAAGCCCATCATGGGAATGTACAAGCCAAGTTCTATAATGAAAATTCCCACTAGTATATGAAAGTGATAACTCAAGAGACTCTCTATATGAAGAACATGGTGCTACTCTGAAGCACAAGTGTGGTAAAAGGATAGTAACATTGTCCCTTCTCTCATTTCTCTCATTTTTTTATATTTTTTCTTTTTTTCTTTTTTGTAGGCTTCTTTGGCCTCTCTCTTTTTTTTTGGGGGGGGGGGCTTCTTTGGCCACTTTTATTTTGATAACCTAACATGGGACAATGTTCTAATAATGATGATCATCACACTTCTATTTACTTACAACTCAATATTACAACTCGATACAAGAACAAAGATATGACTCTATATGAATGCTTCCGGCGGTGTAGCGGGATGTGCAATGATCTAGCGTAGCAATGACATTAAAAAACGGACAAGCCATGAAAACATCATGCTAGCTATCTTACGATCATGCAAAGCAATATGACAATAAATGCTCAAGTCATGTATATGATGATGATGGAAGTTGCATGGCAATATATCTCGGAATGCACTACAAAAAAAAGACACACCCGTGACATTTTGGGCCGAATGAAATTTTTTCCTGTCATACATATGACACTTCTATGACGATAATTGTGACAAAACCTGGTATCATCATAGATGTGGTGGGCTCCTACTTCTATGACAAAAAATCATGACAGAAAATGGGCTTTTCGTCCTGGGCGGGCCGGAGACGCCGCTGCATGACATCCTTTGGGCCGTCCATGATGGAAAAAAACATGGTAGAAGCGAGGGGGAGGAAAATTTCGGGGAGTTCCCGGTTACGGTGGGAAGTCGGGGGCCGAGCGATGCGCGTTTCTCTCATACACGTACGCGTGTGTGTGCGAGGCGTTGGCTCTAACTGAACCCGAGCGAGGCGTTGGGCTCTAACTGAACCTGAGCGATTGCACTACGGGCTACGCGTTACTGAACCCGAGCCATCGATCGACGGATGTTAACTAAACCCAATCGAGCGATTCCTTCGCTACTGCTACTAACTAAAGCCGATCGATGCTGCCTCTGAGATGAACAGTGAGTGTTGCGGGGGGGTTTGGATGAACAGTGAGCGGCGGTGTTGCCTCTGGATGAACAGGACCCCGTGGTGTGGTGGAGGGTTGGATGAACAGTAGACGGTGGAGGGGTGCCCGTGGAGGGGTGGTTGAACAAGCCCCCGTGGTGTGGAGGGCTGGATGAACAGTAGATGGTGGAGGGGTGGTTGAACAGTAGCCGGTGGAGTAGCGCACGGTGGAGGCTGGATGAACAGGAGCCCGTGGAGGCTGGAGGAGGTCGATGGTAGCCCGTGGAGGCTGGAGGAGGTCGACGGTGGAGATGAAAAGTATCCCGTGGAGTCCCATTTTGCGGTACGCCACACCCCTCCCGATGAACAGGACCCCCGTTTCGACCGTAGCGCTCCAACACAAGTCCGTTTCGTCCATTTTGCGGTATGCCACACCCCTCCCGATCAAGAGGACCCCCGTTTGGACCGTAGGAGGTCTGTTTCCTCCATTTTGCGGTATGCCACAACCCTCCCGATCAACAGGACCCCTGTTTCGACCGTAGGAGGTCCGTTTCCTCCATTTTGCGGTACGCCACACCCCTCCCGATCAACAGGACCTCGTTCCGAATGTAGGAGGTCTGTTTCCTCCGTTGTGCGGTACGCTAGGCCTCGTTTCCATCGCCTGTTCCGTCCAAGCCCTCCCGATGAACACGACCACGCATTCCGTCCCGACCCAGCCGGTTGGCTCCCACGCGTTCCATTGCCTCCTGATGAACATGACGCATTCCGTTGCCTCCCGATGAACACGACGCATTCCGTTGCCTCCCCATGAACATGACGCATTCCGTTGCCTCCCCATGAACACGACACATTCTGTTGCCTCCCCATGAACACGACGAGGATGCTGTTTCTCCGTTCCGACCCAGCCATGTACACGAGCCCTGGCCGTACGTATGCGCGAGTAGGCGTTCGAGACCCTGCCTGTATGTACACATACGAGGCCGTATTTTCTTTCTTGCACCCTGGCATTGTACGTACGTGTATATGCTACATGCGTGCCTCTACTACGACACGTGCGCACCTCTACATCGACCAGTATGTACGTACATGTTCGCGACCAGAATGACAACGCTACGTACGCTTCGACCAGGTGGGTCCCGACTGTCAGGCACTTCCTTGCCTGTGAAGATGTAGCTGGTGGGTCCCAACAGTCAGGGGGTGAATCGTTTTTTTTACCCGGACACACTTCCTTGCATGCGAAGGTGTAGCTGCTGGGTCCCAGCAGTCAGGGTGGCAAACCGTTTTTTTGCCTGGACACACTTCCTTGCGTGCGAAGGTGTAGCTGGTGCCCAGCAGTCGGGGGGCGAATCGTTTTTTTCGGACGCACTTCCTTGCGTGCGAAGATGTAGCTAGTGGATCCCAGCAGTCAGGGGGGCGAATCGTTTTTTTTCGGACGCACTTCCTTGCGTGCGAAGATGTAGCTCATGGGTCCCATCAGTCAGGGGGTGAATCATTTTTTCGCAAAATATGGTGGCCCGTCCGGTGGGTCCCCGCTGTCAGGTGGAGGAATAATTATTTTACGCGTAATAAGGAGGCACTTCCTTGCGGCTGCCGTGGACCCAGCTGTCAGCCTCTCCACATACAGTCTATGTCCGATGGAAGTCATTCCTTGACCATGTTGACCACCCCGCGCCGAGAGCACCAAGGCGGTGGACGATGGCGAGGCCTAGGAAGGGGACGACACGGAGCCGGGGAAGACGCGGCAATGGATGCACACGCGGAGAGGAGTACGAGGGTTCACTGGTTCGGCTGCGCTACCGTCGCCGCAGAATAACAGGAGGTGTGGGTGAGTGGAGGGATGGCCTGGCCAGCGGTGGGAGTAGTAGGGGGCGGTGAGGCCTCCGAGGCAGCACAGCCGGCCACGGGAGGCAGGAGCAGGCGGCACGACCGGCGCTGCTTTTGGCGGCTGGAGCAAGAAGACCAGAGGTTGTAGAAGCATGACAGCCGTCGGATGGACATCGTACGGTCACTGCAGCTAGAATCGTTTATATTGACTAAGTTGATAAAGCCCTTGGTACGTCAACTTAGTAGGCCCAGAGGTCAGCTTCCGAAATGTTGCGCCCCAGATGTGAGGGGGAGGAATCATTTTTTGGGCGGGTGAAGCTAGAATATCCGAGATTGAAGAAGAAGCACGGCATCCGTTGGATGGACGTCCAACGGCCACTGCTGTTAGAACCGTGTGTTGACTATAAGTTGACAAAGCCTTGCATATGTGTCAACTCTGTTTTTTTAGGGGACGCGTCAACTTAGTAAGGCCAGAAGTGTGTGGCAGAGAACTTATAGCCCATTTGAGATTTGTAAGAATGTGTAGCCCATTTTTGAATTCTAATAGAATTTACTAGAGCCCATTTATAGTTTGTTAAAAGTACATCCCATTTCAACCAACTGTTCAAAACATAATTCAATAAAATTTCCCACATTTTGATGGGATCCGAAATATTTTTATCCTGAAATTTCTAGGCAGATTAAATACAATTTCAATATAAATTTATATTACGTAAAAATCCAACGAAACATTGCGCTCGCAACAATTAATGAAATTAAAATTTTCAATATCCAAAAATAATATTTTATAAAGTAATCACGTGTTTGGTGCATTTTTTTATAGTTACTGCCCAGTTTCTATAATTACATCCCATTTATTATTTCTTAAAGCCCATTTTCATGTTAAGCCTAATGCATCCCTCCTAGGAAAAATTTGTAGCCTAGCGGGGCGGAGAATAACAACTTGACCTTGCCTGGGTATTCCTAAAAAAACTATAGCTGGGCTAGCCATTTTCAGCTTGAAAAAAATTAATATCTGGGCTAGATATCTGGCCTGGGCTATACGGGCCACAGTCCGCCCAGTTAATACCTGCAGCGATGTTTTCGTTGTTGTTCAGAGGAGAAAAATTAATATCTAGGCTAAACATCGAAAAACTCTACAGTGCTCACACCTCAAAAACACAAATACTGCTCGAGCTGCTTGGTCCCAGCTGCCGGCCGCTTCTTGTGCAATTCTCTCGTTTATTGACTACTCCCTCCTTTCCGGTTTATAAGGCTCAATTCAAAAATCTCACCAACCAAGGTAGATGATGAGTGGTGGAATATTTTTTGTAGTTTGCAAAAGCACCCAATTAGTGCTTTTGTTTTCCTCAGAAAATTATGTTTACGAATGCATTAATTGCAATGCATGCATGCATAAAGTGCATGCATTGGTCAGTTTTCTCTTAATACTTGCATGTAATGATTTAATGCACCTTGAAGTCTGAACATGTTATGGGGAACAACCAAATTGAGCCTTATAAAATGGAAAAACTAAAATTTTGAGATAAGCCCTATAAACCGGATAGCAGGGAGTACTACATAGGTTGACAATGGTGTGGGACCGTGATGTCAGGAAACCAGGAGGAAGCAAAATAAATTATAGTTATATATATATATAATAAGGAGGCACTTGCGTACGTGAGGCTATGGACCTGGTGGGTCCCCATTGTCATCCTCTCCAAGTAAAGTCATCTCCTCGTCCGCGCGCGCTTTCCGCCCGAAACAGTCAGCGCCTCCCTCCCCGCTTCCCGGTGCAGGCGATTCCTCCGCCTTTAAACGACACAAGTGTCGTCTATCCGTCCATCTGCCGCCCACATTAATGATATGCGGTTGCCGAGGCGGCTACTCCGGCGCCACACGTCCGTCCCTCCGCCCGCCCACCATTGTTATATAAACTGTTGCGCCGGCCATAGCCGCAGTCATCCGCATCCGTTTCCTTTCTCCTGTCCACACCACTACTGCCCACCATGGCTTCCTCGCGCTCCATCGCTCTTCAGGACGGGCGAACGACGGACCACAAGGAGATGGCATCCATTGCTGCCGACCAGCTCGCCATCAGGCAGCCAGAGGAGGATGACATCCCAATGGAGAACATGGTAGTCGACGATCCGGCGCCAACCCCCTCCTCCGCGCCATCCTCACCGGTGCATTGCACCATGACCATCGGCGAGGCCCGTGCCCAATATATGGACAGGGTGAGGCAGATGCGTGAGGAGCAGTTCCGGGAGGCGCAGGCCGACGCCGCCTACTACCACCATCTCCTCGAGGAGCACCTGCAGGCGGAGGAGCAGCTCGCCGTGGAGCGGGTGGAGCAGGAGGCGCTGCTCGACTCGTACCGCTCTGCCCGCAACGGCCGCCTCGAGTGCTGGCGGTACCGCATGTAGGTGGCGGAGGCTGCGGCCACCTACAAAGAGGCTAGCAAAGAGGGCGATGAAGAGGGCGAGGCGCTGTTTGGCGAGACTGAGGACGAGGCAGAGGACAATGTCGGCTCCGACGAGTCCCCGCTCCACTGGCGTCGACGAGGCCCTGCTCCGCCGAGGCCCCGTGGCGCCAACAACGAGGCAGAGGACACCGCCGGCTCCGCCGAGGCCCCGCCCTGCCAACAACGAGGCAAAGGGCACCGCCGACTCCGCCGAGGCCCCGCCCCGCCAACAACGAGACAAAGGACATCGCCGGCTCCGCCGAGGCCCCGCCCCGCTGCCAACGAGGCCGCGCCACACAGAAAACGAGGAAGAGTAGAACACGGTAGGTCGCCGCCGCTCGGGTCCAAGTAAGGCCACCGCTGCTACCTTCTGGTTGAAGCCAAGCTAGGTGGGTTGACCATTGACGGCCGGTTAGCTTCTTGGCGGCGAGATGGAGTCGGAGAGCTGCGCTGGAGAAGAACGCTGCTTCTACTTAACTGCTGGTGCAGTTGGCTGACTGACACGTGGGCCCAACAGGCCACATGTCAGTTATGCAACTGCACCTGCAGTTAAGTCACTGAAGCTTCTGTTCGGCTCAGTGGGACACAGGTGGTAGCTTCGGTTAATTAATTATACCTCCAGCGCACCACTTTTTAGTTGAAGAATGTATGAAATGTAATGAAATCCGACATGTTTATATGAAATCCGACCGTGTATGAATGAATTTATTTTGATTAGTTCGAATTCCTGTATCACTGGCATTGGGTGAACATGCAAAACAATACGTACTAGCATTATTCCCAGGGTGATCACCTCGTTTGCAGCAGTTTCACATGTACTCCCTCCGGTCCTTTCTAGTCCGCATACAAGTTTTGTCTGCAGTCAAAGTATCTCTACTTTGACCAATCTTATACAAAAAAGTATGCACTTTCACAATGTGCGAAGTAAAAACAGAAGGAGTACAAAGAGTTTGAGTAGCTTTTTAGCGTTTCTGTACATTGCAATCAAACACACAGGCCTGGAAATTCATAGAGAACATTCAAAACAATCGATGATTATGCATCTCAGCGACTCACATGTCAGAGGCAATATTTACTTCACAACTAAAGAATAAAGAAAAAATTGATCGACGCTGCTGACAGCAAAGGGCGTCCCATTCAAAAATATCAAACCCATGTCTTGCTAAAATCAATGAGCAAAATTTGACAAGGTTGTCCCATTCCAAAATATCATATGCCTACGATTGTGGAATGGGCAGGGTTTGCCATCAGTTCGGACATTGACATGGCACCTCGTGCTAAATAAACCATCTGTTCTTTTTGTGCAGTTCCACCAAAATCAACCAAATTCGTGCATAGCTTGTATGATTTCACCCTTATATGTTGCAACGCCTTGAACTTATCGGCACCTCCTTTCTTGTGGTGGAAATGAATGATTCGATGTATTCATGAAAATTTTGTGCAGTTCCCATTGAAATCGAGCTGAGCACCCCTGTTTGCACAAATACAAAAAAGTGATTAGTATAAAGCAAACTGTACTATGAATTGACAGTTTCAATAGGCACATACATGGTCCATGTAGAGCACACTTTTAGAAAAATGGAACTCACCAGAAAGAATCCTAGAACAACATTGTACTCGCGCATCACAACAAAAAGATGGAGATTTGTCAGTCCTTCTGAGCTGAAGTTAGTTTGGTCTTGTGGGGAGTAATGTAACCATCCTTCAACTGCTCCTTCTAATGAGAAGATAGACAGGGCTTCTTCATCCTGGCATAATCGGAACTAGTCACTTCACGTACTCCATATTCTTCTTGAGAGGAAGATGATCCTGTTGTGCAAATACAAGAGCACTACTAAATGCTAGCATCCCTGTTTGCTCGAAAAAAGGAAAGGAAATATTTAAAACAGCACAGATGAAGCACTTCTCAAGGACAATACCACTTTTTCATGATAGTATCTAAACAGTAGCACAACACCAATAGAGATGACAAAGCTCAATCATATGGATGAAATCAGTGGGCGAGTACCAACCTTTGTTAGGAGGCTTATTGTGTAGAGCATACAGATGAAGCACTTCTCCAGAACCATCTGTTGCTATCTACGGTGGTGACCATGCTTACTATATACTCCTTGATTAGTTTAATGTTTCCAACATCTTCTTGTGCAGTTCCACTAAAATATATGGTATCTTCAAAGAAGATCCCTGTTTGCACAAGTTGAGATAATTACATATTACATTAAGAGTGGCATCAAATCAGTGGCAAAACAATTGCTCGTTCCAGCCATAGCAATAAATTAATATGCAAAACTATATCATTACTTGTGTCATCACAGTTCCAGTGCTTCATTACAAAACCGGGAGTTGATTTTTGTTTTTCTTCCGCTTGTTCCTCCCCTTCATCACTTGGTTCAATAACAGACAAGCTTCGCCTTCAATGTAAGATTTGGCATGTCAATTAGGGAGCACAAGTATAGTACTAAACTTAATTTTTTGATGGAAGTGGCAAAATACAGGCCAGCAGTTGTGAAATATCCTTATCTTACCTCAATGGGATATTACGGTGCACATACAGATTGGAAGTCTTGTCTCCATTTGTGCAGTTCACTAAAATCAAGCAACATTATCGTACAAGTAGCACAACAAATGAAAGCACACTGCAGAATCATGTGAAAGAAGGCTAGTACTGACCTCTCATGATGCGGAATTCAAACAACTCACAAGAAGAAGATCTGAACCAAATTCGCCTTAACGGATAGGAAGTAAGATCTCCTCTTGTGCAGTTCCACTAAGATCAAGCAATCAAGCAACGTTGTCAGTGTGACATTTTGGTTGAACTGCACAAAACACACTTAAAACAAAAGTGTTTTGTGCAGTGCAACAAAAGGTCACAGTGGCAACGAGGTGAAGTAGATAACCCTGTTTACACAGAGGTGCAAAGGAAACAATTAGTGGTCAATAACAGTGGAGGACACAGAAGCCAACAAAAAGAAGCATCTACCTTATCTAAATGGGAAAGAAAGCAAGATAGTAGCATTTCTCAAATGGTGGCATTGATTAATTTTAACATAGAGATTATATTAACAATAAAATTCGTTAAACATGTAATTTGCTTTTAACTGTGGCATTGCATCAATTTTCCAGCAGCATTATTAGAGGATGTTTGTTTACAGGGACATTTTGGTGTAGGGACTAAAAAACTCCGTGTCAGTCCCATCTAAACCAAACAGGAGGGACTTTTAGGGACTAGAAGTGGGCATTTGGGAGTAAAGAAAGAAGACCCCGAGGGAGTCTTTTTGGGACTTTTTCCAACATTTGCCCCTGCCGCGCATTGCACCTTGTCTCTATTAGTTCATTACTAGGGGTAACATGGTCTTTTAGCATGTCATTTAATAACCTCTAGTCCATGTTTAGTCCCTGGAACCAAGCAGGTAGGGACTAGGGAGTTTTTAACCAAACAGGGCCTTAGATTAACAACAGCTAATGAGTTGCACGGGACCGTGGACGCACCAGCACCATGTGCATCTACCGATGTACTATGGTCATGCACAGTCTGTTGCAACAAAGAACAAACAACCAAGGAGCATATTTGTGTTGGTCCCAGTTTTGTTATCTTTAGACACCTTTCCCTATGTGAGCGCAGCAAATCTAGTCCTGCTCAAACTCTACAACCTTGTCCCTTGTAACACCCCGTATGTAACTTGCCATATTTGTATTCCAACTCTTGCCATTTCTGGCACTAAGTTATGATATTTCCTCATTGTCGGGTTTTTGTCTTCATGTTGTTTTGTCTTTGTCATGCATCTCTTATCATGTCATCATGTGCATCGCATTTGCATACATGTTCATCTCATGCACCCGAGCTTTTTCCCCGTTGTCCGTTTTGCATTCCGGCGCTCCTATGTCCTCCGGTGTCCCCTTTTACCTCTTTTCGTGTGCGGGTGTTAAACATTCCCGGATTGGACCGAGACTTGCCAAGCGGCCTTGGTTTACTACCGGTAGACTGCCTGTCAAGTTTTGTGCCATTTGGACTTCGTTTGATACTCCAACGGTTAACCGAGGGACCAAAAAGGCCGCGTGTGTGTTGCAGCCCAACACCCCTACAAAGTGGCCCAAAACCCACCTAAACCTCCTCCATCGTCTAGATCGTTCGATCACGATCGCGTGGCCGAAAACCGTGCTCAATTTGGAGCCTCCTAGCTCCTCCTATCTATAAAAGGCCTCTCCCCCCAAAAATTTCGGATCCAAACCACCCTAACCCTAGCCCCGCTCCTCATCCGCATGCCGGACACGTCCGTCCGCGCGCCAGACGAAGCCGCCGCCGCCGCCCAGCCAACCAGGAGGCACCACATTGCCTTCCCGGCGTCTCCCGCCGCCGCGGCCCGCCGGGGCCCGTGGCCGGCCCTCCCGGCCCGCGACCGCGCCGCCCATCCTTCCCCGCCGCCGTGCCAGGCTCCGCCTCTAGCGCCACCCCGCCGCCGAAGTGCTCCAGTGCCGCCATCGACCTTCGCTGCCCGCCGACCTCTGCCGCCCTTCACCGACCGTGCCGCTCCTCGGCTAGCACGCCTACCTCGACGTCTGACGTCCCCGAGCACCACCGCTACTCCAGCGAGCTCTTCCCCCTCGAGTCCGGCAAGCCCGTTTCCGGCGAGCGCCTCGAAGTCTGTTCCCGGATCCAGATCTGGAATTCGGAGGTTGACTTTTGCCCTAACCCAAGATATTTTTGGCATTCTTCTTCATGCCATAACTCTGCAACCGTGGCTCCATTTTGGGTGTGTAGCATATCAAATTGTTCGTCTCCACGAGTACTTCATTTCATCTCATTGCATCATGTTTATTTGAGCTCATCTTGGTGCCCTAAATGTTGTTGGAAGAGTGCTAGTTTTTGTTAGTTTCAGATTCATATCAGTAATTGGACATTTGTCATTTTTGCCATGATTGATGTGTGCCTCCTTTGAACTTGAGCCTTACATGTGTTTTGAAGTATGCCATGCCATCTTTATAGGGGTGTATGCCATGTATTTTTGCGATATCTGTGGTGACTAGCACAAGCTTGCAAAGTAGCTCTCGTAATGTTGCTGATTTCAGGGACTTAGAAATATTCTAAGTCTTTGTCCTGTCAATATTTTTATGCCATGTTTTCTTGCTGCTACAGAGTGATCCATGCCTCTTTTGAGCATGATCAGTAAGGATATTTTGTAGATATTGTGGTGCTCTATCCATCCATGTCTTTGTTTATAACTATGGAGCACCCTAGCTTGACTCAATCGAGCTCTACTTTTGCTATAAAATGTTCCTGGCAGAATGTTTACATGTTAAGCATGCATGTGCATTGCACATCACATCCCGCATATCATGCCATGTTTGCATCATGTTGTTTGTGCATTGCACGTGGTTGATTGTGTCTCCCTTTGCTTGTTGTTCTTGCTTGGGTAGAGCCGGGAGACGAGTACGTGATCGAGGAGCCCGTTGAGTACGTTTACAAGGAGCAAGCTAACGTCAACTCGGAGAACTTTGCAGGCAAGATGACCGTACCCTCGAAATCACTTCTATCTTTGCTTGCTAGATGCTCGCTCTTTTGCTATGCCTATGCTACAACACCTACCACTTGCTTATCATGCCTCCCATATTGCCATGTCAAACCTCTAACCCACCTTGTCCTAGCAAACCGTTGTTTGGCTATGTTACCGCTGTGCTCAGCCCCTCTTATAGCGTTGCTAGTTGCAGGTGAAGATTGGAGTTTGTTCCTTGTTGGAACATGTTTATTGTTGGGATATCATTATTATATCTTGTCTATTTTAATGCACCTATATACTTGGGAAAGGGTGGAAGGCTCGGCCGTATTGCCTGGTGTTTTGTTCCACTCTTGCCGCCCTAGTTTCCGTCATACCGGTGTTATGTTCCTTGATTTTGCGTTCCTTACACGGTTGGGTTATAATGGGAACCCCTTGACAGTTCGCCTTGAATAAAACTCTTCCAGCAATGCCCAACCTTGGTTTTACCATTCGCCACCTAGCCTTTTTCCCTTGGGTTTCGCGGACTCAAGGGCCATCTTTATTTTAACCCCCCCCCCCCCCGGGGGGGGGGGGCAGTGCTTATCTAAGTGTTGGTCCAAACTGAGCGATGTCCGGGGCTACCATGGGCAACTCTGGGCTGGCCTACCCGATGTCTGGCTCATCCGATGTGCCCTGAGAACGAGATATGTGCAGCTCCTATTAGGATTTGTCGGCACATTCGGGCGGCTTTGCTGGTTTACTTTTACCATTGTCGAGATGTCTTGTAACCGGGATTCTGAGTCTAGTCGGATTGTCTTGGGAGAAGGAATATCCTTCGTTGACCATGAGAGCTTGTGATGGGCTAAGTTGGGACACCCCTGCAGGGATTTGAACTTTCGAAAGTCGTGCCCGCGGTTATGGGCAGATGGGAATTTGTTAATGTCCGGTTATAGAAAACCTTAAACTTAACTTAATTAAAATGAATCAACAGAGTGTGTGGCCGTGATGGTCTCTTTTCGGCGGAGTCCGGGAAGAGAACACGGTCTCGTGTTATTCTTGAACGCATGTTGTTCTAGGATCACTTCTTGATCATAGTTCATCGATCGTGCCTTTGCCTTCTCTTCTCGCTCTCATTTGCGTATGTTAGCCACCATATATGCTAGTGCTTGCTGCAGCTCGACCTCATACCTTTTACCCTTCCTATAAGCTTAAATAGGCTTGATCGCGAGGGTGTGAGATTGCTAAGTCCCTGTGACTCACAGATTACTTCAAAACCAGATGCAGGGACCGATGATACTGCTCCAGGTGATTCGACTGAGCTCAAGTGGGAGTTCGATGAGGACTCAGGACGATACTACATTTCCTTTCCAGACGATCAGTAGTGGTGCCCAGTTGGGGCAATCGGGGACTTTGTTGCTTTTGGGGTTGTCTTTATTTTTGGTTCCGTAGTCGGACCTTGAGTGTAACTAGATGAATGTAATGATATTTATGCTATTGTGTGACGTGGCGAGTGTAAGCGAACTATGTACCTCTTTTCCTTATTCATTTACATGGGTTGTTGTGAAGATTACCTCACTTGCGACATTGCTTACCATGCGGTTATGCCTCTAAGTCGTGCTTCGACACGTGGGAGATATAGCCGCATCGTGGGCGTTACAAGTTGGTATCAGAGCCTTCCCTGACTTTAGGAGCCCCCTGCTTGATCGAATCGTTGGCGTTGTTGAGTCTAGAAAAATGTTTTGAGTCATTTAGGATTATATATTTCGGAGAGTAGGATTCTTTTTACTCCTCAGTCCCTTCGTCGCTCTGGTGAGGCATCCTGACGTAGAGTTTTGACTCTTCTCTTCTCAAATTTCAGTAAAAAAAAATTAGGATCACGCGGGTATCTTGGAATCGTTCCGATGGTTTTGTGATGAGAACATTGTTCTTGGTGCCTCCTGACATTTAGGGGTTGTGGCAGTGTCCCGGGGAGTTGAGCTCCGAGGTGTTTTCGTTACAATTTTATCATTGCAATTCTGGAATACCTGAGTTTCACCGACATCGAAAATCTCTTTTATGCAGTTGTTGGTGAGATAACCTCGACGCCACCCAGTACTGGGGCGGGAGTTCTGGAGTATTGCCATAACTCGTATAACGGATGCTTTTCGAAGGTTGAGGTAAATGATTTCTGACGGTTTCTTGGTTATGTGTTGAAGGATGGATACAACTGGATGTAGGATTTGCTAGCTTTGGGTGAGATATTATGCTTCCCCTGTATCCCCAACACCTGATTGCATAACCGGGAGAATTTCGGGAGTTTCATAGGTGGGAATTCATGTAACTCTAGAATTTCTTTTACGGATGTTTGGTTTGTGATTGGGTAATCCTCACCAAGTATTTGCTCTTGTCCATACCTTGTTGTTTTATTTCTTCTACCTCTATCTAAGTGGCTTCTCAATTTATGGAAGTGTGACCATTTCAATTGGAATGCATTCATTCATTTTGTTCGGATGTTAAGACTATATGTTGCAATTTCGTTCCACTTGATTCAGCTTGAATATATGTCTGTCAAGATGCTAACGGATGTCACCCTCCTCAGGATGGCTCCTCCAACGCGTCAGAATCCTAAACCGCCACCACCACCTCCACCTCCGGAGGCATGGCAAGTTGTGATGGCCGCTACCAATGCGAACACGCAGCTGATCATGCAACTCTTGCAAGAGCACAACCAAGGGAATCAAGGCCATGGCAACAATCAGAATCAGTTTGCTACACTCAACCAGTTCCTCGCTAACCAGCCAAAGACTTTCAGCAACTGTGTCGAGGCAACAGACACTGATGATTGGCTCGTGGATATCTGCAAGCATTTCGAGTGCAGCAACGTCAGGCCTGACGACTTTGTCAAGTTTGCTTCGTTCCAACTCAAAGACCAAGCTGCAGAGTGGTATCAGCAATACAAAGATTCCAGAGGAGGTCGTGTGATTACCTGAGATGAATTCCGTCAAGACTTCAAAGCTCACCACGTTCCTCAGAGTGTTGTTGAGAGCAAGCATGAGGAGTTTCCACAATCTGAAGCAAGGTAGCTTGTCTGTTTACCAGTATAATCATGTTCCAGAAGCTCGCTCGTTTTGCTAAGCAAGACGTCCCTGACGAGAAGAGCATGATTTATCAGTTCAGAGGTGGTCTCAGAGAAGATCTCCAACTAGCTCTTGTGCTTTTTGAGCCGCAGAAGTACGATGAGTTTTACAACATGGCACTGAAACAAGAGACTGCTCAGCTCAAGTGCGATGCTTCCAAGAAGCGAGTCAGAGATGCTACTCCTTCTTCCTCAACTCAAGTGGTGACTAAGCAACAAAAGTATTGGTTGCCTCCTCCTCCTCCGTTCCGTCAGCCTTATCAGCAGAAGAGCAAAGGTGGCAATGGATCTTCCCACCCACCCAACCCAAGCTTTCAGAACAAGACTTCGTCTCATGCTCCAAGATCAAGTGCTCCGTATCACCGTCCGCTCTCGGAGGTCACGTGCAACAAGTGTCAGCAGAAGGGTCACTATGCCAACAAATGCTTCAATCAGAGGTGTCTTCCTCCTCCTCCTGTGAGATCTGCTAGTACCGCAGTGGTCAAGCATAACATCAAGTATGCCAAGGTCAACTTGATGAACGCAGCTCAGGCAGAGGACTCGTCAGATGTGATAATGGGTAACCTTCCTGTTAATGATATTCCTGCAAAAGTTCTTTTTGACACTAGTGCATTGCATTGTTTCATCTCGAGACCATTTGCATCTAAGCATGAGTTGGCTTTCCAAGATATGCATAGACCGTTAGCAGTTGTCTCACCGGGTAAATGCTTGCATGCAAGCTACGTGGTTCCGGAAGTTTCTATCACGTTGGGCGACTATAAGTTTCTGTCTTCTCCAATGGTCCTTGGTAACTCGGATATTGATCTTATTCTCGGAATGGAATGGCTTTCGAAGTACAAGGCTCAACTTGATTGTGCTGCCAGGCAGATTCAATTGACACATTCGTCTGAGGATGTAATCATCTTTGCCGCTCGTGATGATGCCATCCGACTGTTTTCTCTCAACGAGAAGGGTGAGCTGGATGCCATCTCTCAGATTCCAGTCATTTGTGAATATCAAGACGTCTTTCCAGAAGAGCTTCCAGGAATGCCTCCGCACCGGCCAGTTGAATTCGTCATCGATCTTGAGCCTGGCATGGAACCTGTTTGCAAACATCCTTACAAGCTTGGACCTGAAAATTGAAGGAGCTGAAGAAACAACTCTATATTCAAGAGCGTATGGGTCTCATCCGACCAAGTTCTTCTCCATGGGGTTGTGGTGTTCTTTTCGTCAAGAAGAAGGATGGAACGGACCGACTTTGTGTCGACTACCGTCCATTGAACAAGAAGACCATAAAGAACAAATGCCCACTTCCCAACATCAATGAGCTTTTCGAACAACTCAAAGGTGCTCAAGTATTCTCCAAGCTTGATCTCCATATGGGTTATCATCAGATTCGCATTCGTGAAGAAGATATCCCTAAGACAACATTCAGAACAAGCGATGGTTCATCTGAATACACTGTCATGTCTTTCAGCCTCGTCAATGCTCCTCCAACATTCTCTTGCATGATGAATTTCATCTTCAACACCTACACAAATGACTTCGTCTTGGTCTACCTCGATGACATTTTGGTCTTTTCCAAGAACAAAGAGGATCATGCCAAGCATTTAAGATTGGTGCTGGATAAACTCAGAGAACATCAGTTCTATGCGAAGTTTTCAAAGTGCGAGTTTTGGCTCGATGAGGTTCTCTACCTTGGGCATAGCTTTTAATCCTGAGAAGGTGTCTGCAATTGTGAATTGGGAACCACCTCAGAACGTGAAGCAACTCCGCAGCTTCCTTGGGCTCGCAAGCTATTGTCGAAGGTTCGTTGAGAACTTTTCAAAGATCGCAAAGCCTCTTTCCAACCTTCTCCAGAAGCATGTGAAGTATGTCTGGTCGCCTGAATGTGACGTCGCTTTCAACACCCTGAAAGAGAAGTTAGTCACTGCTCCAGTACTGACTCCTCCTGATGAATCCAAACCGTTCGAGGTCTTCTGTGATGCTTCCCTTCAAGGTCTTGGTGTAGTGTTGATGCAAGAGAAGAAAGTTGTGGCCTATACCTCTTGCCAGTTGAAGCCCAACGAAAAGAACTACCCCACTCATGACCTCGAGTTGGCGGCAGTTGTCCATGCTCTTTTAACATGGAGACATCTCTTATTTGGGAATAAAAGTGGACATCTTCACTGATCACAAGAGTCTCAAGTACATCTTCACTCAGCCAAACCTCAACCTCTGGCAGACTCGTTGGGTCGAAATGATTCAAGAGTATAATCCGAGTATTGAATATACTCCAGGCAAGGCCAATGTAATTGCTGATGCATTGAGCAGGAAGGCTTACTGCAACAGTCTGATTATCAACCCCTACCAACCGGAGCTTTGTGAAGCTTTTCGCAAACTCAATCTCCAAGTTGTTCCTCAAGGATTCCTTGCTAACCTCCAAGTCTCACCTACTTTGGAAGATCAGATTCGCGAGGCTCAACTTCTTGATGCTATGGTGAAGAAGGTGAAGATTGGGATTGCCAAGAGTCAACCCAAGTACAAGTGCTATCGTCTTGATGACAACAATACGCTATCCTTCGAGGATCGCATTGTTGTGCCTAAAGGTGACCTTCGTAAAGTCATTATGAATGAGGCTCACAATTCACTCCTCTCTATTCACCCTGGAAGTACAAAGATGTACCATGACCTCAAGCAGTCGTATTGGTGGACTCGAATGAAGCGCGAGATTGCTCAGTTCGTGAATGAATGTGATGTCTGGAGAAGAGCGAAAGCAGAACACCAATGACCAGCTGGTCTCCTCCAACCTCTTGCCATTCCAGAATGGAAGTTTGACCACATTGAGATGGACTTCGTGACTGGATTTCCCTAGTCCAAGTGTGGCAATGATGCTATCTTCGTTGTCATCGACAAGCTCACTAAAGTGGCTCATTTTCTTCCTATCAAAGAGTCTATCACAACAGCTCAGTTGGCAGAGCTATATACCTCTAGGATTGTCTCCCTGCACGGCATTCCGCAGTTGATATCTTCAGATCGTGGCAGCATTTTCACCTCCAAGTTTTGCGATTCTTTTCAGAAGGCCATGGGCACCAACATTCGCTTCAGGACAGCCTTTCATCCTCAAACCAGTGGCCAAGTCGAGCGGGTCAATCAGATTCTTGAAGATATGATCAGGGCTTGTGTCATTTCTTTTGGTGTGAAGTGGGAAGATTGTCTTCCATATGCTGAGTTCTCCCAGAACAACAGCTTCCAAGCGAGTTCGGGCAAGGCCCCATTTGAGATTCTCTATGGCAGGAAGTGCCGTACTCCTCTTAACTGGTCAGAGACTGGTGAACACCAACTTCTTGGGAATGACTTGATCATAGAGGCTGAAGAAATGTGCAAAGTCATTCGTGATAATCTCAAAGCCGCGCAATCGCGCCAGAAGAGTTACTATGATAGCAAGCATCGTGACTTGACTTTCGAGATCGGAGATCATGTCTACCTCCGCGTCTCTCCAATGAAAGGTACTCGTCGCTTTGGTATCAAAGGGAAGCTTGCCCCTAGATACGTGGGTCCTTTCAAGATCATTGGCAAAAGAGGCGATCTCGCCTATCAACTTGAACTTCCGTCCAACTTTGCAAACGTGCATGACGTGTTTCACGTGTCTCAACTTCGCAAGTGTTTCAAGACTCCTAACTGCACCGTCGACTTCGAAGAGATTGATCTCCAGGAAGACATGTCTTATCGCAACAAGTCTATCAAATTCCAGAAAGTCAAGTGGACACATCATTCCGACCGTGAAGCCACCAGGGAACGCGAGGATCACCTCCGTTCTGAGTACCCAGAGTTTTTCCAGTCCTAGATCTCGGGACGAGATCCTTTCGTAGTGGTGGAGTGTTGTAACACCCCGTATGTAACTTGCCATATTTGTATTCCAATTCTTGCCGTTTCCGGCACTAAGTTATGATATTTCCTCGTTGTCGGGTTTTTGTCTTCGTGTTGTTTTGTCTTTGTCATGCATCTCTTATCATGTCATCATGTGCATCGCATTTGCATACGTGTTCCTCTCATGCATCCGAGCTTTTTCCCCGTTGTCCGTTTTGCATTCCGGCGCTCCTATGTCCTCCGGTGTCCCCTTTTACCTCTTTTCATGTGCGAGTGTTAAACGTTCTTGGATTGGACCGAGACTTGCCAAGCGGCCTTGGTTTACTACCGGTAGACCGCCTGTCAAGTTTCGTGCCATTTGGACTTCGTTTGATACTCCAACGGTTAACCGAGGGACCGAAAAGGCCTCATGTGTGTTGCAGCCCAACACCCCTCCAAACTGGCCCAAAACCCACCTAAACCTCCTCCATCATCTAGATCGTTCGATCACGATCACGTGGCTGAAAACCGTGCTCAATTTGGAGCCTCCTAGCTCCTCCTATCTATAAAAAGGCCTCTCCCCCCGAAAATTTCGGATCCAAACCACCCTAACCCTAGCCCCGCTCCTCATCCGCACGCTGGACACGTCCATCCACGCGCCGGACAAAGCCGCCGCCGCCGCCCAGCCAACCAGGAGGCGCCACGTTGCCCTCCCGGTGTCTCCCACCGCCGAGGCCCGCCAGGGCCCGTGGCCGGCCCTCCCGGCCCGCGACCGCGCCCGAGCGCCCCGCGCCGCCCGCCCTTCCCTATCGCCGCGCCAGGCTCCGCCTCCAGCGCCGCCCCACCGCCGAAGTGCTCCGGCACCGCCACCGACCTTCGCCGCCCGGCGACCTCTGCCGCCCTTCGCCGACCACGCTGCTCCTCGGCTAGCGTGCCTACCTCGACGTCCGACGTCCCCGACCACCACCGCTACTCCGGCGAGCTCTTCCCCCTCGAGTCCGGCAAGCCCCTCTCCGGCGAGCGCCTCGAAGTCCATGCCCAGATCCAGATCTGGAATTCAGAGGTTGACTTTTGCCCTAACCCTAGATATTTTTAGCATTCTTCTTCATGCCATAACTCTGCAACCGTGGCTCCGTTTTGGGCGTGTAGCATATCAAATTGTTCATCTCGCCGAGTACTTCATTTCATCTCATTGCATCATGTTCATTTGAGCTCATCTTGATGCCCTAAATGCTGTTGGAAAAGTGCTAGTTTCTGTTAGTTTCAGATTCATATCAGTAATTGGACATGTCATTTTTGCCATGATTGATGTGTGCCTCCTATGAACTTGAGCCTTACATGTGTTTTGAAATATGCCATGCCATCTTTACAGGGGTGTATGCTATGTATTTTTGTGATCTCTGTGGTGACTAGCACAAGCTTGCGAAGTAGCTCTCGTAATGTTGCTGATTTTAGGGACTTAGAAATATTCTAAGTCTTTGTCCTGTCAATATTTTTATGCCATGTTTTCTTGCTGCTACAGAGTGATCCATGCCTCTTTTGAGCATGATCAGTAAGGATGTTTTGTAGATATTGTGGTGCTCTATCCATCCATGTCTTTGTTTGCAATTATGGAGCACCCTAGCTTGACTCAATCGAGCTCTACTTTTGCTATAAAATGTTCCTGGCAGAATGTTTACATGTTAAGCATTTTTGCCGTGCTTGTTGTAGTTGATCCGTGCATGCTATGATGTTGTTCTTGCCATGTTTAGCTTCTATGCCATGTCTACTTGCTGGGTGTATGCTTAGTTTGTCATGCAATGTCTTGTGGTGAGTGCATCAAGCTCGTAAACATGCCTACTCAATATCTATTTTGCCATGTTCTAGTTTTCTGTTAAGTCTGAATCTGTTAACGATAATTGCTATGTTCACATGGTTGTCATTGTATTTTCTGATCCCTTTTGGCTTATGGTCAGTAAGGTTTTGTTGTATGCTTTGAGTAGCTTCATGCCATGCCTTGCTTTTCCATGATATGTTCCTGTAGCATGTTGTTATCTTGCTCTAAACATTGCTTCGTCATGTTAAATTCCTGACTTGTTGTTATTTTTCACTAAGTCTGTAACCTGATATCTTTTGCACTTTTGCCATGCCTGTTCGAACCTACTATTGAGTGAATTAGCCATAGCTCAGTGTTCATCTTTTGTCAAGCATCTTGAGTGGATCCCTGCCATGTATTTTGTTGCTATGTTAGAGTGCTGTGGCATGTTGTTCTTGATGCATTTAGATGGCCTCATGCTATTAATCGCACATCGGTGCCATATTTGTTTTGCTTGTCATTTCCAAACCGTGCATCCGTTTCCGGTGATCTTTATATCGACTTCGACCGAAATCAACTCATATTTCCAGTGGCACTCTTGGTTTTCCAAGTTGAGGCCAGGTTCAATCTTTCCTTTCCAAATCATGCATATGCATTGCATATCACATCCCGCATATCATGCCATGTTTTGCATCATGTTGTTTGTGCATTGCACGTGGTTGATTGTGTCTCCCTTTGCTTGTTGTTCTTGCTTGGGTAGAGCCGGGAGACGAGTACGTGATCGAGGAGCCCGTTGAGTACGTTTACGAGGAGCAAGCTAACGTCAACTCGAAGAACTTTGCAGGCAAGATGAACATACCCTCGAAATCACTTCTATCTTTGCTTGCTAGATGCTCGCTCTTTTGCTATGCCTACGCTACGACACCTACCACTTGCTTATCATGCCACCCATATTGCCATGTCAAACCTCTAACCCACCTTGTCCTAGCAAACCGTTGTTTGGCTATGTTACCGCTTTACTCAGCCCCTCTTATAGCGTTGCTAGTTGCAGGTGAAGATTGGAGTTTGTTCCTTGTTAGAACATGTTTATTGTTGGGATATCATTATTATATCTTGTCTATTTTAATGCACCTATATACTTGGTAAAGGGTGGAAGGCTCGGCCGTATTGCCTGGTGTTTTGTTCCACTCTTGCCGCCCTAGTTTCCGTCATACCGGTGTTATGTTCCTTGATTTTGCGTTCCTTACACGGTTGGGTTATAATGGGAACCCCTTGACAATTCGCCTTGAATAAACCTCTTCCAGCAATGCCCAACCTTGGTTTTACCATTCGCCACCTAGCCTTTTTCCCTTGGGTTTCGCGGACTCAAGGGTCATCTTTATTTTAAGCCCCCCCCCGGGCCAGTGCTTCTCTAAGTGTTGGTCCAAACTGAGCGATGTCCGGGGCTACCAGGGGCAACTCTGGGCTGGCCTACCCGACGTCTGGCTCATCCGATGTGCCCTGAGAACGAGATATGTGCAGCTCCTATCGGGATTTGTCGGCACATTCGGGAGGCTTTGCTAGTTTAGTTTTACCATTGTCGAGATGTCTTGTAACCGGGATTCCGAGTCTGATTGGATTGTCTTGGGAGAAGGAATATCCTTTGTTGACCGTGAGAGCTTGTGATGGGCTAAGTTGGGACACCCCTGCAGGGATTTGAACTTTCGAAAGTCGTGCCCACGGTTATGGGCAGATGGGAATTTGTTAATGTCCGGTTGTAGAACACCTTAAACTTAACTTAATTAAAATGAATCAACGGAGTGTGTGGCCATGATGGTCTCTTTTCGGCGGAGTCCAGGAAGAGAACACGGTCTCGTGTTATTCTTGAGCGTAGGTTGTTCTAGGATCACTTCTTGATCATAGTTCATCGATCATGCCTTTGCCTTCTCTTCTCGCTCTCATTTGCGTATGTTAGCCACCATATATGCTAGTGCTTGCTGCAGCTCCACCTCATACCTTTTACCCTTCCTATAAGCTTAAATAGTCTTGATCGCGAGGGTGTGAGATTGTTGAGTCCCCGTGACTCACAGATTACTTCAAAACCAGATGCAGGGACCGATGATATCGCTCCAAGTGATTCGACTAAGCTCAAGTGGGAGTTTGATGAGGACTCAGGACGATACTACGTTTCCTTTCCAGACGATCAGTAGTGGTGCCCAGTTGGGGCGGTCGGGGACTTTGTCGCTTTTGGGGTTGTCTTTATTTTTGGTTCCGTAGTCGGACCTTGAGTGTAACTGGATGAATGTAATGATATTTATGCTATTGTGTGACGTGGCGAGTGTAAGCCAACTATGTACCTCTTTTCCTTATTCATTTACATGGGTTGTTGTGAAGATTACCTCACTTGCGACATTGCTTACAATGCGGCTATGCCTCTAAGTCGTGCTTCGACACGTGGGAGATATAGCCGCATTGTGGGCGTTACATCCCTTCCTTTCCTTTTTGAACTAGTACTTTCGCCCCTTCCTTTCCTCTTTGAACCACATCCTAGATTTATGCGATACAACTTTCCCCACAACTTTCCCCCATTCCTTTCCTCTTTGACCCAAGTCCTAGATTCATGCTATACAACTTTCCCCCTTCATTTCCTCTTTAAACCACGTCCTAGATTCATGCTATATACAACTTTTCCCACTACTTTCCCCCACTCCTTTCCTATTTGAACCACGTCCTAGATTCATGGTATACATGCAGCTAGAGCAATGCATGTGGAGTAAGTAAATTATACCTTAAGGTTCTTGGGGCGTGGTTCTGTGGGCGACGGGACGACAGCGAAGAAGAAGGGGTCAGAGGCCCTCCCGCGCCGCCGTTGGGTGGAAAGTGAACAGATGCGCCGGTAGTCCCTCGCCGATGGCGACAGCATTAAGCCTCCTTCCCTTCTCGATGGACGGATCCTGCCGGCTCTTTGAGTAGCAGTGAGGGGAGAGAGAGGCCAACAAAGTCTTGTTTAGATCTGGAGAGGGCGAGAGAGTGTGAAGAGAGCAACTACTCCCTCCATTACAAATTACTCGTCGAAGAAATGGATGTATCTAGAACTAAAATACATCTAAGATACATCCATACCTGCGACAAGTAATTCGGAATGGAGGGAGAGGGCGGGAGAGTGTGAAGAGAGCAACTACAAGCGCTGAGGCTCCAGCGTGTATATATATACTGGAGAGAGAGTGTGAAGCCTGCAAACCCTAGAAATTTTTTTGACCAGTCAAAGAATCCTCCTGCCACAAATTATGCTCAAGTGTAGTTATAAAACCCGAGACCTCATGTTAGAAGGTGCAACAGGTCCAAGGTGCGTGTGTGTGTGTGTGTTTAACAGCATGTGTGTGTTAGAGAGAGTGACAGATCGACCTACTCCTACAGAGAGATGTTGTGTAGTGTACGATTTTAGCCGCGAGAGTCGGTGCATCCTCTCGTTTCCGGGCGTGTCCGGTAGGGACATGCGGATAGCTGCCACGCTCGCTCCTGACCAGCCTGACCCACCCAAAGCCCCTCCATCGCCCGCGTGCGCTTCCCGCCTGAAATGGTCAGCGCCGGTGCATTCATGCCCGGGCAGAGCGGATGCGACCTCTCACTGGCGCAAGAGTGATGGTTACTGTTGGGTCTATGTGATTTGACGGCTCATTGGTCTTTATTAATGAGGTGGTAGGACTGTTGGATGTCCCATGCTTTCGGCGAAAGGAGGTACTACTACTAGATTAAAATTTTCTCCATTCTTACAGCGGAGGCGTGCAAGAGCAGTGAAAACATGCAGGCTTAGTGATTACATGGTCCACCTCACACTATCACCATGCGACACCTAACTCTTTACATAGTACTCCCTCCGTTCCTAAATATTACTAGATGAGTCCCCGCGCGTTGCCGCGGAACATCGGTATATCTCTCTGCGCAAAATTATCGATTTCATAGAACTAAAAAAACTCTATAACCGCATGACAAATGTGGTAGCCAAACTAAATAAACTCCCATCATCATTTATATCATCCCACGTAAGGAAAAAATATCAGCCAACTCCTACTCAATAATGGGATTATAATTTTCTTTTTGACATGTTAATGGGACTTAAAAGCTCACTTACATGCATGCTACCGGGGCATGCTTGCATGTAGACATGTTGAGGTGATTTAAAACCCACTCACATGCATGTGCCACGGTATTTCTGCATGCTTGCATGTGGTTTAGTGCGGAGCCTCTCAACGTCTAGATCAGACGACTATTATGGACTGATTTACTTCATCAACGGCTATATCAATGGCCCTGCTTGGATACTCTAACACAGTTAGAGTTAGAGTTATTTTCTAACCCACTCTAACCCAAATAAGCACCTCTTCACCGGGATAGTTGGTTTAGATGGAACTAACCCACTCTAACCCTCCCTGAGGGAGTCCTGGATTAGGGGGTGTCCGGGTAGCCGGACTATACCTTCAGCCGGACTCCAGGACTATGAAGATACAAGATTGAAGACTTCGTCCCGTGTCCGGATGGGACTTTGCTTGGCGTGGAAGGCAAGCTTGGCGATACGGATATTCAAGATCTCCTACCATTGTAACCGACTTTGTGTAACCCTAACCCTCTCTGGTGTCTATATAAACCGGAGGGTTTTAGTCCGTAGGACAACTTCATCATACAACAATCATACCATAGGCTAGCTTTTAGGGTTTAGCCTCCTCGATCTCGTGGTAGATCTACTCTTGTACTACCCATATCATCAATATTAATCAAGCAGGACGTACGGTTTTACCTCCATCAAGAGGGCCCGAACCTGGGTAAAACATCGTGTTCCTTGCCTCCTGTTACCATCCAGCCTAGACGCACAGTTCGGGACCCCCTACCCGAGATCCGCCGGTTTTGACACTGACATTGGTGCTTTCATTGAGAGTTCCTCTGTGCCATCGCAATCAGGAAGGATGCCTCTTCCCGTCTTTAAAGACGGCGCCGTTACTAAGGGAGCCTTGGCTGTCGGCCAAACTCTTCGGCTAGGCGGTTTTCTCATGACCGCCTGTTCGGCCGTTGCACCGACGGTGACCTCTCGGGTCATCAAAAGCAATCTTCACGTCAGCTTGGAACTCGTTGAGCAGTTAGATCCAATGGAGCTCTCTTCCGTAAACGAGCTCTTGGATCGCATCGCCCCTTGGGGGTCACTACGGATTATGACCAGGTTGGGCTTAAACCCGATCTAAGAGAAATTAATTCTCCCCAAGTCACCCATCACGTTGCCATGGTAGAGGCACAGTGCGGCGACTCTTCATCTATCTTAAGGACTAGCTACGTCCGGATTCCCGATCCCTCCAAGCCGGATACCCGCGGAGGGGAGGATGTAACTCAAGACCTGAACTTAGAATCAGGCAACGGGCTAGATTCACTGGACAACATCCAAGAATCCAAACTTCAAAGTTCAGAAACTCCTTGGCCTCTGAGTCTTAGATTGGGTGAAGTTCCGGATTTAATTCCACCCACCCACCCGAACATAAGCGATCTATCCCAAATCAGGCAAAAGCCCGAAGAAACAGTGCATCATTACTGGGCAAGATTCCTCCTGGTTATGAACAGGATAAAGGACTGCCGCGAGGAAGACGCAATCTCAATCTTTTGCAATAATTGCACAGACAAGGGAATCCTCAACGCTACAGGTCGTCGTGATATTACACGCTTCTCTGACTTGGCGTCCATAGTACAAAAGTACTGTGCGATGGAAAGTGCCCGAAAAACCGAAACTAAATTTTGGGACAATTCGGCCCTGAATAGAAACCTCGTCCGAAATACAAGGGTGCATCATCATCAGACACCCAGGTTAAAAACCAAAAAACCAAAACCCTCTACAGGGCATGGAACCATACTGGAGGGATGGCTTAATGGACCCTGTAAAATTCATAGTACATAGGATGCCACACCAACTCATAGCCTTAGAGCATGTTGGATACTCTGGCAGGTGGCCAAAAGGGGCGAAGATCTCCTAATTCCGGAGGCCGTAGAAAACCACCTCAGGGATTCCAGTACAGTCTTCGAGACTTTCGCATCAAATAATATGCGAAAAAGAACACTCCGCAGCCTCGCCGAAGTCTATCAAGTAGCAACAATAAACCCATGGAGTGACACGGCTATTACTTTTAATGCCAGTGATGAACCTAAAATCCGAACAACTCGAGCACCAGCCGCATTGGTACTCAGTCCTATAGTGGACGGCTTTCGCCTCACCAAGGTACTCATGGACGGAGGCAGCGGATTGAACCTCATTTATGAGGAAACCCTTCAAAAATGGAAATAGACTGGAACCACATTGAGCGAAGCAGCACAACCTTTAGAGGAATAATCCCCAGTCAGGAAGCGCGCTGTGCAGGAAAAAACACACTAGATGTGGTGTTCGGCACGCCGGATAATTATAGGTCCGAAGAGGTCACATTCCAAGTGGCCCCGTTCAGTAGCGGATACCACACTCTGCTGGGGCGGGAAGCGTTTACAATCTTCCGAGCAATACCCCATTACGGGTACATGAAGCTCAAGATGCCCGGGCCGAACGGAATCATCACTCTCGCTAGTGATCCGGACATAGCACTCCACGCCGAAAACAAAACAGCCGCATTGGCCCTTGAGGCACTGTCTGAAGCCCTAGCGGCTGAGGAACTGACTAAGCTGCGCTCCACGATAAACAGGGACGATGTGATACTCGATAAATGATCCAAGTCCACCTCCCTTAAACCAGCGGATGAAATAGTCAAATTCCAGGTCCATCCAACGGACCCCAATAAAACAGCTTCCATCAGGGCACGATTAAACCCCGATGTAGACATCGCACTGCGAGAATTCCTACGGGAGAACTGGGACATTTTTTCCTGGCACCCTTCAGACATGCCAGGAATCCCACGCAGGCTGGCCGAACACAGCTTAAATATCCTAAAAGGATTCAAACCTGTCAAACAAGCCCTTCGGCGTTTCTCTGAGCCCAAGAGACAGGCAATGGGAGAGGAGCTAGCCAAACTATTGGAGGCCGGATTCATCAGAGATATAAAACATCCGGACTGGCTAGCAAACTTGGTGATGGTACCAAAGAAGGACAAATCCTGGCGCCTGTGCGTTGACTTCAAAGACCTTAACAAGGCTTGCCCAAAGGATCCCTCCCCCCTCCCCCGCATCGATCAAATTATCGATGCCACTGCAGGACACAATTTGTTGTGCTTCCTCGACGCATACTCCGGTTACCATCAAATCAAGATGGCCGAGTCAGACCAAGCCGCAACAGCATTCATCACCCCATACGGCCCATTATGCTTCAACACAATGCCTTTCGGGCTCAAAAACGCCGGCGCAACATATCAGTGCATGATTCAGACATGTCTGGCAAACCAGATCGGCAAAACAGTAGAGGCATACGTGGATGATGTGGTCGTAAAACAAAACATGTCGAATCTCTAGTAGAAGACTTGAGGCTTACATTTGACAACCTCCGAGCATATGACATCAAGCTAAATCTGGAAAAATGCGTTTTCGGCGTTCCAGCCGGAAAGCTCTTGGGCTTCATTGTATCCGGTAGAGGAATCGAAGCAAATCCAGCCAAGATCCGAGCTTTGTCACAATTGGATATCCCAAAGGACCTAAAAAAATACAAAAATTAACCGGATGCGTGGCGGCTCTAAGCCGCTTTATCTCCCGGTTGGGAGAAAAGGCGCTACCCCTCTATCGCCTCCTTCGGCGCACTGAACACTTCGAGTGGATGGATGCCGCCACGGCCGGACTCGAGGAAATAAAAGCCATATTGGCAACAAACCCCATCCTGGCCACGCCAAACATCGGCGAACCAATGTTATTGTACATTGCAGCAACCCATCAAGTTGTCAGCGTAGTACTCGTCGTCGAACGGGAAACGGACGGACACAAATTCCCCCTTCAAAAGCCGGTTTACTATGTGTCCACTGTCCTCATCCCATGCAAATCGCGGTACCCGCATTATCAAAAGATTGCATATGCAGTATTCATGGCATCCCGGAAGCTACGACACTACTTTCAAGAGTGTTCAATCACAGTAGCATCGGAAGTACCACTCAACGATATTATAAACAACCATGACGCAACGGGCCGGATTGCAAAATGGGCCATCGAGCTCCTCCCGTTCGACATAACTTATAGGCCACGGTGAGCTATCAAGTCGCAAGTTTTGGCCGACTTCGTCGCAGAATGGACGGAGGCTGAACTCCTTAAAGAGTACGGCACATATTCAAACTGGATCATGCACTTCGACGGTTCCAAAATGTTGGCCAGACTTGGGGCCGGCGTCGTTTTGACGTCCCCCACAGGAGATACAGTTCAATATGTACTCCAGATTATGTACATGGACTCCAACAATGCAGCCGAATACGAGGCCCTTTTACATGGTCTCCGGATGGCAGTATCCATGGGCATTCAACGCCTAGAGGTGCGCGGGGATTCGAACCTCGCGATATCCCAAATAAATGGAGACTTCAATGCCAAGGATCCAAAAATGGCAGCTTACCGCAACGCCGTCCTCAAAATGTCAGCTCGGTTTGAGGGGCTCGAATTTCACCATATAGCCCGAGAAAACAATCAGGCGGCAGACGTCCTGGCACGCATCGGCGCAAAATGCGATGCGATCCCCCCAACATCTTCCTAGAAAGGCTGTTCAAGCCATCCGTAGTATGGGAAGGGGAACATAGCAATATTAGCCCGGACCCAACCGCACTGTCCGACGCCGAACAATCTGACATAATCGGAGGCTCTGCCAATGAAATCACAACCTCAGCCCACATACTAATGGCCGTTATCGCCCCGTGGACAGAGCCATTCCTAGCCTACCTTACTAGGCAGGAACTCCCAGAGGACCAAAACAAGGCACGCTGTATAGTGCGGCGATCTAAAGCCTATAAAGTCCATGAGGGAGAACTCTATAAGAAAAGCACTACCAGAGTCCTTCA
Organism: Triticum dicoccoides; assembly: GCF_002162155.2. NCBI lineage: Eukaryota > Viridiplantae > Streptophyta > Magnoliopsida > Poales > Poaceae > Triticum > Triticum dicoccoides. The sequence goes on from NC_041390.1 coordinate 461,295,114, forward strand.
AAGGTGCATCTCCGAAGAGGAAGGGCGGAACCTGCTGGCTGAAATTCATGCCGGACTCGGTGGCCATCACGCCGCAGCCCAGTCCCTTGTAAGCAAGGCTTTCCGTACAGGCTTTTATTGGCTGACGGCCCGGGCGGACGCTCAGGACTTGGTCCAACGATGCGCCGGTTGCCAGCTTTTTGCAAACCAAAGCCATATGCCACCCACCGCCCTCCAAACTATCCCCATCACTTGGCCTTTCACGGTCTGGGGGCTTGACATGGTGGGACCCCTTAAAGGCGGAACCCACAAGAAAAAATACTTACTGGTCATGGTGGATAAGTTCACCAAATGGATAGAAGCCAAGCCTGTTAAGACGGCCGAATCCGGACCTGTGATAGACTTTATATCCGGGGTCGTACACCATTATGGCGTCATCACAGCATCATCACCGATAACGGCACGAACTTTACCGCCGATGAGGTAAAACTCTGGTGCAAAAATATGGGCATCAAGCTCGATTATGCTTCCGTCTATCACCCACAAACTAACGGTCAGGTCGAACGTGCAAATGGTCTCATCATGAGCGGCATCAAACCCAGATTAGTGCGGTCCCTCAAGGAATCTAACACGCACTGGGTAGAGGAGCTCGACTCCGTACTCTGGGGGCTGCGGACCACGCCGAATCGCACCACCGGATACACACCATTTTTTATGGTGTACGGTGCAGAGGCAGTCTTGCCCTGTGACATAATCCATGACTCACCTCAAGTGCGCATGTACGAAGAAAGGGAAGCCGAGCTCGATCGGCAGGACAGTTTGGACGCCTTAGAGGAGGAGCGCGACGTGGCAAAAGCCCGTTCCGCATTCTATCAACAGCAGGCTCGAAGATATCAAAGCAGAGAAGTGCGGGCCAAAAACTACAACGTTGGCGAATTAGTTCTACGCCTGCCGGACAAGAAAAAGGATAAGCTGAAGCCCAAGTGGTAAGGTCCCTTCATAATCGACCAAGTCCTAACTGGTGGAGCATACCGCCTGCGAGATGCGTCGGATAACCGACTCGAGCCGAACCCATGGAATGCAGCCCGTCTCCGAAGATTCTATGCCTAGCGCCGGACTCTGTGTTTGTCTCCTTCCTCTGTCCACTTTTTACATTTTCTGTCTTACATTTCTCTCCCCCCTTTTTCTTTTATAGCCCTTAAAGGCTCCTCAAGTGACGTGCTACTCGCGCTCCTTAAACCTGGGGGCTTCTTTAACAGAAGCTTACTTATACGGGCTTCATGCCCACCACATGTGTCAAACTTCCGCATGTACCTTTTCTTCACCATTATATGCATCGATATGACTTAAGTTTTGGCCAAGCTGGGTTGCCTGGCTCCTGTGCTTACCCCTACGTTCCCGATTGTTCGGCTAGGTGGTAAAGGGAGCACCTCTGCGATTGTTACTGCCGGATCAGCCGGATGTGTACCTTAGACTGGGTGAAGCCGAAAGCTAGCGTTCTGAAGGGAATATTCGGTCGGTGAACTAAAAGATGACCTTTTTTACTTATTTATATATTTGCCCCCAAATGATTTTCCTACGTTTGTAGTCCGGACATGCACTTTAGGGCATGCCTCCCAGAGAAAGGAACCCCTAACGGAACTATTCTCTCTGGAAGATGTTTCTTACTAACCATGTAATATAACATAACTAGTTGGGCACTTGTCTAATAAAGCACTAATGACCCCTACGCCTGGTCTCCATGCATACCCCGGTTCTTACATAACCGGTAGGGTATTCGGACACACTCTGGACCGTCAGGTCCTGAGGTTGAAGCGAAAAGGTCAGCAACGACAAACGATCTACAATCCGGCTAGAAGGCATTACACATGTCAATTAAAAATTACATAGTCACTCTGACTGATTGTATTACTCTTCAATACCATCTAACAGGCTGTCTAACTTACAGTCCTGCTGGGAATACTTGGCGGCCAATTCTACTTGGCTGTACACTAAGCTTACAGGGATCTCCTTCCCGTCAGGCCCCACAGGTCCGACCTCGGCCATGTGATTTGGGTCAGACTTCGTGTACCGTGTCTTCACCATGGCCCAGGCCTCCCTAGCGCCTTGTCGGCAGGCCGATATCTTCCACAACCGGAAGCGCCGCCGAGCTCCTTTAAGCTTCTCCGAAAGCTCTCCAAGGCCCTCGGGCATGGAGTGGGAAGGCCATAAGGCTTGGGCAACGCCTCGCATCGCCTGCCGAACTCGCTCGTGCAGTTGCGAGAGCTCGGGAAGAAGGTCACCCATAGAACCGGGCATCTCCTCTACAGGACGACCCGTTAGCATACCTACAGACATTACTCTGTTAGTCGACTTCCTCGCCGAACTCTTTTCTTTCAAAGATTCGCTTAAGCACTTACTAAATATGCCGCGTCGAAGCCGCTGATTCTCCTTAGTGGAGTCCGACAGCTGGCCACGAACATCTTTAAGTTCAACGTCCAGCTTGGTGTTGGCATCCTGAAGATCATTCTTCTCCCGCCTCACCCTTGTCAGCATACTCTCACCAGCCTTTAGCCAGCGTAAGAGTTGTTGCCTCTCCGGATCCAGTCCGGCGCCATCTGCAATATGATTTGCCAGATTTACACCCACGCCGCACTTTGCAAGATACTAATCTTTCGAAGTGTATCTTACCAGAGGGGGTCTCTTTGGGCTCCCCTGCCGCGGCTAGTGCGGCCTCCAGTTGGGCTTTGCACTCTTCCGGCTCCTGGGACAGTACGGTATTCTTCTCTGTGAGAACCTGCATAACAAATGATCCTTAAATCAGTTATTCTAACTGTTTCAAGTCTCGGGGGCTACTGGTATATATATATACCAAAAAAATTCTTACCCGTATGTCTTTTACATATTGCTCCGTGGCTCTGGCTAAACCATTTTGAGCGGCACGGAGGTACGCATCTCCCGAATTGAAGGCATCTAATGCCTCTTGGGAGAAACAAGCGTTGCGAAGAACTGTCCGGCGACGCCTGTGGTTCATGGCACTCTCCACCTCGGAATTGGTGGCAGACAGCCTGTCCGCATCCTCTGTCGGAGGAGCGTCCGGTGCGCGCCTCGTGTTCGTTTCCGCTTCCGGACCAGGCGTTGGAACCTGGCTGGTGGAGGCGCGATGGGCAACCTCTCCGGATGTATTTCGGCGAGGTCTCTTCGTCCTGAAGATAGCACGAACGTTAATATGCCCTGAAGGAATAACACCAGGGAAAAAGAGGGTACGCTATACCTTTGCGCCGGTGTCTCAGCCGGACTACATTCCTTTTTACCCCACGAGGCCCTGCGGCCCCTCGTTGGCTAGCCGCCGCAGGTTCGGCCTCCCGCCTTGGAAACCTCCCCTGCAAAACACGGTCGTTGTCAGGAAAACTGAAATGCGTGAGAATGGATTCCTTCTCAAGGGGATGAGACTCCGCTCTCTGTTACCTGGGAGGCCGGAATTAACCCTGGGTAATCAGCCGTAATGGCCACCAAGGTGTTGTCCTTGCTTAGCTGATGAAACACCCCGTCGATCAGCTCCACCAATATGTCCGGATCCTCTTCGGAGTCCGGATCGAGGGACCATTATGGATCCTCGGGCTGTGGGGGACGGCTATTTATATCCTTTACTTCCTGACGCAGTTCCTGCATTGAAGTCGTTAGACTACATATTTAATCATGGGAATATAAAACGGATGGGCAAGCACAATTGTCCACTTACCCAACTCGGAGGGTTGTACATAGTAAATCCGCCCTAGGAGTTGACGCAGAGGAATTCCTCCTCTTCTCCCTTGTACAAAGAGGATAAGATCTTTACTAGAGCGGCAGCTGAGGCTGGCCCCTTACGACCATAACGGGTGGCGTCATCATCCCCGTTAAAATCCCACATGGGGTGGCCTCTATATTGAAGCGGCTGCACCCCCCGCATAATGCATGCGGCCATGACTCCATCATGGTTAGTCCGAATGAGCCAATAGTCTTATCCGGCCCATCAGGCGAAGGACATCCATGTCGCCTTTTCTCTGAGAGCTCCGCGGACGCCAGCTTAGGCGTTTCTTCAAGGGAGCACTGTTGAATTCGGGGAGACCGGCCCGGGTAGGCTCTGGCAGCGGGACATCATCTATATAAAACCATTCCGAAGGCCAGTCCTCGGACGCCTTCTTTGGGGTTCCGGATAGATATCCGGTCCCGGTGATACGCCACACTTCGGCTCCGCCCACTTGATATATAGACCCCTCTTGAGAGCGGGGCACCAGGCAGAATAACCTCTTCCACAGCGTGAAATGAGCCTCAACACCCAAGAATAGCTCGCAAAGGGTGACGAAGCCCGCTATATGCAATATAGAGGCGGGCGTGAGATTGTGCAGCTGGAGGCCGTAGAACTCCAGAAGCCCACGGAGAAATGGATGAATTGGAAATCCAAGTCCTCTTACTAGATAAGGGACGAGGCACACCCGCTCTCCTTTGGAGGGATTGGGGGTGCTCTTCGCTTGCTCTCTACCATTATAGGTGGCGAGTCCGGCTCGGACTGGGACCATATAGGCCTGAGGGAGAAATCCTTTGGCCTGAAGCGACACTAGCTCGCTGTGCGGGATGGAGCACCTCTCCCAGTCTCCAGGTTTAGGACTGGAAGGGCGAGAGGAGGAGCTGCGACGGCTGGCCATGTCGGAATGGACCTTTGCTGGAGGCGCTCTGATGATTACTCGCGGAGAGGAGAAGGTGTGGTTTGGATCTGAATCCCCATCCCATTAAATAGGCGGCTCGTTTATGCGGCTAGGGGTGTGAATGTAAAAACACCCCTACTTTTCGCATTCGTTTAACACGTGGAAGACGGCCCTTATTGGGCGTGGAAGCCAAGGTGCGCTACATTACGAAAATCGGACATTATTCAGCAGGTACACGGAATTTGGAGAAGAACCCGCCTTGCAATGCCGAAGACAATCTGCGCGCCAGACTCGTCGTCATTGAAGCCTGGTTCAGGGGCTACTGAGGGAGTCCTGGATTAGGGGGTGTCTGGGTAGCCGGACTATACCTTTAGCCGGACTCCAGGACTATGAAGATACAAGATTGAAGACTTCGTCCCATGTCCGGATGGGACTTTCCTTGGCGTGGAAGGCAAGCTTGGCGATACGGATATTCAAGATCTCCTACCATTGTAACCGACTTTGTGTAACCCTAACCCTCTCTGGTGTCTATATAAACCGGAGGGTTTTAGTCCGTAGGACAACTTCATCATACAACAATCATACCATAGGCTAGCTTTTAGGGTTTAGCCTCCTCGATCTCGTGGTAGATCTACTCTTGTACTACCCATATCATCAATATTAATCAAGCAGGACATAGGGTTTTACCTCCATCAAGAGGGCCCGAACCTGGGTAAAACATCGTGTTCCTTGCCTCCTGTTACCATCCGGCCTAGACGCACAGTTCGGGACCCCCTACCCGAGATCCACCGGTTTTGACACCGACACTCCCTATTTGGATACTTTTGGGTTATTTGAGCCTCCAACTAACCCAAACTAGCTCTAACCCCATGATCCAAACAGGGCCAATTTTGATGATGTGGCTCAAGGAGAGGATAGAGAATTCCTAGTAGTGGGGGCTAGCTATTACTAGTAGATAAGTCTTTGTAGAGATTCCACTACATACGGAACAAAATGAATGAATCTACACTTAAAATGCATCTATATGCATTTGCATGTGGTTCATGGTGAAATCTCTACAAAGACTTATATTTTGGAACAGGGAAGACGATGTACTAAGCAAGCTTCTCCTCGTTCTGCGAGTAGAAGGGACACATCAAAATTACTCCAGTGTATAGAGCCTTGCCTCTAAGGTAGGCCCCCACATGGTTTGCCTCTTTTTTTAACATAACACGTCAAGTCGCAATTTGTTTGTTCACCCATGGTAGACGATCCTCCCTCCACCAAGTGGACAACCAATACACGTGCCAAATTACCACGTGGGCTGCCTTTTTCATACAGAAATGAGCTCCACAGTGTACCCTCAAAGGGACGGGAGTACGTGCGCCGTGCATGCACCTCTTCTCTTCGTGCATGTCCCCCACCTACGTGGGTGTGTGTGAGAGATACAAACCGCGTTTGTGAGTGTTTTTTGTTTTGGGGTGGGGGTGGGGTGGGGGGTGATTTCGTGAATTATTTGTGGGAATATGTGTCGATGACATCTCAAACAAGATTTTGCATGCAATGTGTGTGAAATGGAGGCCTATCCATATCATACATAGAGGGTCGGGCAATCCACGAGAAGAGAGGGAGGGGTCATAGCTATCTATAGAGTCGAAGAGAGGATCAAGTGGGTGGGTGCGAGATCGATGAAGAGATCCATTGAAATTGTGCGTGTGTGCAAGTCAAAGATATAGGGCGACTGGCCTACCGAAACGTTAGAGGGCACATGTCAAGTTTGTGTGTGGCAGGGAGACATGACTAGAGCGCTCGATGTATCGGTGTGTGTGGGGGGAGGGGGTGGGGGGAGGGGTAGGCAGAGGCCTAACTATAGAGGTAGAATGACTCGTATATGTGTTGAGAAGGAGAGACCCAGCTATGTCTTGAGGGAGATCGGTCAACATCCATACGTAACTAAAGGACGGGAAATATGATGGGACAGAGAGAGAGAGGAGAGAGAGGGAGGTAGAGGGACGGAGAGGGGTAGAGTGTTGGGTGGGTGATGGAGTTGCTTCTCGAAGATGGTGGGAGAGGCCTACTAGAGAAACTGAGGGTGGAACTGCAATGTTATCAATAAGAGTGGGGATGTGTTTCTGTGTGTGCCTGTGCATGATAGATCTGTCGGGATGCATCCATGGATGATGAAGGGGAACCATATGTTTGGTAAGCACGGTAGATCAATTTTTGTTTGTCAGAGGAAGGGAGAGACACAACTAATGAGGTAGATCGATTGACGTGTGGGTAAAAACGAGTTATAAGGACCTAGCTAGCTATATGTATAGCGAGAGATCGGTCGGTGTACGTCCATTTGTTAGAGGCAAATAAGGCCCAGCGAGACGGATAGACAAAGAGAATGGAGCTAGGAGGTGGTGCGAGAGGCCCAACTACTAGCTAGATACGGGGAGGAGTGTGCGGTTGTGAGATCGATGAGAAGAGGGGCGAGAGTTTACACGTGTGTCTGGCCGTATGAGAGACACGAGGCAAGGATACATAAAGGAGGAGATTGAAGGTGTGTGTGTATGTTGTAGGCAGGCATCGCTGGAGAGGTTTATCGATCGGTGTGTGTCGGAAAGGAGTTGTGGAGACTCTAGGAGAATGACCTAAAGAAAAAAAATGAATGTGCCCGGTGTATAGAATGCCGAGGGAGGGGGAGGGCGAGGAGGGCGTGTGCATGCACGAGAGAAAGTTAGTGGTAGCTACAAAGGTTAGAGGATTGTGTGGGTGTAAGAGACTAACAAAGATCATAATTTGATATGAAAGCGGATTCATATATTTGAATAGGAGATCATAGTGTTTTAAACATTGCATGCATGAATATAGCGGTGATACACGTGTTGTGCACATGTTATACCATAATGTGATAATGTATGGCGTTTGCAACTCACAGCTAAATGCCGAACAATCTAAACCATACTATACATCAAACAATCTCACATTTTATTTGAATTTGTGGTAATGTGTGGCGTTTGCAGCTTACAACTAAATATCGAACAATCTAAACAACACCATATATCAAAAATTCTCACATTTTATTTGAATTTCTGGTAATGTGTGGTGTTTGCAACTCACATCTAAATACTTGTAGGCATAGGGGGCGGGGCACCATACATAATGTGCTAAACACATTATACATATGAGACATGGTTTAATTATGAACATCTAGCTAGAGCTATAAATGTAATGTGACTTGAAATCAAAATAAAGTGGATTCAAAAAATCTAGTTCGAGTTCATATAGTACACATAGTTCATATGTAACTCGAGACTAATCATGTGGTGTGCTGTGAAGATAATACACAAACGATGGTTTAACTTGACAATAATGATGATTGTAGATCTTATTAAAACAGAGAAATGAATTCAAATGCTTTGACTTCACAACAATCATTACTGTAGATCTTATTCAAATAGAGAAACGAATTCAAATTTAGTTCATATTGAAGCGGTAGTATATACGTTTGGAATGCACTAAAACGTTCATTTGAGTGGTAGGTTGCATGTATTATACACGTAGCGAAATATTTTAATTCAACATAACATGAATTCAAAGTTTTGAATGACATTTGTAGTGCTCATTGATTTGGTACAGTGCACGTTAGGCTTGTCCGGAAATTTCAACCCGCGCCTTGTTAGCCCGAAATATTTAAGATATATCTTTGTCTCGTTGTGCTCTGACAACTCCCTCCATCTCAACCTACGCTTTGCTATTCCGAAATTACAACGCGCGTGAAAACTCCCACCTCCTGTGAAATCCCGACACGCGAAATGCCCGTGGTACCCCTGAACCAAAAGAACCGCCTCAAATCGGTGGGGATACTTTCGTAACTTACCCCACATTTCGGACAAGCGCGTCTCTAAGATCCACCGTACCGGATGAGGATCCATCGTCGATCTCATCATCCCGCCAGTTTAGCCACCCCGTCCTCCACCTCCAAGGAGCTGCCCCGACGTTCCCCTCGTCTTTCGCGCCACCTCCATTCCCACACCGCCGTCTTCACCTACACCACCGAAAGAGCATCATCATCACCGTTTCCTCGGATGAAGCTGCGGCCTAATCGGTGCCACCAAAGAGGTTGTACACTAATTGCCGCATTTTCATCTTGATTCGATCTCACGATGCTGCCGGCGCTCGGTACCGAGCCGACACGGCGCGGCTCCATCCACGGCGGCGTTGCCGGCCACTTCCTCCACGCCGTCGCTCCCTCGGCGGCGACGTCCACATTAGTAGGAGCTGCTGCTACTTTACCTCTCGCCCGCGCTGCTGCTCTGCTCTTGCTCTCGGTCCCCTGCCTGGTCTGCTCTTGCTATTGCTCTTGCTCGCGCTGCTCCTCTTGCTCTTGCTCTTGCTTGCGATGTTGCTTCGATTTAGCTACACTTCAGTCGACTGAATCGACTTTCGGGTCAGTCGATTTTC
>NC_041390.1:461304471-461394939 GCF_002162155.2 Triticum dicoccoides
GCGTGGGGATCACCGGAGAAAAAGCTCGGCACGGGGGCCTAGAGGGATGGCCGGGGCGACGGCGCACCGGCGGTGGGGAGTGTTTTCGGGGCGGGCGGGGCGGCGCACCACCGGCCACGGGCGGCGGGGGGCTGATGTTTGGCCGGTGGTGGCTGGCGGCTCAGGGGGGTGGAGGTTGAAGATGAACCGCGGGCCCTTGATTTCGTATCCAATGGCTGCAAATCGACTGAAGAGAGATGAAAAAGTCAGTCGATCGACGTGTAGCCTCACCTTGCTAGTGCGTTCAATTTCGACAGCAAAATTCAGTTCGACAGTAAAATTTAGTTTCGACAGTTAAGTTCAGTTTCGACAGTTAAGTTCAGTTTCGACAGTTAAGTTCAGAGATGAGCGGCTGATGTATTTTACATCTAGCACTTTGTGGTTATGTATTTTACGTCATGTATTGGAGATGCTATTAGAATTCCACTCAGGTTACGTTGTTCGTTGCCTCTCTTGTCCTGCTTCAGCCTCGATGTCGTACAACTCACCGGAGCTGCTCCAACGACGAAACCCTCCATCACAGCGAAGCAGTACCTTGGGCTCCATCTCCAGACGCCTAAGATCTTCTTCCCCTCCTCTGACAGCAAAGTCAGCCAGAGCATCCTCACCGGCCAACCCAATCACGCTGAGATCGACATGGCTTCGCCAAAGAGGTTGTACACTTGTTGCGTCTCTTTTTTAATCTACATGTTATATATATTGTCCACTGAGCACACGGATTTGTTCCTTTAGTGTCTCCTTGAAAGAAAAAACGTAGGAATTTTAATTTTCACTTGTCCTCCTTTTCAAATTCCTATTCATGAAGCACAAGACTAAGAGATAGTAGCATAATAGCATTATAACTGTACATTTTCTTGTGGTTTGACTTAATCTCACCATGCTTCTTTGCATCTTGTGATCTTCCAATTGTTGTGAATCAAACACCCAGATTGGCAGAAATCCTGTGTTTTTAAATTCTCTGTTTTGCACATGCATTCCTATCCTATTCCTGTCTATTTCCTATCCCTGCATTGTTGGAATCCTCCAATTCAAACGAGCCCTTATAGAATTACTTCTCTTACAGATAGTTGTTAAAGAAAACCTTGTGTGGTTTGTCCTGTTCCTGCTGCACCGTCGTCCACCCCAGCTCAGCTGCTCCAACGACAGAAGGGTCCAGCACAGCAGGGATCCGGCCTCCAGACTGTCTTTCGCCGCCTCAGATCTTCTTCCCCGCCACTGGCAGCCATGAAAACTGCATTACCATCATCAACCGAGCAGATGACCTCAAGGACTACACGGGTCCGCAAGAGAGGTCACACTCTTTTGTGTCTGCTTACGTTATGCATCGCTTAATATTACATGCTACTTTATCGTCCTGTTCACTGATTAGACTCTGAGTCAGCTCCAAACTAATGGTCAAACTTGAGTTTTTAAATGGTTGTGGGGTACATATCGGGGCCGCTATCAATAGTACCTATCTACTATCTGGTTAATCTCCGGTGTCTACTATGAGTTTCATGTTGGGTGGGAAACAAACAGTAAAGAAGCCATTATCTGTATTTTTTAACTGAAGCCATTATCTGCCTGCTATTATTGGTTTTGGGTCTATCCACAGGTTGCTACCATCACTCTGGATTTCTGCATGCACTCCTTACATAATCTCACTATGTTTTATTCCTATGCATGATAGTTATTGTAAACAATGGAACTGAACATGTAGAGCAAAAGAGACAAGACTTGCGTGGCAATAAAATTTCATGCAGACGTCGCTCCATGGTAGGCGCAATGGCAGCCCCCCCTCCACGCATTTCGGATTGTAATCGAGAGGAAGATATCTGTTCTGAGGGGGATTCAGAAGGAGAAGACAACTCTTATTTACCCCCTGAGGTCTTCGCTCTAACTTGGCATGCTGATGTTGGTTATATCATGCATATGGTGTCTTGCATTGCTTACTTTATACATCAATATGTCATCTGCTTAGTTTAGACATCCTTTGTGCGAATGCCATCTATTTAGTTTATTCATCGTTTATGTGAATTATGCAACGCCATCTTGTTTAGCCAGGCATCATATATGTGAATTTTGCAATGCCATCCTGCTTAGCCAGTCATCTTATATGTAAATTATATCAGGCCATCCTTTTTTCATTACATATTACATTTGTCAACAATGTTAGTACATTCAACTGCTCTTCGTGTGCATCAGCCATTTGACACGGTGATGGCAAATTCTGGAGTGGAAACAAGGTCTTCAGAGCAGACTATGCCATCTTACAATGCGCATATTTTGCTGGTTACGGATAGCTCCTCAGAGGAGGATTCAGAGACAAATGACCAGTCCTATCCCCCCCCCCCGAGGTGTATGCTCTAACTTGGCAAGGTTATGTTGCTCATATAGTGTGTATGGTGTCTCGCATTGCTATGTCATTTGATTAGTTTAGACATGCTTTGTGTGAATGTCAGCTGTTCAGTGTCTAATTACCATATATGTGAATTATGCATTGCCATCTTGTTGCAAGACATTATATATGTGAATTATACAATGCTATCTTGTTGCAAAGGCATTATATATGTGAATTATGCAATGCCATGTTGTTTAGCCAATCATCTTGTCTGTGAATTATATCATGCTATCATTTTTTGTATTGCGTGTTCCATTTGTCGACAATGTCTGTATATTCAACTACTCTTCCCGAGCATCAGCCATTTGAAGCGGTGATGGAAGTATCTGGAGTGAAAACAAGGTATTCGGAGCAGACAATGCTACCTGCTGACGCAGACATCTTGCTGGTTACAGAGAGCTCCTCAGAGGAGGATTCAGAGACTGATGACCAGTCCTATTTCCCCCCTGAGGTCTATGCTCAAACTTGGCAGGGTTATATTACCCATGTCATGCATGTTGTCTTGCATTGCTTAGTTTTTACATCATATATGGATTGCCATCTGCTTACTTGCTTACTATATAAATCATATATTTGAATTATATCATGCCATCATGTTTACATAGTACATACACATCATCTATCTGAATTATGGCATGGCAGCCCATTTAATAAAGACATCATATAGTTATATCATCTCATCCTGTTTAGTGTTTACAGTCATCATATTTTGAATTATGGCATTCTATCCGTGAATGTATGTGAATTATGGCATGCCAACCTATTTAATAAACACATTATATAGTTATGTCATGTCATCCTATTTACATAGTCTCATATTTTCAACTATGTCTTTCCATCTTTTTTAGTTAGCCATCATAATGTGAAATTGTGTCAAGCTATCTGTCGGGGGACTGATCCACGAACACCTATGGGACCGGCGGGCCGAGTCCCTTTCGATTCGGTGAGGGCGGAGGTCGTGCAAAGAGCAGATCGAGGCGAGGCACGCGAGCAGTTTACCCAGGTTCGGGCCGCACGGATGCGTAAAACCCTACTCCTGCTTTGTGGTTTGTATTGATTTCTTGCCTGGGAGCGCGGAATGCACAGTACACACCAGCGGCTAACTAAAACCCAGCGTGAGTGCTCCCTGAGCTAGCTAACTTGAATCAGCTAACCCCCTCTATGTTGCGCATGGGCCTCCTTTTATATGCTCAAGGGGTCACCGACAGGTGGCAACGTAGACAGGGGTAAAAATGGAAAGGTGTTGCGGTGGGTACAGCTACCTGCTACAATGTATCATACCTAACCCTGATGGCAGGGGACAAGGGCATTAAATGCCCGTCTGTGTCGCCTAAACAGTGCAAAAGGGACCGTTAGGGACGCCACTGCTCGCCACGATGGCAATCTTGTCAGCGCCGCTTGCCACCGCGCACCCCTGGCTGCACAGCCTCCCGCCACGTACACCCGGAAGGGTCCCAGAGTGACACGTTGGTGGATATGATGGAGCGCGGGCGTGGAGTGGTGGCTTGCCGCGGCAAGCGCCTTGCCGCGGTTGTTGTCTTGTCGCGTCCGGGAGCTTGTCGCTCACCGGGCCTTACAGGGGCGCGAGGTGCACCGCGGCAAGTTTCTTGAGATGCCTTGAGTGGCATTCCCGGCAAGCTCCTCTTGCCGGGGTCTTGTCTCCTTGGCTTGGACACTTTGTTCTTGAATGGCTCCAAAGGAACCACGGAGGACCTTGGCGGTCACCCGGCAAGCCTTGCCGCGGGACGCTGCGACTGCTCGTGCACAAGTTCGGGATACTAGGGTACCCCTACTCTAGTACACCGACAGGAGCCCCCGGGCCTGGGCCATACACGGTGCCGAGCGCTGTTGGGCCAGGCCCAAAACAGGGCATGGGCACGCGCGGCCTAGGTTACGCCGTATCTCTCTCTGTATCCACCGCGCCCTCCCCGAACGGCACGCGTTGAATGCGGCGTCGTGGGAGAGGTCGTGGGTGGTTTCTTTATTCGGAAATGCGAAACGTCCGCCCCCTTCCTCTTTATAAGCAGAGGAAACAGGGGCAGTTCGCCCATTTACCCGTTGCCGTTCCAATCTCAGAAATCCCCGCCGCTCCCTCGCCTTCCCAAAACTGAGAGAGAGAGAGAGCAGCGCTCCGCCCCCACATCGCCACCAGCACCACCAACGCCGTCGACCTCCTCCACTGCTTCCGCCATGGCTCCAAAAGCCGACAAGGGGAAGGTCGTGAAGTCGACCGAGGCGCAGCGGCTTGCGGCGCTGCGGAAGGAGCGGGCCGTCTTCCCTCCCAAGCTTGGCGCGAAGGAGCTGAGGGAGAACTATTACCTTTTTTGGTCGGCGGAGACGCGCGCACATCCGCGCACAAAGGTACTCCCCGCCGCCGCTTGGAAGAAGGCTCCGAATGGATACCCCTTTTTTTCTCTGTTCTTCTATTGCGGGCTCTGCCCGCCTTTCTCTGATTTCTTCTGCGACATCATGAATACCTACGGATTCCATCTCCTTGACTTCACCCCCAATGCCGTCCTGACAATGGCAGTTTTCGCACATCTCTGCGAAAACTTTGTCGGAGTCCTTCCCAACATTGCCCTCTTCCGCCACTTCTTCATACCCTGAGTAGAGAGAGGAGAGCCTCTATCCGGCGGAATCACCTAGATCTCAAGGGCCGGCAAGAAAGAAACCTATCTGGAGGGAGAGTTCTGCGGCAAGTGGGAGGAGTGGAGAGCAGATTGGTGCTGGATTGACGAGGAGAGCCCGCAGCCATTCACCACCCGGCGCAAAACCCCAGTAGCGCGCGGCAGCGATTGGAGTGACGTGGCCCCGGAAGATGACAGGTTGAAGAGTGCCGTCACCAGGATCCTGCGTCTCAGGCTTGCCGGGCTAACTGTTGGCGCTATTGGCGCAGACTTCCTTTGCCGCCGCATCGCCCCCTGCAGGAACGGGGGAGGCCTACTTAGGAGTTCAGGAATGCGACAGATATCATGAGGCTGCGGCCGGGCCTCAATTACAACTTCACAGTCCTGGAGCTCAACGCGATGCTTCAGGAGCTGTTCAAGTATGACCCCCAACATCCCGAGGTCTTCAGGTTGCCGGGGGGCATCGTTCCGCTGTGCAACAATTCCTCGCTCGACCGCATCCGTGCAATGATGCCGGAGTGCGACTCGCATGGAATTGTGCCGACTTGGCAGGAGCCCACAGACGACGTTGTGCAGCAGTTCTTCGATGACTTGGTGGAAGTGCCGATCCGCTCCGACGAGAAGAAGGGCTCACCCGCGACACCACCGATGCGGAGCTTGCACTCATCGCCACTAGGGTGGAAGAGGCGGCGGCAGCCGTAGCCGCGGGTGACTTTGGATTCACCATGGAGGAGGCAGATGCAGCAGAGGCAGCAAGCCGTGCCGAGCGAGGGGAGCCCGCTGGCAAGAAGGAGCTTGCCGGGCATGACGCCGAGCCAAGCGAGCCCGCCAAGGATACGAGCGGCTCGCTGGACATCAACTCTTCTTCCTCCTCATCTTCAGGCAGCTCGCCGCAAGCAGAGCCTCCATCCCCACCAAGAAGGCGTCTCCGCAAGGCCAGTGACGTGGTGGAGCGGCAAGTGGGTCAACAGTCGCCACGCCGCGTGACGCGCTCCACCGCGGCAACCACCGTTGCCGCGGGAGCGCCTCATGCGGCGACGGCAACTGGAGCGGAGTCTAGCCGGACCACCGCTTCAGTTCCTGCCGCTGCTCACGCCGCGCCGGTAGCCGGAGCGGGGTCGTCTCAGACCACCGCCACTGCTCCCGCCAAGCGGCCAAGGGAAGCTTCTCCTCCGCCTCCTCGCGCTGGGCGTGCGCCGGACTTCGACTTCTCCGCATTCAACTCCGACGAGGAAGAAGAAGAAGAGTAAGCTTCTCTTGCCGTACTTGCGTTTCTTCAATTCTTGCTGTGTTGTCTTGTATCTCACTTGCTTTTCTCTGAACTTTGTCCCTCTTTAGGACTCTGGCCCAGAGAGTGGCAAAGAGGGCCAAGGTCCCGGTGGTCATCATCGAGGACGAGCCCACTACAACAGCAGGTGGCGCGCCCGAGGCAACCTTGCCGGACCCGGCGACTTTCCTCCAGGGCAGCCCTCAGCGTAAGTGTATGATTTACTTTCTGCTGCGAGGTGCACTTGGGTACTCGTCTTTGCTGATATCTGCTTGTTGACTTGTGTAGGAGCCGAGCACCCCCACCAGGAGCCAAGGGAGAATCCCCCGACAAGGGAGAATTCTCCGACAAGGGAAGGCTTCCCGGTGAGGGAGAAGTCTCCGGCAAGGGAGGGTTCTCTGGCGAGAGACAGCACCAGCGGCCCCCCGACAGCGGAGACCACGACTGCAGAGCCTAGTGCAGGTACTCCTCTTGCTTCAAAACTTCCCTCGGTTTCTTCTTTTCTTGATCTTTCTGGGTTTTCGCTGGATTTTGTTTGACTCTTTTCCCCTTTTCCGGCCGTCAGATCCATCCGCTGCGGAGCAGATGGAGACCGAGGTCGCCGCCGAAGAAGCAGCCGGCGCTGGCGATCCTGCCGGCGCCGGGGCCGCCAAGGGTGCCACCGCAGCAACTGGCGAGGGGTCTGGCGATCGTACTGACGGCCCTGAGGCCGCAGGAGCGCCAGGACCTACACCGACGGCCGACCCGTCCGCCGAAGCCGCAGCGCCAAGCTCCGAGGAGCCCCAGCCGGGCGTTTACTTGAAGGCCGGCGACGACGTCTTCATCAATCTTCCCTAGGCATCGAACTCCAGGGTGCCGGTTGAGGGGGAGATCTTCGACGGAGAAGTGCTCGCCTCCGCGGGGCTGACGCTGGTCGACGCGCCAAGCAGCAGCAGCAACGAGCCCGAAGAAGAGTGGCTGCTGCGGAAGTTGATATCGCTCTACCGCGTGCGGCAAGCCAAGCTGGAATCCCGCGAGGCCCTTGTCGAGAAGGCGGGAGCTGACATCGAAAAGCGCGCAGAAGAGCTCGGGGGTTTCCACCGGGAAGCCCTCCGATCCCTGGCGGAGGAGCGGGAGCAGCTTGCCGAAGTGCAGAAGGCCTTCCTCCTTGAGAAGGCCGAAGCCGAAGAGCGGCAGCGTCTTGCCGCTGTGAAGCTAGCCACGGAGGAGGGCGAACTGGCGAGGAGGAGGAGCTTGCCGCGCGCGAGGGAAAACTCGGCGAAGCCCTCAAACAAGCAGAGGATCCGCCGCCGCCGCCGAGGCCGCCAAGGAGGAGTTGAAGATGAAGGTGGCGCAGCTAGAAGCCGATCTCGCCGAGAAGGGCAGAGAGCTCAGCGCCGCCAAGGTCTCCAACATGGATCTTGAGTTGAAGCTAACCACTTTGACCAAGACTGTGGACACCGCCAAGAAAAGGGAGGCGGCCTTGATGGAGGAAATCAAGGCCGACAAGGCGCTGCTAGAGAGTGCTGCCGCCGCCCAGAACGCCTTCAGGGAGACTGTGATGCACTGGACGGAGAGTCTTGTGAACACCGCCACAGACATCGACAAGGAGTTGGCGCAACTAGGGATGGAAGATCTCGGGTATCCTTCCGACGACAACCTCCAACCCAGCGCCAAGCTCGTCCTGTTCTTCAAGGGCGTGGCGACGGCCCTTCAGCGGCTCCGGGAAAGGATCCTCAAGCAGCTGGCCGACGAGTCGCGCAAGATCTGCGCGGGAGCCTTCAGAAAGTGTTGATGAAGGTGGCCTTCCGCAATCCGGGCCTCCCCCTCACCAATATCCTCAGGACTTTGCCGCCGGAAGCTGATCTGGAGGAGCTCAAGGCCCTTGTCGCACCCATTGTGGACAAGGTGAGCGGGATCAAGAGGGTCGAAGGCGATCGCGTAGATTAGGCCGCCCATTTCTTCTTTCCTTGTTGCTGTTTATCATGTCATGAAAACAATTTATTAGAGCTGCGACAAGGTATCTTTGTAATATAGCTTTGTTCTATGGAGTGATTGCAATGTTATTCCCTTTACTTGATCCCTCCCTTTGTATGTCTTTTTACCCTACGCTTTTAGGGAACTTGCCGGTGCAGGCACCTGGGCCGCGAGCGCTGAGTGCGGGACGTCAGCAGCCTGCTGGCGATGCCGCTACCGGCAAGAAACCTTGTCGCAACTAGTTGCAGCTCACTTAAGTTGCTGAGCGAACTCGAAACAAAGTAAGGGCGCTAGCGGCTCACTTAAGTTGCTGAGCGGACTCGAAGCAAAGTAAGGGCGCTAGCAGCTCACTTAAGTTGTTGAGCGGACTCGAAACAAAGTAAAGGCGCAACTATCTACGAGTTGGTTCCTCCACGCACAGGTTTTCCATACAAAGTGCGGTCGTTCAAGGGAGATAACTTAAAATTTAAAAAATCTGATTGCTCAAACTTTGGCAACTTAGCTTTTCTGTTGCTTGCTTCCCGGCAAGGTGAAACTTTCTTGAACGACGCCTGGTCCATACCATCGTCTTCTCCTTTCCTCCCCGGCAAACTTGTGGGCGAGGGAACCTTTCTTTCCTTGAGAAAAAAGAAAGAAGAGAAAATAAAGATATGGAGCCTTACGGCTCGTTATTGCTTACCGGGGTTTAGGTGCTGCAAAAGTGTCAGATAACACATGCATAAAATAGAAAGCTTGAAATTGACAAAATGTGCTGAGCACGTGAGCTTTACTTATGCACGGGGTCTACGCCCGGCTTTGTACAGAGGATTACATGCAACAGCGGCAAGACTTGTACAAAAGGTGGTTGCCGGAACAGGTTCCGGCAACCGCGCCTTATGGGTAAAACTTACGAAGATGCTCAATGTTCCAAGAGTTGCTCACCGGAATGCCATCTTCAGTCTCAAGGCGGACAGCGCCAGGCCTAGTGACTCGTTTCACCCAGTAAGGGCCTTCCCACTTCGGCGTCAACTTGTTGGAATTCTTGGCGGACTGAACTCGCCGAAGAACAAGGTCGCCTTCCTCGAGACTTCTGGCATTAACTTTGCAGCTATGGTAGCGGCGCAAAGCTTGCTGGTAGCGAGCAGCTCGCACAGCAGCCTGAAGACGGTCTTCCTCAAGGAGCAGCGCGTCATCTTGTCGCAGCTGCTCTTGCTCGAGCTCATCATAAGCGAGCACTCGAGGTGACCCGTATACGAGTTCCGTGGGGATAACTGCCTCTGCTCCATAGACTAGAGCGAAAGGTGTCTGGCCAGTGGCTCGATTTGGCGTCGTCCTGATCGACCAAAGAGCCACCGGCAGCTCCTCGATCCAGTTTCTTCCGCACTTGTGCAGCCTGTCGAAAGTTCTGGTCTTGAGCTCGCGCAGCACTTCAGCATTTGCCCTCTCCGCTTGACCGTTGCTTCTCAGGTGAGCAACAGAAGCGAAGCAGACCTTGGCGCCAAGATCTTGGACGTACTGCATGAAGGTGCGGCTCGTGAATTGTGTACCATTGTCGGTGATTATCCTGTTGGGGATCCCGAAGCGGCAAACAATCGACCTGAAGAACTTGACTGCTGACTGTGCTGTCATCTTTCTCACTGGTTCCACTTCCGGCCACTTTGTGAACTTGTCGATTGCAACGTACAAGTACTCAAAGCCCCCGACAGCTCGGGGAAAGGGGCCGAGGATGTCGAGCCCCCGGACCGAAAATGGCCAGGATAAAGGGATCGTCTGGAGAGCTTGAGCTGGTTGGTCTATCTGTTTGGAATGGAACTGGCACGCTTCGCACTTGATTACTTGTGCAGTTGCATCCTGGAGGGCTGTCGGCCAAAAGAAACCTTGCCGGAAAGCTTTGTCGGCAAGTGCTCTTGCGCCAATGTGGTGACCACATATGCCTCCATGTATCTCTGCCAACAGCTTCTGTCCGTCTTCCCGGTGAATACACTTCAATTTCACACCGTTGAGTCTTCTTCTGTACAGTGTCTTGTCGACAAACTGGTACATACTTGACTGCCGGGCTACTCTTTCCGCTTCTTCTTGCTCTTCGGGAAGTTCTCCTGTCTGAAGGAAATGGACAATCTGTTGTGCCCATGCTGGAGCTTGTGGCTCGACAACAAGGACTAAAGGCAAATCTGCTGCTGCGGGAACATCCGCTTCTACGGCGAGAACCTGGGGCTCCGCCGGAGCTTGACGTTCCCCGGCAAGCTTGTCGGAGCAAAACTTGTCGGGAGCGTCTGCTTCAATGGAACAAACCCTGGGGCTTGCCGGAGCAGACTGCTCCTCAGCGCTCTTGGTGCTGATCTTGGGGATTGCTGCGGGAACATCCGCTTCTACGGCAAGAACCTGCGGCTCTGCCGGAGCGTGACGTTCCCCGGCAAGCTTGCCGGAGTAAAACTTGTCGGGAGCTTCTGCTTCAACGGAACAAACCCTGGGGCTTGCCGGAGTAGATTGCTCCGCAGCGCTCTTGGCGTTGATCTTGGGGACCTTCTTGTCGGCGGCTTCTGGGAGCCCTGCCGGCAAATAGTCACCAGAAATCAACTTCCTCTTCTTGCTCTATCCAGTTGATGGCTTCACGGACGGTTGAGTCAGCTTGAGCACAAAGATCCCTGGTTCCACAGGTAACTTAAGTGCGGCGCACTTTGACAGGCCATCTGCAATGGCATTCTGAGCTCTTGAAACATGTTCCATTTGTAGGCCGTCAAAGTGCTCTTCTAGCTTTCTCACTTCGTCGACGTAAGCTTCCATCAACGGACTCTGATAATTCTTGTTTACTTGGCGGGCGACAAGCTGCGAGTCACCCCTGACAATGAGCTTCTTGATCCCAAGGTCTGCCGCGTCCTGAGACCGGCAAGCAAACCTTCATACTCTGCAGTATTGTTTGTCGCTTGCTCCTTGAGAAAGTGCATCTGGACTACGTACTTGAGGTGCTCTCCGGTGGGTGCGACAAGCAGCATGCCAGCGTCGGCGCCTTGCAGCGAAAAGGCACCATCAAAGTACATCAGCCACTCTTTGCTTGCTTCCTTGACGGGGATGCTTGTTTCTGGAATTTCTTCATCTGGTGTTGGCGTCCATTCTGCTATGAATTCTGCCAATGCTCTGCTCTGGATAGTTGGAGTACTCTCAAACTTAAGGCCAAAGCTTGACAGTTCCAGTGCCCACTCAACAATCCTGCCTGTCGCTTCTGGATTCTGTAGTATCCTCTTCAGCGGAAAGCGAGTGACAACTCTGATCCCATGTGCTTGGAAGTAATGGCGCAGCTTCCTCGAGGCCATGAGGAGGCCGAAAAGCAATTACTGCACGTCAGAGTACCTTGACCTAGCCCCTTGCAGAAGGGAGCTGACAAAGTAGACTGGGCGCTGCACCATTTTCTTCTGTATTTCCTCATGCATCTGCGCAGATTCATCTTTGTCGGGACCAGAGCTTGTCGGGGAAGCCCCCTGCTTGTCGCTGTATGCGCCTGTCGTGGTTGCTGGCTCGTCATCTGCCTCCCTCTCTGCTACTAACGCAGCACTAACCACTTGATTGGTTGCCGCTATGTACAGCAGCAACTTCTCTTGTGGCTTAGGTGCGATACGTGTTGGAGCGGAGGACAGGTATCTCTTCAAGTCTTGCAGCGCAGCCTCCGCTTCCGGAGTCCATTTCATTGGACCTGCCTTTTTCAATAGTTTGAAAAATGGCAGGGCGCGCTCAGCAGACCTAGAGATAAACCTGCTGAGAGCAGCCACGCAACCGGCAAGTCTTTGTACATCCTTGACGCGCTTTGGTGCTTCAATCTGCTCAATGGCCTTGATCTTGTCGGGATTGGCTTCAATTCCCCGCTGAGACACGAAGAACCCGAGAAGCTTGCCGGAAGGGACTCCAAACACACACTTCTCTGGGTTGAGCTTGAGGCTGATCTTGCGCAGATTTGCAAAGGTCTCGTCTAAATCTTGAATCAGAGTTGCCCTGTCCTTGCTCTTGACCACTATATCATCCATGTAGGCTTCCACATTTCTGTGTATTTGCGGCTCAAGGGCGACATGGACTACTCTTGCAAATGTTGAACCAGCATTTTTTAATCCGAAAGGAATCCGTACGAAACAGAATGTGCCACATGGAGTAATAAATGCGGTCTTCTCTTCATCCTCTTCTGCCATGAAGATCTGATGATATCCTGAGTATGCGTCAAGAAATGAAAGCAAATCACATCCGGCTGTGGAGTCAACAATCTGGTCAATGTGCGGCAAAGGAAATGGGTCTTTGGGACAAGCTTTGTTAACATCGGTAAAATCGATACAAAGTCTCCATTTCCCGTTTGCCTTGCGCACGACTACAGGATTGGCCAACCACGTAGGATGGAGCACTCCTCTGACAAGGCCTGCTGCTTCCAACTTCTTGATCTCTTCTGCAATGAATTCTTGGCGCTCCACTGCTTGCTTCCTGACCTTCTGCTTGACGGGCCGCGCATGAGGACAAACGGCAAGGTGGTGCTCAATCACTTTCCTGGGAACACCGGGGATGTCAGACGGTTGCCACGCAAACACGTCGACATTCGCCCGCAGGAAATTAACGAGCGCGCTTTCCTATTTAGGGTCGAGAGTGGCACTGATGGTGAAGGTACCACCAGTGCCGTCCTCCTTGGCGGACACCTTTTTCGTCTCTGGCGGAGCTACCATCGTCTTCTTACACTTGCCGGTGGAGCTCGATGGTGAGTCCTCGATGGCAGCGCAACACTCCGAAGAGGTGCGCTTGCCGGAGTGGGCATCAAAACTCTTGCCGGACTTGGTATTCTTCCCCCCCGGGAGCTTCAGCGGCAAGTGTCTCGCGATCTGCTGCGGCTGCTGCTTCCCGGTAGATCTTGTCGGCACAGATAAGAGCATCCTTCTTGTCGCCGGGGACAGAGATGACGCTTATCAGGCCTAGCATTTTCAGTATGTTATATGCGTAATGAGAGGCTGCCATGAACTTGGCGAGTGCTGGACGGCCAAGTATCCCATTGTAAGGCAATGGAATATCGGCAACGTCAAATGTGACCCTCTCAGTCCTGAAGTTGAGCTCGCTGCCAAATGTTACCGGCAGCGTGACTTTCCCCTTCGGCTTGCTCCTTCCCGGATTGATTCCTTGGAATGTGCCGGTCTCTTCGAGCTCGCTGTCAGGGATTTGGAGTTTCTGGAGTACAGCGGAGGAGATCAGGTTCAAGCCGGCCCCGCCGTCAACTAGCATCTTAGTGACCTCGAGGTTGCGGATAGTTGGTGAAACCAACATCGGCAAGCACCCGACTGCAGTTGTGCGATCAGGGTGGTCCTCAATATCAAAGATGATAGGCGTGCTGGACCATTTCAGAAGCTTGCATGATCCGACAGGTGGTTCCACTGCATTGACTTCCCGCACCCATTGCTTGAGCTGGCGGTGCGAAGTATGCAGAGAAGCACCACCGTCAACGCACAAGACCTCTGTGGCTTTCTGGAACTCCTGCTCACTGGCCTCGACATCCTCCATGTCTTCGTCGCCGTCGTCATCTTCATCTTTGTCGCGGCCGCGGGGAGGTCTGTCTCCTTGCCGCTGCTTGGCCTTGCCGCGGTGTCCTCCCCGGCCGGCGCGCTTCTTGCCGGATTCTCCATCGCCGCCTTGGGCCCTCTCCTTGTTGCGCCGCTCGTATTTAGCCTTTTGTTGCTGGACAAGCTGCTCGACCTTCTTGCAGCTCTGGAGGTCATGGCCCTTGGTGCGGTGGATCTTACAGTACTGCTTGTCGGAGCCGTCCTGCTTGTCGGCGGCCGCCACAGCCTGGCAGTTGGTGCATGCGGCAATCTCCTTGCCGGAGCTACCAACTTTGGCTTTATTGGCGCCACCTTCGTTGCCGGACTGCTCAACGACTAGCACATCTTTGCCTTTCTTCTTCCTGTTCCGCCGCCGGTTTTTCTTTGCCGGGGCAGCATCCTCACTGTCAGATCCTCCTGCTCCTATATTCTCTCTGGGGAGTCTCCTCCCTTCCTCGGCACGTGCACACTTGTTGGCCAGGGCATATAGCTCACTGACGTCTCTGATCTTGCACATCGCCATCTCCTCCCGCATCCTGCGGTTACGCACGTTCTGATGAAACGCGCTGATGATCGCGGCAGGGTGGACATCTGGGATGTTGTGCTTTACACGGCTGAATCTCTGAATGTACTTGCACAGAGGCTCTCCTTCCTTCTGGGCGAGCAGATGAAGGTCACTTTCTTGGCCATGAGGTTTGTGGCCGCCTGTAAAGGCGCCGACAAACTGATGGCAAAGGTCTGCCCAGGAGGATATGGAGTTGTCCGGCAAGTGCATGAGCCAGGACCTGACATTGGGCTTGAGCACCAGCGGGAAGTAGTTGGCAAGGATCTTGTCGTCCCGTCCACCGGCAGCCTGCACCGCGATGGTGTAGATGCTGAGGAACTCCAACGGATGCGACTTGCCGTCGTACTTCTCTGGTACGTCTGGCTTGAAGTTCTTCATGCTGGGCCACTGGACTTGCCATAGCTCACGAGTAAACGCAGGGCAACCTACCGCATACGGCAAGTCGCCTGGTTCCCCTGGCGCATGCATGTCGACAGAAGGCCCAGCGCGCTGGTCTGATTGACGTCGCGCTTCTCTTCGGCGCTCGATGCGAGTACGAGCGTCTTCTTGTTGTCGTTCGTGAAGAACTAGGCGCTGATCGCGACAAGCTCGTGGATCTGATGATGCGGTGGAGTCGCTGTCGAGGTGGATCCGGCGAGTCGGCGATCTTGGCCTTCGAGGCGGAGAGTGCACAGTGGTTGCACCCCCACCGGTCTTGTCGCCACCGGCTCGTGCCTGGCTGACTTGCTGCGGCTGCGACGTGCTTGGTTGCCGTTGAGTGTCGCAGTTGGCGAAGCCGATGAGATTCTGAATGGTGGCCCTCCAGTCGTCAATCTTGTCTGCCGTTGGAGGGTAGTCCAGGAGCAGTTGAGCTCGCGCCAAAGCTTCTGCTCCAGTGGCGGGTGGCGGTGGCGGACGGTGCGAGGAGCGGGATATGCTCGGACTTCTAACTATGTTAGAAGGAGCAGTATCCCGTCCAGGCGACCGTGCCTCGCTCGTGCCAGCATGTTGGCGTGCATGCTGGTCTTGAGCGCTCCGAGATCCACCAGCTCGATCTTGGTCCAGCAAACGCATGGTACCGTGAGTACAATGACGCTGCCGGTCCCGCGCTTCCTGAGATGGGCGCGGTGCATGCACGGACGCCGAGGTCTTGGAGTGTGCCCGGTCATTGTGGGAGCCGGCCACGCCCCCGATGGGCAGCGCAGTCTTGTCCTTGGACCTGGCAGCACCGCGAGCTCCCTCGTCGACGCCCGTTCTTCCGCTGGCGTCCTCCCCACCAACCGTTTGCTCCGGCGGTGGTGGGTTCTGCGCGGACAGAGCAGCTGCCTCCGAAACCTTCTTCTTCGGTGGCATGTTGATGAAGATGATGAAGATATAGCCCGCGTGAACGCCGGACCTGGTTCGCACAATCTCGACGCCCCCCTACCTGGCGCGCCAAAGATGTCGGGGGACTGATCCACGAACACCTATGGGACCGGCGGGCCGAGTCCCTTTCGATTCGGTGAGGGCGGAGGTCGTGCAAAGAGCAGATCGAGGCGAGGCACGCGAGCAGTTTACCCAGGTTCGGGCCGCATGGATGCGTAAAACCCTACTCCTGCTTTGTGGTTTGTATTGATTTCTTGCCTGGGAGCGCGGAATGCACAGTACACACCAGCGGCAAACTAAAACCCAGCGTGAGTGCTCCCTGAGCTAGCTAACTTGAATCAGCTAACCCCCTCTATGTTGCGCATGGGCCTCCTTTTATATGCTCACGGGGTCACCAACAGGTGGCAACGTAGACAGGGGTAAAAATGGAAAGGTGCTGCGGTGGGTACAGCTACCTGGTACAGTGTATCATACCTAACCCTGACGGCAGGGGACAAGGGCATTAAATGCTCGTCTGTGTCGCCTAAACAGTGCAAAAGGGACCGTCAGGGACGCCACTGCTCGCCACGATGGCAATCTTGTCAGCGCCGCTTTCCACCGCGCACCCCTGGCTGCACAGCCTCCCACCACGTACACCCGGAAGGGTCCCAGAGCGACACGTTGGTGGATGTGCTGGAGCGCGGGCGCGGAGTGGTGGCTTGCCGCGGCAAGCGCCTTGCCGCGGCAAGCGCCTTGCCGCGGTTGTTGTCTTGTCGCGTCCGGGAGCTTGTCGCTCACCGGGCCTTGCCGGGGCGCGAGGTGCGCCGCGGCAAGTTTCTTGAGATGCCTTGAGTGGCCTTCCCGGCAAGCTCCTCTTGCCGGGGTCTTGTCTCCTTGGCTTGGACACTTTGTTCTTGAATGGCTCCAAAGGAACCACAGAGGACCTTGGCGGTCACCCGGCAAGCCTTGCCGCGGGACGCTGCGACTGCCCGTGCACAAGTTCGGGATACTAGGGTACCCCTACTCTAGTACACCGACACTATCCTATTTAGTTAGCCATCATATATGTGAAATTGTGTCATGCTATCCTGTTTGGTTAGACAACATAAATATGAATTATTTCATGCCCTCTTTTATTCCCCTCTATCCATTGCACCTGTCTATCATACAATGTCTATACTTTCAATTACTTTTCTTGTTTATCAGCCATTTGAATTGGTGAGCATGATGGCAGTATCTAAGGAAGTAACAACACGGTCTTCAGAAAAGATAGTGCTACCAGTTGATGCAGATAGAACCACGGTTGTACTTGCCCAAGGACCAGATCCACCACACATAACCCAGACTCTCGCAGATTGTACCCCTACCCAGTTGGACAGAGAACCAGCTACACCCCTTCTAACCCCAACCCCGGCAGATAGTAACCCAGTTCCAGTTGACACAGCACCGTCTCCACCACAGAGCACCCAAACACGAGCAGTTAGTAAGGGAACTGCAGTGCCCAAAGCATGAGGACCACCACTCCGAATCCCAACTCAACGCTTAAAGGAGAAGAAGATTTGTTCTCAGGTCAGGTTCTGTAGCTATAGTTCATACTCATTTGCTCTTGCATTACTGTATTTACTCATACCAACTATTTTTAAATTTGAAGGATGGAATTGAAACTCCAATGGCGCAACAGGTATGTTTTAAACCTGTTTCTTTAACTGGTTTGCTGTTGTAACCTGCTCTATGTTGATTTCAGTTTCAATTGAATAAACAGCTATGTTCTCATGTCATGCACATTACAAGTGTTGTTATTGCTCTATAGTTACCCACACTTATATTCTATCTATTATTCTTTGTCTTGAACAAATATTATTTGAACTGTGTCTCTATCTTGATTTGGCAACAAAAACTAGAATGATATAGACCATAAAGTGACCATGGTACATAGATATATGTTTGTTTCATGTTGTTATCCTGTCCACTTTACTACTGAACACATTTACCAAAATGAGTTTCATATACAACATGGTAAACATGTGATGTGTCTGCTTGTTTCTCTTTTAGAATGCGGACAAAATATTGGAGAACAGTACCGCGTTATCCAATGGTAAAGGAAGTAATGCAGATAAGGTTCAAGAGAGTGAGACATCCCTGTTGGTCTCCAAGAAAGCTGATAAAAAATATCTTGACGACAGTGAGGGAACCCAAAAGTCCTGTCTTGATGTAGTGTTCGAGTTACTGGCCACTACTGCTGGCACAAGCTCTTCGAACTCACTGCCTGAATCAGTTCGTCTTCTTGAGTCTCAACTTCAAGTTGAAAGACATCGATCAGATGTGCTGCGATAGGAAGCTGAAGGACTGAGGAAGTCCTTGCAGAATTCAGATGCATATTTTCTAGTGCAACCGCAAGCGCTGGAGGATTTAAGCGCCAAACAAGAGAAAGTTAATAAGCTTGCTAAGCATCTTGCTAGCATTATGGGTACCCAGGATATTGTTTCTTGAGATCTTCTGAAGTGGTTTCAGTTCTGGATTTGTTTTGCTGCGGCGTTTATTTGCGCTGGTCGCCAACTTTGACAACCAGTGTATATGATATGCTGCTTTGTTCCCTATATTTGCACTGGTTGCTTGCTTATTTATTTCCTGGTTGTCTTGTATATTTGTTTGCTTGTAGTCATTGCAGTTCTTTTTTCCGGGGTTAGCTAGTGGCTGCAATAACCTATTTTTTAAAACTAGGCCACAATAACCCTGGGCTAATATTTACTGTAGTGACACTGGGCCTCCTACTGGCCGTAGAAACAGTGGGCCTTCTACGGGCCACAGAAACAATGGGCCTTTTACGGGTCGTAGAAACAATAGGCCTTCTGCGGGTCGTATCATCAATGGGCCTTATACGGGCCGTATGATCGATTGGCCAAACATGGGCCAAACAGGCCGCATTATGGCCGTAAACGGGCTAGAGTTGGAATCGTCCGTTCATGGGCCGACCATAACGGGCCATCGTTAATAGGCCGTATTTTATGACGCTATGAAAACGGCCCAATGTATTAACGGACCACAAACGGGCCGACTGTAACCACGGGCTGAATTTGGCCCACAAGCAGAAAATGACAGTAACGGGCCGTAAGTAAACGAATGCTGGAAATGAGCCCAAGAATAAATGGGCTCTGAGAAGGCCGAAAGATAACATGGGCTGGAAACGGCCCAACAGAATAATGGGTCGTTAATGGGTATAAAGTGATACACTGTTCATTACGGGCCAATTTCACCATGGGCCGTTAATGGGTGTAAAGTGATACACTGTTCATTACGGGCCAGTTTCTCCACGGGCCGTTAATAGGCCAAGAGTTACATAGGGCCTCATATGGGCCGAAAGACGTCATGGGCCATACATGGGCCAGAAGTGAAAATGGGCTGGAATCATATTGGGTGGCCTAGATGACGCTACTGGGCCTAATTCGGATAGGGCATAACGGGCCTTGGGTTAGCGGGCTGTAAATGGGCTATATGCGAACAGGCCATTAACAGGCTTTACATGGGCCGGCCCGCCACCTTTTGACCAAGTCAAACGGGCCGGCCTTTTCACAGGAATGGGCCTCTGTTGGGCCGTGCCACGTGTTGACGTATCATAGGCGCCTTCTGTCCAATGAGTGGATGACATCTGTCCCAACGATGAGCCGACACGTGTTTCCTCCAGCCAATGATGATTTTACACGTGGAAAATCCCCATTGGTCGGGGCTGTTAACGGGTTATCGGATCCAAAACCCGACCCGATAGCTTAACGGCATTCCGTTACGGTGGATGCCACGTGTCGGTCACCCTTGACGAAAGCACTTCTGTGACGCGCGATTTATCGTCATGGAAGTGGACACTTCTGTGATGATAATTTTGGTAATGTCATGGAACACTTCTACGACATCACAGGTATGACTATCTTGATTCTGTCATAAAATCGTCATGGACGTACATGCATGACAGAAAATGTGACCTACTGTGACAAACACGTATCATCACGGAAGTGTATTTTTTTGTAGTGATGGCTACGGAAATGCCATGATAGGTAGGTATGGTTGCTATTTTGAGGAAGATATAAGGAGGCTTATGTGTGATAGAGCGTATCATATCACGGGATTTGGATGCACCGGCGAATTTTGCACCAACTCTTGAGGTGAGAAAGGGCAATGCACGATACCGAAGAGGCTAGCAATGATGGAAGGGTGAGAGTGCGTATAATCCATGGACTCAACATTAGTCATAAAGAACTCACATACTTATTGCAAAAGTCTATTAGCTATCAAAACAAAGTACTACTCACATGTTCCTAGGGGGATAGATTGGTAGGAAAATACCATCGCTCGTTCCCGACCGCCACTCATAAGGAAGACAATCAATAAATAAATCATGCTCCTACTTCATCACATAACGGTTCACCATACGTGCATGCTACGGGAATCACAAACTTCAACACAAGTATTTGTACAATCCACAACTACCCACTAGCATGACTCTAATATCACCATATTTATATCGCAAAACTATTGCAAGGAATCAAACATATCATATTCAGTGATCTACAAGTTTTATGTAGGATTTTATGACTAACCATGTGAATGACCAATTCCTGTCATCTCTCTAAATAAATATAAGTGAAGCAAGAGAGTTTAATTGTTTCTATAAAAGTTATGCCCACGCGCTAAAAAATATAAGTGAAGCAAAAGAGCATTCTACAAATGGCGGTTTTCTATGTGAAGAGAAACATGCAATCCAAACTTCAAATGATATAAGTGAAGCACATGAAGCATTTTATAAAGCCATACTCAAAAGATATAAGTGAAGTGCAAAGAGCATTATATAAATCAACCAAGGACTATCTCATACTATCATGGTGCATAAAAGAAAAGTGAAAACTAAATGCAAAAGACGCTCCAAGATTTGCACATATCACATGAACAAAACGAATCCGAAAACATACCGATACTTGTTGAAGAAAGATGGGATGCCTTCGGGGGCATGCCCAAGATTAGACACTTGAGTCTCCTTAAATATTTACTTGGGGTGCCTTGGGAATCCCCAATCTTGAGCTCTTTCCTCTCCTCCTTCTCCTCACATCGAGACCTCCTCGATCTTCGAACACTTCGTCCACACAAAACTCAATAGAAAGCTCGGTAAGACACGTTAGTATAATAAAGCAAATCACTACTATAAGTACTGTTGCAAACCAATTTATATTTTGTTTTTTCATTGTATCTACTGTAATATAACTTTTCCATGGCTTAATCCAATGATAGAAATTGATAGTTTCATCAAAACAAGCAAACTATGCATCAAAAACAGAATCTGTCTTAAACAGGACAGTCTGTAGTAATCTGAACATTACCATACTTATGTTACTCCAAAAATTCTGACAAATTTAGAAAAAATAAAATATTTGTATAGAAAGGCAGTGCAAAAAGTTTCAGAACCGTTTGGCGTTCCAGTAAAAAATATAAAATCATGCACTACAGCCAAAGTTTCTGTCTTGCACCGCACAAACCAACAAGTAAAGTAAACATCCTAAAGGCAAATCTTGGCACATTATTTTTATTTTTAAACTTTATAAAAGCACAGAAAAGAAATAAATGACTCTCTAAAACTTCCAAGTTGTCTCCCTGGCAGCGCTTTCTTTAAAGCCATTAAGCTAGGCATAAGGTGCTCAAGTAATGAATCCACCCGGATCCCAAGGTATATCAAAGCCAATTTTAATTAACAATGATTTGTGATTTAGTAGTGAGCACAAAGTAACATATATCATGCAACGACGAAGTCTAAATCCCTTCCTATACATCAGCTTGTCATAAAGAATAATTCATGCACACAAAGTAAAGGCCAATATATAGCATAAGCAGTTTCTTGCAATTTTATCATGTGGGAAACATAGAGAGGTGGAGATATAGTTCCTCTCTCATAATAATTGCAAGTAGGAGCAGCAAGCACATGCATATTATATCCATCAAAATCACCATTTGCAACAGTAAAAGGCAACCCATCAATATAATCCTTAATAAGGGCAAACTTCTCTGATATCGTGTAGTCGGGAGAATACAAAAGGATAATAGGACTATCATGCATGGGTGCAATAGCAACAATTTCATGTTTAACATAAGGAACTATAGCAAGTTCATCTCCATAAGCATAATTCATATCGGCATCTTGGCCACAAGCATAGCAAGCATCATCAAAAAGGGATATTTCAAAAGAATCAACGGGATCATAACAATCATCATAGCATTCATCCTTCTGTAAGCACGAAGGGAATTTAAACAATGTATGAGTTGAAGAGTTAGTCTCATTAGAAGGTGGGCACGGGTGATCAATCCGCTCTTCCTCCTTTTGTTCTTCGCTCTCCTCCTCATCTTTTTCATCTAATGAGCTCACAATGTCATTAATTTCTTCTTCCATAGACTCCTGCAAAATATTAGTCTCTTCTTGGACAGCGGAGACTCTCTCAATAAAACCATCAATATCGGAATTGAATTCATAATTCTCATAGCAATATTTAAGTATAGCAAAAAAATTAGGTCTATAAACTGAATCATCAAAATCTTCAAACTCTTTAAACAAAGATTCAATTTCATAAGCACCCATAAAAGCAACGAGTTCTTCTATTTGTTCCACATCATAGTAATCAGATATACCATTAGCATAAGAAGCTAAGGTTTCATTATCATTAAATTCACAAGAAAAGGGAAGGTGTGGAGCCTTCATCCTAAAACAACAAGTATAATCATATCTCAAGCATAGTTGCCGAGCATACCAATGCAACATATAAACGTGATCCCATAATAGTTTCCCTTTTTTAGTCAAGTGATAATCCCTAAAGTACTCACGTTGATCCAACGTGTCTCCCATTATATAATTGAATGGGGTTTTCTCAGGATTATCAAAGTAGTACATAATATCTTTCACATAATGAGCATCGAGGGTTTTAGGAGGTTCCCCATCTCCATGAGTAGCAAGTAAACCTATTTTTTTTGGTATTTCGTGTTCCATATCCATAACTAAAGATAGAGAACAACTTAGAACAACAAATAAAAATTACTTAGTGATAAAGCAAACAAGCACACACAAGAATATTCACCCCACGCTATTGCTCCCCGGCAACGGTGCCAGAAAAAGGTCTTGATAACCCACAAGTATAGGGGATCAATTGTAGCCTCTTTCGATAAGTAAGAGTGTCGAACCCAACGAGGAGCTAAAGGTAGAACAAATATTCCCTCAAGTTCTATCAACCACCGATACAACTCTACGCACGCTTAACGTTCTCTTTACCTAGAACAAGTATGAAACTAGAAGTACTTTGTAGGTGTTGTTGGATAGGTTTGGAAGATAATAAAGAGCGCGTAAATAAAATCTAGGCGTTGTTTAGATAAATAAACAACTAAGTTAGTTTTAGTAGAGAGCTTGATGTCACACAAGAAAGTTATTTGTCCCTAGGCAATCGATAACTAGACCGGTAATCATTATTCCAATTTTATTTGTGGGAGAGGCATAAGCTAACATACTTTCTCTTCTTGGATCATATGCACTTATGATTGGAACTCTAGCAAGCATCCGAAACTACTAAAGATCATTAAGGTAAAACCCAACCATAGCATTAAAGTATCAAGTCCTCCTTATTCCCATATGCAAACAACCTACTTACTCAGGTTTGTGCTTCTGTCAGTCACGCCACCCACCATAAGCAAATCATGAACATATTGCCAACCCTACAGCAGGGATCCCTCACGCTTGCGCGACATGGAGAGCACCATAGGACAGCACCAATAATAAAACATGCAACTCAAACCAATCACAATCATCAATTAACCCATAGGACAAACAGATCTACTCAAACATCATAGGATAGCCATACATCATTGGGAAATAATATATAGCGTTGAGCACCATGTTTAAGTAGATATTACAGCGGGTAAAAGAGGGGTTACACCACTGCATAGAGGGGGGAAGAGTTGGTGATGTGGCTGTGAAGTTGTTGGTGTAGATCGCGGTGATGATGATGGCCCCGGCGGCACTTCGGTGCCACCGGAAGCGAGGGGGGGAGAGCCCCCTTCTTCTTCCTTGACCTTCTCCCTAGATGGGAGAAGGGTTTCCCCTCTGTTCCTTGGTCTCCATCGCATGGGAGGGGCGAGAGCCCTCCGAGATTGGATTTGTCTCTCTGTCTCTCTCTGTTTCTGCCTTGCAGATTCTGCCCCTTCACCGTTTCTTAAATTCCCGGAAATTCGTAACTCCGACTGGGATGAATATTGGATACGATTTTTATCTGGATATTGTCTTTCTTGTGGCGAAAGAAGGGCACCAACCGCCTTCTAGGGTGGCCACGAGGGCCCAGGGCGCGCCTGACCCCCTGGGGCGTGCCCCCTGCCTCATGGTCCCCTCGAGCATCGTCTCGCATTGATTCTTCTTCCCAAAAATCACATATATTCCAAAAAAATCTCCGTCAGTTTTTATCCTGTTTGGACTCCATTTGATATGGATTTTCTGCGAAACAAAAAACATGCAACAAACAGGAACTGGCACTGGGCACTAGATCAATATGTTAGTCCCAAAAAATAGTATAAAAAGTTGCCAAAAGTATATGAAAGTTGTATAATATTGGCATGGAACAATCACAAATTATAGATACGACGGAGATGTATCAACATGGTGTCATTTCATGGCACCAACATGTCGTGGTAATTTTTCTGTCTGATTTGCGAAGGCGCGCATATTAACAATCAACAAAGTCATTTTGGAACAAGTGTTGTCACGTTACAAATCGGAAACACAAGTATTATTGAAACCGTGGGCGTTCTCATTACAGATTACATGCCGCCACGCGTCCACTTTTTTATTGGCTAGGAGGTGCCGTGCAGGGTAGCTATTTGAGTACGGGAGGCGTGCGATCAGACCCCTACGCGTGCTCATCAGGAGGAGAGCCCTTTGACCTCTATCTGTCGCGCACCTCCCTACCAGCGTCTCCATTAATGGCGCCCGAGCCCTTGTTTCACGGCTTGGCTATGTCTCACTGGACTGAGATTTAAGAGAGAGAAAATCTGAAAAGAAAGTTTTGCACGGATCTTGATGTAAGATCCGACAGACCTATATAGCATCGACTGCGACTTATAGCAAGACTGATGAATTTAAGGACGATGATAGTGGATAATAATTGTCTTACATATTTAGGAACATAATTAAAAAGCCACATCATTGGTACATGTCGGTCCTATACAAACGGTTTTTAACCCCTTTCCGCGACGGCATTTGGAACCGCCGCCTAGTAAGTGTGGGCGATAGGGGTCTCCTTCCCACATGACCCAGAAACCGTCGGGGATATGCCCTCATGGCACACACGCTCAGCAAAATGAGGTCGTGTGCAACAGGCGAGCGCTCAGATACGGAAATACGTACAGTAGAGCTAAAAAATACAATTATACGGCAAAATTGTTTCCGGTCGCAAGTACATCCCACACAGTCAGTCCCCGCTAAAGGTTTCCGTTCGTATGTACATCCCCCACGGTTTCTCCAAGGAAAACGTTTCCATTCACAGGTACATCACACACAATTTGTCTTGTTAAATCGTTTGCGTCATTGAATGCATCACACATGGTATGTAGAAGAAACTGTGTGGCAAAGGCTGTCCATCACACATAGTATGTATGGGGTAAACGTTGGCGCAAGGTGGCCTAACACAAACAGTTTTCAAGAGAAAGTCGGGTGTGATTGTTCATTGATCCAACACGGTTTATTCCTAGAAATTGTGTGTGTTTCCTGTGGTCATCGCCCACGGTATTTTTTCAACAACCGTTTGCAATAGAAAAACCCAATTAGCAGGCTAATTATCTGATTATTCACGATCCATTTACTAATCTAATTGACATTTCATATTAAGCACACAATATATTTTATTTTCATAATTGAAATACATCATAGTACAACATCATATAGCTTCGACACTTAGCTACCCCATTACAAAACTACACCAGGACCAAGTTTCACATGCAACATCTATATCCTTTCGAAATTAGCATCATAGACGGTACATAGACAGATGTATCTCATCTGGAAAACTGCTGAACTAGAAGGCGAATATTGAGCCTTCATTGATGTTGAAGGTCTTTGTAACTTTAGGCCAGTGCATGTGGATGATTTATCGTCCATCCTTCGTCCTCTTCAGGAACACTTCAATATTGAACCGTGGGTGTTGTATGAATACCTTCCTCGCCTCCTGACCATAAAGGTGGTTTGAGAGGTAATCATCGTTGAACTTCTTTGGAAAGGCCTAAAAACAAGGATGTGCATAAGTATCTTCTCTATATTGGAAATGGGGCAAAGTAATAAAAAGGCAAGGTATAATAGTTAGTACCATCCTGTAGTGAACTGATGTCTTCTTCCTTGTGCAGACAAAGATCTTGTTGTTTTTGTCGCTAATTTCTTTACCCTAAAAATCTTTCTGAGATTATTGACATGTCTGATATTCATGGACAGCTCATTTCCCCATATGCAAAAAGGGTCGAACAGTTGGTCAAAACCTCTGACAGCAGGACCTACATGTGCAGGACCAAATTGTTAAAAACCTAAATATTAGAATGGTTCCTGCAATTGCCCAATAATGTGCTATTAGACAACGGACCATGCACGTTCTAACCTTGATTGTAAACCTTAGTGCTTCCCATTGTTTCCCTGCAACACATATAAGGTAGTTAGTCATCAGGTTAAGTAAGAGTTCGCATGCTATCAGTAAAATATGTTGATGAAAAATAAGCACATTGCAGATTCATCAGATTAATTCAAGCCACATGAAAAACCCATTTATCCAAACCAAGCATGATTAAGAACTAGGAAATATAGCACTTGTATATGTTTCTCATGTATTAAGTGCAGCCAAATTGATTTATTCCTCACATACACAACAATACAAAATTCTACCCACGACAATTGGACATCGCAGTGTAGAATTGAACCAAGCAGCTAGCTAAACACCACAACAAATGAACTAAACATTAAATGAGCACCACATTGCACAATATAACATACTCCTAATAGAAGATCAGACAGTTAACCAAACCAAGCATGCTTAACAACTTGGAAATATAGCAATTGTATTTTTTGTCATGTATTTACTACAGCCAAATTCAATTTATTTCTCACATGGTATACAATAAAAGAATGCACCCACAACAATTGAACATCGCATTGCAGAATTGAACCAAACAGCCAACCACGTTGCATCGGCGGCGCGCGAGGCGTCGACGGTGGCCTTGATCGCGAGGTGCTCCTCCAAGATCTGGGGGTCGACACGAATGGCAGCCATCACGACCTCATCCGTGCATGCGGCCGCGATTTTCTTCTCCGCTGCCAAATGGTCCTTGGGATCCTGGCTATACCGCGCGCACCATGGCTTAGGGCGGCGCTTATTTGGTGAAAGGGTCGGTGATTTGGGTGGAAGGTGTCGCACCGGCGGTTGGGGCATGTGGGATGTGGAAGGAGAAGGACGATGGGGGTCGGGTGTGGATTACCTGCCTAGATAGGCGAGGCCGAGCAGCGTGGAGGAGGGTCGCAGTGAGGAGGCAGCGCTGCAAACAAGGAGTGAAGGTTTCAACTTGGAAAGGAAGGCGGAAACAGGGGAAATGTGGCTTTTGGTAAGGGGGAGGGGGCGGGTAGGTAGATATTTCCGCGAAAGCTGAAAATTTGGAATCGCTTCAGCAAAAAAATTGGCGGGCAACGTGTCATCAGACACGGTCCCTTATTCAGAACTTTGTACGATATGTGAACATCACAGACGATTCAGATAGCTTAACCCGTGTGTGTTGAGTTTGAACATCAAAAATTTTGGTTCGAATTTCCCTGGTTACAGTGGTCATGCACGTCATTGCATAATTTGGTTACACAAAGGAGACTAACTTCTTAATCGAGCAAGTTCAGCAATTAAACAGAGCTAGCTGACCTAAAAATTACTCTAACAAATTGAAGATTGGTGCTCTTAATTAAACAAAACAAAGAGTACTACTACGGCTGGTGCTCGTTGATCTCCGCCGCCGCCTCCATGTCCAGCTCACGCCCGACGATCTCCTAGGGAAGGGGCTCCATGGCATCAATTGCACCTTACTCGGCAAGCATCTCGCCATTCGCGTCCGCCATATCTTTGGAATAGGCTGCCATGAGCATGGCGTGGGCGGTCGCAATCTGGGCTCTGGGAGGGCTCCATCGTGGCAAGGTATGCCGCACAGGAACGGACGGCTGCTCGAAATCTCTCGGTGATTGCCAACTGTTTGGCCG
This sequence comes from Triticum dicoccoides, assembly GCF_002162155.2. Classification (NCBI taxonomy): domain Eukaryota; kingdom Viridiplantae; phylum Streptophyta; class Magnoliopsida; order Poales; family Poaceae; genus Triticum; species Triticum dicoccoides. Next base: position 461,332,443 of record NC_041390.1, read on the forward strand.
TGGCTTGCCGACCGTTGTCGGAGAAGCTTCGCTCGATTTGTGCGGTGACCGCCATGAGCTAGGCATGGACGGCCTCAACATGGTAGTGGGTGGCCTCCACCAGGCCTAAGGTCGCCGCTGCGGAACAGACAGCTGTTATGCCGCTCTTGCCAGTTGCTATCCCTGAGGCAGATGCTGCTGCCGTCGCTTGAGAAGCAACAGCGGCCGTTTGGGCTGCCTTGGACGCCCGAACGCAGACTATGATCACCCTCATGAAGCTTGTTAGCACGCGCCTAGCGGCTGCGGCCACGCTCTCGCCAGAGTGGGCCACCTAAGTTGCCCTCACGACGTGGGTCCACATCCTCATCTTTCACCGGCGATGAATGAACAGTGAAATGATATTTGGGGAGTGAGCTAGTGTGCTTGACACGCCGGCTGTGGACTATAGCTAACACACATTCTCGCGTAAGCCATAGGCGTACTATACACCGACGGTGCTCCAAGATATTTTGTGCTGCATCTCACATGATTGGTGATAATAAACTGTGTGAGATCTACTCGATTTATCATCTTGATTTGAATTACGTAATGGGGTCACGGCTACAAAGGATGGTGTTTGAATTGCTAGAACTTCTATCTGAAGTGAACATGCAACTATAGGTGTGTCGTAAAAAATGGAATTATTCAGGGTTCGTCTGGATGTTTTTATACATTAACTTGGTTTTGTAGGCATTTCAGGGGCATAATTCTAATTTGAACTACATGCACATGCTCCAGTGCAATAAACGGGTTGAAAAATCAAATATGTGTCCTTCGTTGCATGCTTAGGTCCCATGCAAGAAATGGGAATGAATGTCACACACCCTACCACCGTCACTCGGCCGCAAACATTGAGATACCTGGTTATTATATTCTAGTAAATCCAAAACTCGTTTGAAATTCATGAGACTTTGCATGCTATCATGGAGCGGCATCAACATGTCGTGGTAAAAATTTTGCCCCGTCTGGGGCAGGTTTGGGTATAAGCTTCTCACAAACCAGAGCTTCTCACAACAAGCATGATGGTTTCGGTAGGGAACGTGCCACCTTTGGGGATGAAATGATATCCGTTGCTTCTTATTGCTTTCAACAAATTCTGAGTGTCAAAATAGAACAACAGGAGTGTTGTGTTTAATTTTGGAATTTTTCGGGGTTTGTTTGGACATTTTTATACATTAACTGGGTTTCCCAAGCATTTTATGTGCATAATTCAACTTTCAACTACATGCACATTCTCCAGTGCATATAAACTAGTTGAAAAATCAAATATGTGTCCTTAGTTGCATGCTTAGGTCCCATGTAAGAAATGGGAATGAATTTCAAACACCCTGCCACCGTCACTCGGCCGCAAACATTGAGATACCTGGTTTTTAAATTATAGTAAGTCCAACACTCGTCTGAAATTCATGAAACTTAGCCTGCTATTAGGGAGCGGCATCAACATGTCGTGGTAAAAATTTTGTCCCATTTGGGGCAGGTTTTGGTATAAGCTTCTCACAAACCAGAGCTTCTCACAACAAGTGTGATGGTTTCGGTAGGGAACGTGCCACCTTTGGGGACGAAACGATATCCGTTGCCTCTTATTGCTTTCAAAAAATTTCAAGTGTCAACATAGAACAAAAGGAGTGTTGTGTTTAATTTTGGAATTTTTCGGGGTTCGTTTGGACATTTTTATACATTAACTAGGTTTCCCATGCATTTTATGCGCATAATTCAAATTTTAACTACATGCACATTCTCCAGTGCATATAAACTGGTTGAAAAATCAAATATGTGTCCTTGGTTGCATGCTTAGGTCCCATGCAAGAAATGAGAATGAATTTCAAACACCCTGCCACTGTCACTCGGCCGCAAACATTGAGATACCTGGTTTTTAAATTCTAGTAAATCCAAAACTCATCTGAAATTCATGAAACTTGGCATGCTATCATGGAGCGGCATCAACATGCTGTGGTAAAAATTTTGTCCCATTTGGGGCAGGTTTGGGCATAAGCTTCTCACAACAAGCGTGATGGTTTCGGTAGGGAACGTGCCACCTTTGTGGACGAAACAATATCCATTGCCTCTTATTGCTTTCAAAAAAATTCGAGTGTCAACATAGAACAACAGGAGTGTTATGTTAAATTTTGGAATTTTTCGGGGTTCGTTTGCACATTTTTATACATTAACTGGGTTTTCCAAGCATTTTATGTGCATAATTCAAATTTAAACTACATGCACATTCTCCAGTGCATATAAACTGGTTGAAAAATAAAATATGTGTCCTTGGTTGCATGCTTAGGTCCCATGCAAGAAATGGGAATGAATTTCAAACACCCTGCCACCGTCACTCGGCCGCAAACATTGAGATACCTGGTTTTTAAATTCTAGTGAATCCAAAACTCGTCTAAAATTCATGAAACTTGGCATGCTATCATGGAGCGGCATCAACATGCCGTGGTAAAAAAATTCCCTAGGGCAGGTTTGGATATAAGCTTCTCACAACCTTAGCTTCTCACAGCAAGCGTGATGGTTTCGATAGGGAACGTGCCACCTTTGGGGACGAAACGATATCCGTTGCCTCTTATTGCTTTCAAAAAATTTCTAGTGACAACATAGAACAACAGGAGTGTTGTGTTTACTTTTGGAACTTTTCGGGGTTTGTTTGGACATTTTATACAACAACTAGGTTTTCTAAGCATTTCATGTGCATAATTCAAATTTGAACTACATGCACAAGCTCCAGTGCATATAAATTGGTTGAAAAATCAAATATGTGTCCTTCGGGGCATGCTTAGGTCCCATGCAAGAAATGGGAATGAATTTCAAACACCAGGGCACTGTTGATTGCCGGTAAAACATTGAAATACCTGGTTTTTAAATTCTAGTAAATCCAAATCTCGTCTAAAATTCATGAAACTTGGCACTCTATCATGGAGCGGCATCAACATGCCGTGGTAAAAAATTTGTCCCATTTGGGGTAGGTTTGGGTATAAGCTTCTCACAAACCTTAGCTTCTCACAATAAGCGTCATGGTTTCGGTAGGGACTGTGCCACCTTTGGGGACGAAAAGATATCTGTTGCCTCTTATTGCTTTCAAAAAATTTCTAGTGTCAACATAGAACAACAGGAGTGTTGTGTTTACTTTCGGAATTTTTCGAGGTTCGTTTGACGTTTTTATACATTAACTGGGTTTTCTAGGCATTTCATGTGCATAATTGATACGTCCATTTTGCATCATGCTTTCATATCGATATTTATTGCATTATGGGTTGTTATTACACATTATGTCACAATACTTATGCCTTTTCTCTCTTATTTTACAATGTTTACATGAAGAGGGAGAATGCCGACAGCTGGAATTCTGGGCTGGAAAAGGAGCAAATATTAGAGACCTATTCTGCACAACTCCAAAAGTCCGAAAACTCCATGAAAGTTAGTTTTGGAATATATTAAAAATAATGGGCGAAGAAAGCACCGGAGGGGGGCACCCACTGTCCACGAGGGTGGAGAGCGCGCGCTACCCCCTGGGCGCGCCCCCTGCCTCGTGGGCACCTACAAGCCCCCCGATGCCCATCTTCTGGTATAAGGTGTCTTTTGCCCTGGAAAAAAATCAGAAGAAAGCTTTCGGTACGAAGCGCCGCTGTCTCGAGGCGGAACCTTGGCGGAACCAATCTAGGGCTCCGACGGAGCTGTTCAGCCGGGGAAACATCCCTCCGGGCGGGGGAAATCGTCACCATCATCATCACCATCGATCCTCTCATCGGGAGGGGGTCAATCTTCATCAACATCTTCACCAGCACCATCTCCTCTAAAACCCTAGTTCATCTCTTGTATCCGATCTTTGTCTCAAAACCTCAGATTGGTACCTGTGGGTTGCTAGTAGTGTTGATTACTCCTTGTAGTTGATGCTAGTTGGTTTATTCGGTGGAAGATTATATGTCCAGATCCTTTATGCACATTAATACCCCTCTAATCATGAACACGAATATAATTTGTTAGTAGTTAAATTTGTTCCTGAGGACATGGGAGAAGTCTTCTTATAAGTAGTCATGTGAATTTGGTATTCGTTCGATATTTTGATGAGATGTATGTTGTCTTTCCTCTAGTGGTGTTATGTGAACGTCGACTACATGACACTTCACCATTGTTTGGGCCTAGGGGGAGGCATTGGGAAGTAATAAGTAGATGATGGGTTGCTATAGTGACAGAATCTTAAACCCTAGTTTATGCGTTGCTTCGTAAGGGGCTGATTTGGATCCATATACATGTTTCATGCTATGGTTTGGTTTACCATAATTCTTCTTTCACAGTTGTGGATCCTTGCGAGGGGGGTTAATCATAAGTGGGATGCTTGTCCAAGGAAGGGCAGTACCCAAGCACCGGTCCACCCACATATCAAATTATCAAAGTAACGAACGTGATTCATATGAGCATGATGAAAAACTAGCTTGACGATAATTCCCATGTGTCCTCGGGAGCGCTTTCCTTTATATAAGATTTTGTCCAGGCTTGTCCTTTGATACAAAAAGGATTGGGCCACCTTGTGAAGGAAATATGCCCTAGAGGCAATAACACAGTTGTTATTTATATTTCCTTATATCATGATAAATGTTTATTATTCATGCTAGAATTGTATTAACCGGAAACTTAGTACATGTGTGAATACATAGAAAAACAAAGTGTCACTAGTATGCCTCTACTTGACTAACTCGTTAATCAAAGATGATTAAGTTTCCTAGATATGGACAAGAGTTGTCATTTGATGAACGGGATCACATCATTAGAGAATGATGTGATTGACTTGACCCATCTGTTAGCTTAGCACTATGATCATTTAGTTTATTGCTATTGCTTTCTTCATAACTTATACATGTTCCTATGACTGTGAGATTATGCAACTCCCGAATACCGGAGGAACACTTAGTGTGCTATCAAATGTCACAACGTAACTGGGTGATTATAAATATGCTCTACAGGTGTCTTCGATGGTGTTTGTTGAGTTGGCATAGATCAAGATTAGGATTTGTCACTCCGATTGTCGGAGAGGTATCTCTGGGCCCTCTCGGTAATGCACATCATTATAAGCCTTGCAAGCAACATGACTAATGAGTTAGTTGCGGGATGATGCATTACGGAACGAGTAAAGAGACTTGCCGGTAACGAGATTGAACTAGGTATTGAGATATTGACAATCGAATCTCGGGCAAGTAACATACCAATGACAAAGGGAACAACATATGTTGTTATGTGGTTTGACCGATAAAGATCTTCGTAGAATATGTAGGAAACAATATGAGCATCCAGGTTCCACTATTGGTTATTGACCGGAAGTGAGTCTCGGTCATGTCTACATAGTTCTCGAACCCGTAGGGTCCGCACGCTTAACGTTCGGTATTATGAGTTTATGTGTTTTGATGTACCGAAGGTAGTTCAGAGTCCTGGATGTGATCACGGAAATGATGAGGAGTCTCGAAATGGTCGAGACATAAAGATCGATATATTGGAAGGCTATGTTTGGACAACGGAATGGTTTCGGATGAGTTCGGGCATTTACCGGAGTGTCGGGAGGTTACGGAACCCCCCGGGGGCTTAATGGGCCTACATGGGTGAGGGAGTCCTGGATTAGGGGGTGTCCGGATGGCTGGACTATACCTTCAGCCGGACTCCTGGACTATGAAGATACAAGATTGAAGACTTCGTCCCGTGTCCGGAAAGGACTTTCCTTCGCGTGGAAGGCAAGCTTGGCAATACGGATATACAGATCTCCTACCATTGTAACCGACTTTGCGTAACCCTAACCCTCTCCGGTGTCTATATAAACCGGAGGGTTTTAGTCCGTAGGACGACATAGACAACAATCATACCATAGGCTAGCTTCTAGGGTTTAGCCTCTCCGATCTCGTGGTAGATCTACTCTTGTACTACCCATATCATCAATATTAATCAAGCAGGACGTAGGGTTTTACCTCCATCGAGAGGGCCCGAACCTGGGTAAAACTTCGTGTCCCTTGCCTCCAGTTACCATCCGGCCTAGACGCACAGTTCGGGACCCCCTACCCGAGATCCGCTGGTTTTGACACCGACATTGGTGCTTTCATTGAGAGTTCCTCTGTGTCGTCGCCGTCAGGCTCGATGGCTCCTACGATCGTCAATAGCGATGCAGTCCAGGGTGAGACCTTCCTCCCCGGACAGATCTTCGTCTTCGGCGGCTTCGCACTGCGGGCCAATTCACTTGGCCATCTGGAGCAGATCGAAAGCTACGCCCCCGGTCGTCAGGTCAGATTTGGAAGTTTAAACTACACGGCTGACATCCGCGGGGACTTGATCTTCGACGGATTTGAGCCACTACCGAGCGCACCACACTGTCCCGACGAGCATGATCAAGCTCTGCCACCGAACAGTGCCTTGGAGGCCGCACCCGCATCGGCTTCGACCCTTAATTTGGAGGCAACTGTGCCGATCGAGGATGGGCGGGTGGACGCCGCCTCAGGGGCTGCGATCCCAACGGTGATTGAGCCAAACACCAGCCCCGCACTCCGCGAGACTCGTGACTCCAAGGAGCCGGACTCCTCTCTAGACTCCGAACCCTCCGCGCCCCCGCCGATCGAATCCTATTGGGCGCCGATCATGGAGTTTACTGCCGCGGACATCTTTCAGCACTCGCCTTACGGCGATATTCTGAAGACACTGGAGTCTCTCTCTTTATCAGGAGAGCCCTGGCCAGACTACGGTCAGCAAGGTTGGGGTACAGACGATGAAGAAATTCAAAGCCCACCCACCACCCACTTTGTAGCCACTGTCGATGATTTAACCGACATGCTCGACTTCGACTCCGAAGACATCGACGGTATGGACACCGATGAAGGAGATAATGAAGAACCAGCGCCTACTAGGCCCTGGAAAGCCACCTCATCATATGACATATAGATGGTGGACACCCCAGAAGAAGGAGATGGCGACGGAACAGCGGAGGATGACCCCTCCAAGAAACAGCCTAAGCGCCAGCGTCAGCGCCGTCGCTCAAAATCCCGCCAAAACAAATGCGGCGATTCCAGCACGGGAGATAATAATACTCCGGAAAGCGCCAAAGAAAACCCCCTCCAGTGAGATTTAGCATAGGAGGATGGAGAAACCAGCCCTCATGAGAAAGTGGCTGACATAGAGGTCGAGGACGATAATTATATGCCTCCCTCCGAAGACAAGGCAAGCCTCGACGACGACAAATTCGTCATGCCAGAGGATCCCGTCGAGCAAGAGCGTTTTCAACGCAGGCTTATGGCCACGGCCAGAAGCCTCAAGAAAAAGCAGCAACAGCTTAGAGCTGATCAAGATTTGCTACTCTACAGATGGACTGAAGTCCTTGTGGCCGAGGAGCATAAACTCGAACGCCCCTCCAAGAGCTACCCAAAGCGCAGGTTGCTACCCCGATTAGAGGAGGAAGCACTTGATGCGGTCGACCGGCCACCTCGTGGCCGTGACAGAGAGGCCTCTCGGCCCTCCACTCAAGCCGCACCCCGTACCAAGGCACGGGAATATGCGTCGGACTTACGAGATATGTTGGAGGACAAGGCAAGGCAAACAAGATCGATCTATGGATCGCGTGGGCGCCCCACGGCTCGAGACGATAACCGTCACGCCGGCCACAAATTTGGCAGGGCCAAACACAGTAGACAAAGCTCATTGGAGCTACGTCGTGATATAGCCCAGTATAGAGGCGCCGCACACCCACTATGCTTCAGAGACGAAATAATGGATCATAAAATCCCTGAGGGTTTCAAACCCATAAACATCGAATCATATGATGGCACAACAGATCCTGCGGTATGGATCGAGGATTATCTCCTTCATATCCACATGGCCCGTGGCGATGATTTCCACGCCATCAAATACCTCCCACTCAAGCTTAAAGGACCAGCTCGGCATTGGCTTAACAGCTTGCCAACAGGATCAATCAATTGTTCGGAGGACCTGGAAGCCGCATTCCTCGACAATTTCCAGGGCACTTACGTGCGACCCCCAGACGCCGATGACCTAACTCACGTAATTCAGCAGCCAGAGGAATCAGCCAGGCAATTCTGGACACAGTTCCTAACAAAGAAAAATCAAATAGTCGACTATCCGGACGCGGAGGCCCTAGCAGCCTTCAAGAACAATATCCATGACGAGTGGCTGGCCCGGCTCCTTGGACAGGAAAAGCCGAAATCTATGGCAGCACTCACAACACTCATGACCCACTTTTGTGTGGGAGAAGACAGCTGGCTTGCTCGTAGCAACAACATGACCAAGAACCCTGGTAATTCGGACACCAGGGACAGCAGTGGCAGGTCGTGTCGCAACAAGCAGAAGCGCCGCATTAACAGCGACAATGGTGAGGATACGGCAGTTAATGCCGGATTCAGAGGCTCTAAATCCGGTCAACGGAAAAGGCCATTCAAAAGGAATCCTAGGGGCCCGTCCAGTTTGGACCGAATACTCGACCGCTTGTGCCAGATACATGGCACCCCCGAAAAATCGGCCAATCACACCAGCAGGGATTGTTGGGTGTTCAAGCAGGCAGGCAAGTTAAATGCTGAAAATGAAGACAAGGGGCCGCATAGCAAAGACAACGAGGAGCCCCAGCCGCCGAACAACAGTGTATAGAAGGGTTTTCCCCCACAAGTGCGGACGGTGAACATGATATACGCAACCCACGTCCCCAAAAGGGAACGGAAGCGCGCGCTAAGGGACGTATACGCGGTAGAGCCAGTCGCCCCAAAGTTCAACCCATGGTCCTCCTGCCCGATCACCTTTGATCGAAGGGACCATCCCACTAGCATCCGTCATGGCGGATTTGCCGCATTGGTTCTAGACCCAATTATTGACGGATTTCATCTCACTAGAGTCCTTATGGATGGCGGCAGCAGCCTGAACCTGCTTTACCAGGATAGAGTGTGGAAAATGGGCATAGATCCCTCGAGGATTAAGCCCACCAAAACGACCTTTAAAGGTGTAATACCAGGTGTAGAGGCCAACTGTACAGGCTCGGTCACACTTGAAGTGGTCTTCGGATCTCCGGATAATTTCCGAAGCGAGGAGTTAATCTTCGACATAGTCCCGTTCCGCAGTGGTTATCACGCACTTCTCGGGCGAACCGCATTCACCAAGTTCAATGCGGCACCGCACTACGCATACCTTAAGCTCAAGATGCCAGGCCCTCGAGGAGTAATTACGGTCAATGGAAACACCGAACGCTCCCTCCGAACGGAGGAGCACACGGCGGCCCTTGCAGCGGAAGTACAAAGCAGCCTCTCCAGGCAGTTCTCCAATCCGGCCATTAAAGCACCGGACACCGTCAAGCGCGCCCGGAGTAACCTACAACAAGACCGCCTGGCACGATCCGAGCAGGCGTAGCAATGCGGCCCCAACCCCAACCCTCGCAAAAAGGCGACGCCAGTACTTCGCGTACATAACTACGCTCTAGAGATACCATGGGTACAGGGGGAGGAGCACCGTCACGGCACGCCCGAAACGCGGCTTAAATCATACCAGGGGCTGCCGATTTTTTTAATTTTCTCTTACTTTCAGGACTCCATCCTTCGGAAGGCCTGTTCGGCAGTTCAATTGCCGCACAAATGATGCAAGAACCAGGCAAGCAGACAAGCCACGCCGCATCACGGAACTCCCAGGTGGTCTCTGTCACGAGCAGTATACCCTGTTCTGCATACTATTCCACAGCTTGCCCCTGGAACGGACATGTTAAATAGTCCAACCTTCCACTTATCGCATTATTTGTATCATTCTGCTTTGACCGCAGCCCCTTTTTAATAAACAATGCATAGCTTTTGTCTATTTTTGCATTACCTTTTTTCTATATATATATGTTCCTTAACGACATATTGCACCCGTACACGTTGGTACGGCCAAAATACGCCAGGGGCTTTAGTACCCCTCAATATGGTGTGAGAAGTCCGAACACTTTAACAAGTGCGGCACCCCGAAATTATAGCATTATATGCATCGGCTCCGGATCATGTCTTGGGTCAATAGTTGGGTTTGCCCGGCTCCTATGTTTTGGTGCCTTACGTTCCGCTATATCGGCTAAGGTAGCACTAGGAGAACCACTGCGATTGTGCCCCAGTTGAGCTGGGCCGAGTACCTCAATGGAGAAACCTAAAACTGACTGTCATGATGAGGCAAGAGCTGGTCGCTGTTCGAGAGGTCTTTCAAGTCCCTAAAGACTTATGCCGCTTAGGGCGAGGAGCCGGCTCTGTCCGGCCAAGGCGTGGATAGCGCCCCGAACTCGGTCTTCCAAATACCAGGGGCTTCGCCGAAATTTAAAATTATAGAATTTTATGGCTAAGTGAGAGTGTTCACGCATTATAGTCCGATTGCCTTGTTCGTTGGGCTGAGCGCCTCCCTTGAAGGACCCAAACATGGGAAAAAGAGCGCTCAGGTTTATCCCCAAACACCCCAGCACTAGCGGCATGGGGGCAGAAGCCGACGACTTGCCATCTCTCAGAATTGATAAACAGCCGCACAGAAGGTAATATTTTAAATTACAAACAGCATTGCTTAGCGCATATGAACAAGTTTTCAGCGCACAGGACAAAACGAGCAAGTTTCACTTAAAAATTACATCCCTAGAACATTCATCCGCCACAAGGCAGGCACCCTTCAGAATATCCTTATAGTAATTCTCGGGCTTGTGATGCTCTTTCCCCGGTGGTAGCCCGTCCTTCACAAGCTTCTCGGCATCCAGCTTGCCCCAGTGCACCTTAGCATGGGAAAGGGCCCTACGTGCACCTCTAATGCAGACGGAGCGCTTGATGACTTCGAGCCTTGGACAGGCCTCCACCAGCCGCCGCACCAGCCCGAAATAGCTCCTAGGCGGAGCCTCTCCAGGCCACAGCCGAACCAAGAGGCCCTTCATGGCCTGTTCGGCCGCCTTGTGGAGCTCGACCAGCTGCTTTAGCTGGTCGCTCAGGGGTACGGGGTGTCCGGCCTCAGCATACTGAGACCAGAACACCTTCTTTATCGAGCTGCCCTCCTTGGCTCGATAGAATGCGGTGGCATCGGATACACTCCGGGGAAGATCTGCGAACGCTCCTGGAGAGCTCCGGTTTCGGGTAAGTAACAAGTAACTCACGTTTATGTGTTTGCTTTGCATAAAGAATGCCTTACCCACTGCTATCTTCTTCACCTCATCCAACTCCTGGAGGGTTTTTTGGGATTCGGCTTTGGCAGACTTGGCATTTCCAATAGCCGTCGCGAGCTCGGACGCTCGCGTCTTTGAGTCAAGCTCCAAACTCTCATGCTTTTTCATGAGAGCCTGGAGCTCTTGCCGTACCTTGCCAACCTCGGCCTCATACTTCTTCCGCTCGGTGCGCTCCGTGGCCACCCTCTTCTCGGCCTCGGCCAGCACCTGCTTAAGGGTTGCCACCTCAGACGTGGCCCCTACAATAGCCACGATAGTCCTGTCATTTTTTGCAATTGCACCTTTTTATATATATTTAAACAAGGTATCTCTTACCTTCATTGTCCTCGAGCTGCTTCTTGACACGCCCGAGCTCTTGCTCGGACCGCTCGAGGTTCTACTTTAGCGTGTCCACTTTCGCAGTTAGTACGGCGGACGCAAGCAGAGAAGCATGCATACGCATATTGACTCCTTTTTGTTAGACTCCTACGAATTTTATTTGATCCTCTATTCGGCTTTTCTTCCCGAACGCCAAACAGAGCATCAGGGGCTACTGTCTATGCGGTAATATTATTTACACATTCTTTACTTACCTCAAAGCCTGTTAAAAGGCTAGTACAAGCTTCAGTCAGTCCGCTCTTGGCAGACTGAACCTTCTGGACCACTGCACTCATAATAGTGCGGTGCTCCTCGTTGATGGAGGCGCCTCGGAGCGCCTCCAACATATTGTCCGGCGCCTCCGGTTGGATGGGGGTCACCGGCGCGGTGGGCTTGCTCCTCTTGGAAGGAGGTCCCCCGCCGGACTCTGGAACCTTTGAAGGTTCCGGAGCGGTGTCCGGCCTAGAGTCGGACTTGGAGCGCTGGGGGGTTTCATCCCCTTTACTCCTAGAGTCTGGGAGGTCGCCTTGCGGCGCCTCCAGGACAACCTCCTCCCGGATTGGGACCTGTTGGGACAACACTTCGGTGTCGTCCGTAGGGCGGGTGGAGAAAGCCGTCGGAAGCGAGTTCACATCCGACGAATCCAGTGAGCCGCTCGATGACGCGTCGAGTCGGTCTTTGGGTGGGCTGCATAAACATATTCGGCGTAAGGGAAAGCTGTGCAATAAACGAATACTATGAATTACTCCGGTATCCGGATACTTACGATTTTGCCAGGGGCTTGGCCCTGGGCTGCCACTCCTCTGCGCCGTCGTCGGTGTCGGTGGAGTAGTCCGGAGGAAGGGTTTTCCCCTTCTTGGACCCTCTGGCCTCCCCAGAGAGGGTGGCCTTCCTTTTCTTCTCTCCTCCCGCTGGAGGGGGAGAGGTCTCTTCTTCTTCCTCCTCGTCTTCACGAGAGGAATGCGCCTCAGAATCGCCGGATGATGGATCCGACACCTCCTGGCACCGGGCACTCTTTCGAGTCCCCGTGGCCTTTTTCGCGGCCTTCTTCTCCGGCACCACATAGGGTGCCAGAACCGGCAGCTTCGCCAAGCGAGCGTCCGCTGGGCCTTCGGGCAAAGGAGCCGGACAGTTGATCTGTATGGAGGTCACCTGCCAATCCTGTCAAAGGTAAGGGAGCTTAGATCCCACATGGAGTCAAACTATGAAAAATTGATACCCTGTAAAAGGAAAAAACAACTTACCGCATGAGTGTGACGCTACGTACTGAATCCGCGATCCTCAGTAGCGGATGCGGGGGCCTCGGCGCCCTTGAAAAGCACCTTCCAGGCATCTTCGTACGTCGTGCCGAAGAGCCTGCTCAGAGTTTGGCGTCGCGCTGGGTCGAACTCCCACAGGGTGAAAGCCTGTTGTTGACACGGGAGGATCAGGCGGATGAGCATAACCTGGATTACATTGACAAGTTTGAGCTTCTTGTCCACCAGGGTTTGGATGCATGTTTGGAGTCCGGTCAGCTCTCCTTTCTTACCCCACGACAGGCCCATCTCCTTCCAGGAGGTGAGCCACGTAGGGGGTCCGGATCGAAACTCGGGGGGTGCGACCCATTCGGGATCGCGCGGCTCGGTGATGTAAAACCACCCCGATTGCCACCCCTTCAAGGTCTCCACAAAGGAGCCCTCGATCCTTAAGACGTTGGCCATCTTTCCAACCATGGCGCCTCCGCACTCCGCCTGGTTGCCGCGCACCACCTTCGGCTTGACATTGAACGTCTTGAGCCATAGGCCGAAATGGGGGCGGATGCGGAGGAAAGCCTCGCACACGACAATAAACGTCGAGATGTTGAGGACGAAGTTCGAGACCAGATCGTGGAAATCCAGGCTGTAGTAGAACATGAGCCCCCGGACAAATGGGTGAAGAGGGAAGCCGAGTCCGTGGAGGAAATGGGGGAGGAACACCACCCTCTCATGGGGCCTAGGGGTGGGGATGATCTGCCCCTTTTCGGGAAGCCGGTACGCGATGTCGTTAGACAGGTATTCGGCCTTCCTCAGCTCTTTGATATGTCCCTCCGTGATGGAGGAGACCATCGACTTGCCTCCTGCTCCGGACATGGCTGGAGAAGGTTGAGGTGAGAGTGCGGACTTGGGCGCTGGAGCTCGAGTGCGCAAGAATGGATAGGCAAAGGAGGAAGAAGGCGTAGGTGGAAAGGTGGATCCTTATCCCCTTATATGGGTGGACACAACTACATGTCCCCACCAGCCTGGTAAAACTCGCTTATCTCCAAGCGCCGTAATCAATGGTGCGGTTGGGTTACCCACGCCCGTATTGATGAGAATCCCGGAATAAGGGGACACGATCTCTGCTTTGACAAGACGTGCCAAGGAAACCGCCTCGCATAACGCGCTGAGGTGGGATAATGAAACGACTCGGACAAAGGCTTGGTCGTGGTGTGTCACACTACGGAATACGTCAGCAGATTAGATTTGTGTAAATATTGTTCTCTCTATGGAAATATGTGGAAACTTATTTTGCAGAGTCGGACACTATCTTTGTGAAGTACTTGGAGGAGGAACCCGCCTTGCAATGCCGAAGACAAATTGCGCGCCGGACTCGTCGTCATTGAAGCCTGGTCCAGGGGCTACTGAGGGAGTCCTGGATTAGGGGGTGTCCGGATGGCCAGACTATACCTTCAGCCGGACTCCTGGACTATGAAGATACAAGATTGAAGACTTCGTCCCGTGTCCGGAAAGGACTTTCCTTGGCGTGGAAGGCAAGCTTGGCGATATGGATATACAGATCTCCTACCATTGTAACCGACTTTGCGTAACCCTAACCCTCTCTGGTGTCTATATAAACAGGAGGGTTTTAGTCCGTAGGACGACATAGACAACAATCATACCATAGGCTAGCTTCTAGGGTTTAGCCTCTCCGATCTCGTGGTAGATCTACTCTTGTACTACCCATATCATCAATATTAATCAAGCAGGACGTAGGGTTTTACCTCCATCGAGAGGGCCCGAACCTGGGTAAAACTTCGTGTCCCTTGCCTCCTGTTACCATCCAGCCTAGACGCACAGTTCGGGACCCCCTACCCGAGATCCGCCGGTTTTGACACCGACAATGGGCTTTAGTGGAAGAAAGAGGAGAATGCCAAGAGGAGGGGCGCGCCCGCCCAAGCCCAATCTGAATTGGGAGAGGGGCGGCCCCCCTTTCCTTCCTCCCCTCTCTCCATTCCTTCCCCCTCCTAGTAGGACTAGGAAAGGGGGAACCTACTCCTAGTAGGAGTAGGATTCCCCCCTTGGGGCGCGACCAAGGTGGCCGGCCGGCCCCCTCCTCCACCCCTTTATATACGGGGGAAGGGGCACCCCATAGACACACAAGTTGATTGTTTAGCTATGTGCAGTGCCCTCCTCCATAGAATTCCACCTCAGTCATATCGTTGTAGTGCTTAGGTGAAGCCTTGCGTCGGTAACTTCATCATCACCGTCATCACACCGTAGTGTTGACGAAACTCTCCCTCGGCCTCAGCTGGATCAAGAGTACGAGGGACGTCATCGAGCTGAACGTGTGTAGATCGTGGAGTTGCTGTGCGTTCGGTACTTGATTGGTTGGATCACGAAGACGTTCGACTACATCAACCGCGTTTCATAACGCTTCCGCTTTCGGTCTACGAGGGTACGTAGACATACTCTTCCCTTCTCGTTGCTATGCATCTGCTAGATAGATCTTGCGTGATCGTAGGATTTTTTTTTTGAAATACTGCATTCCCCAACACCTTGTTGCACCTTGTTTACTTTTGTTAGTTGTTACCCATTACGAATTACCTTATCACAAAACTATTTGTTACCGATAATTTCAGTGCTTGCAAAGAATACCTTACTGAAAACTGCTTGTCATTTCCTTCTGCTCCTTATTGGGTTCGACACTCTTACTTATCGAAAGGACTATGATAGATCCCCTATACTTGTGGGTCATCAACAATTCAAATTCAAACTACATGCACAAGATTCAGTGCATATAAATTGGTTGAAAAATCAAATTGTGTCCTTCGGGGCATGCTTAGGTCCCATGCAAGAAATGGGAATGAATTTCAAACACCAGGGCACTATTGATTGCCGGCAAAACATTGAGATACTTTGTTTTTAAATTCTAGTACATCCAAAACTCGTCTGAAATTCATGAAACTTGGCATGCTATAATGGAATGGAACCCGACATGTTGTGGTATTTTTTGTGTCCATTTTGAGAGAAGGCGCACTCGAATAACAGCCAACAAAGGCATTTTGAAACAAATAGCTGCCACTATAACATCTCAAACGTTTTGTATAATTTAAATTGTGTGTGTTCTGATAACCATTCATGTGATGCCACACCTCACTCTTTTAATGGCTAGGAGGTGCTATGCGGACAGTGCTTGAGTGCTTGACTAAACGGAAGGCGTGCCTACAGCTTCCCCAGGAAGCCAAGAGAAAATGTGTTGAGCAGGATTTCTGCAGCTCTTGATCACAAACATTTTACATAGAACACCCTATGCAAAGTGAGAGCTATGGTCTTACCCCTTAAGTCGAGGAAAATCCGCAGCGCAGGATTTGTGTACTCCTTCAATGCAAACGGTTGTTTTGGATGACCCGTGTGCATTCACGTACAAACAATTTGGTAAGATTTGCACTTGTCATATTGAGTATGTTGTCATTTGTCAAACTGGAAAGATTTACATTTGTTGATCTAGTAATGTTGCCATTTGTCAATCCTTGTAACACTGCGATTTGTCAAAATATGCAGCTAGAAATCGCTAGCACTATCTAATTTTTGCAACTAAAATTCAGTAATTAAGCATAGATTTCATTAATAGATTAAGCAGTCGTTCTTAATTTATACAAACAGTCAACTCAACAGCTGAACCGACCAAACTTTTCCCCAATTGTTGCCAACCACGTACTAAAATAGCTAGTTCAACTATATATAATAGCTAATTTTAAGTACATTGTACAGTTCGACCACACATCTATAGTCAGATGAACTGAACAAAATAGCCCCTAAATACTACTACTACCACGAAGGGGCTTTGTGCTACTTTCGGCAGCCTCTCCTCTGCCGAGCGCGCTCAGTAAGAGGCAGAGGAGGAGGAGGAGCATACCGACAAGCTGGAGAAATGCAATACGGTGCCTGCCGCTGCTGCATGTTCAGCGACGCTCGCCAGCTCGAATGCCCACTGTCGCTCCAGACGATCCCTCTTGAAGCGGCCGGACTGCTCGTAGATCTCCTGATTCCTCGCCTCTGCGTCTGCATGTGTTGCGGCCACGGCTGCGGTAAGGCTCTTTGCGTGCTCGACGAGGCGCTCATCCTCCTCCCGCAGGAACTCGATGTAGCACGCAAGGTTGTCGGCGCACGTGCGGGCCTCCACCTCCGCCTCCCTCCTTCGGGCGGTGGTGGCGGAGCAGGTGATGATCCCAGCGGTCGACGGTGGACTGGCGGCCACGGCAGCCGATGATGGGGTGGCGGCCACGAGCACCACCACCCGCCTTCGGGCCGCAGTGGCGTAGCGGGTGGTGGCCATGGTGGCCGGCAGTGGGGTGGCGACCATGACGGCCACCTCCCGCCTTCGGGCTGCGGCGGTGGAGCGGGAGATGGCCCTGGCTTTCGATGGTGGTGTGGCGGCAACGGCGGGTGGCAACAGCTGCCGACGGGCAGCGGCGGCGGAGCATGTGGTGGGTGTTCCACGCACACCCAACAAGGACACCACATGCACTACACTACGCCGGGGACTGTGGCGTCGCCGCAGTGTAGCCTCTCAACTGGAGTTGTCCTCTGATGACGGCAGAGTGGCTGAGCGACGACGACGGACCGGTGCCATTGGCGATTGTGGGAGAAGCACACAAGATGAGCTACTGGGGGGGAGGGGGAAATGCGACGCAGGACTCGCCGACCGTGAGGGTTTTTATAGCAGGCCGGTAAGCATCGGGATTTTGGGGGATTTCACCGAGCCATTGACACATACGGTTAATACAAAAAAAACGTTTGTGGTTTAATTACCTACTATACCCTCGTCCTGGTTTATAAGTAGGATTTAACTAATAAAATACGAATGCATGTCACCAAAGATTATATCGTTGGAGTCGTATTTAAACATAGTTTCCAGCTATACAGTTTTTGTAACATGCATTTACACTTTTTTGGTTAAATTTAAGGTTACATACCAGCAAGTGTTTGCCCGCAACACACACGGCTTATTCCATCACAAACAGCTCGGATGGATCAACTATATGCCACGTAACGCACACGCAACTCTAATCTGATTCGTGCTTGATGTCTCCGACATCGCTCGCACAGTTCGTCTTATTTGCCACGTATCACTATGTCGGCCTCTGCTTGCGTCCCTCGGCAAGCTCTGCTCGTCGTTAGGTGCCGCAGCGCGTTGTGCTCGCCGTTAGGCGCCGCGGCACGCTCTGCTCGCGTCCGTCGGCGCGCTCGGCTTGTGGACATATTTTCCTTGCGCGTTCAACTGTTGTGTGTGTGTATGGTTGCTCGCCGTTGAGGCAACCGTGGAGCGCTCTGCTCGTGTCCCTCCACGCGCGCTCTGCCAGCGGTTGGGCGTGCGCACGATCACGCCGGGGGGGCCGTATGCATGCGGTTGCGCCGCGCGCGTTGCCGCGCGATGCAATTACGTGCGACACGATGGAGTTATGCGCTACAAACTAGCACTACCATCAGGGCCTACCGTTATTCCTGGTCGTCCGGCTTCCCCTTTAATTCCTGTGGCCATTATAACCTTGGACTCTTCAACCTTTCAATTGCGCCCCACAACAGAACAAGCACACCCAGGACAACACATAGAGAGGGGATGTCCAGCGGCGCTCCAATGGAGTTCGGTGAGCATAGAGTGGAGACCCACACGAGGGAGACAGATCTCTCGCTGGTGTACACAATCGACCTGGCCGTGGCGGACGACTACATCAACAGAGTTGAGCAGTTGCTTGCTCGAGACAAGTACAAGGTGGTCGGCATCGACCTCCAGTACACCATCGGTCGTCCTGGCATAGATCAGAAGGTTGCCGTCGCCCGGTTGTGCGTAGGCCATCATGTCCTCATCTACCACTACTGCAAGGCCACAGAGCCTTGCGGCCGTTTCAACAGGTTTGTCAATAGCACCGACTACAAGTTCGCCATGGTGGAAACCACCGACGATGTAAACGTGCTCCGTGTTACGGGCTTGGCCTACAAGAACCTTGTCGAAATCCATGACCACTACAAGGTCTGGGGCAGCATGAAGGACTCCCTGGTCGAACTCGCCTCGGCCATCATCGATCCCTACTATGAAAAGCTGAAGCATGATGCCCAGAGAACAAGTCCCCTATCCTGGCATAGGGCCTGGATGCGGCAACTGGATGAACATCACCTCAGGTTCGCGGCCAAGAGCGTGTACACATGCTACAAGATGCACAGGCGGATCGTTGACATGAGGAAGTGCCTTGTTACCAAAATCGACGAGCTCGGATCGAGCCACAAGTAGAGCAAGCGTCACAAGAAGTAGATGATGATCAGATGATTGTTTATGCTAGTTAATCATGCATGTAATATATAGTTTACTTTATTGGTGTGTGGAAATGTCATGTGTGTAGTAGCCACCTATGTAATTACGCATGTAATAGTTTATTTTGGTGTGTGCAAATGCCATGGTTGTAGTAGCCAGCTATGTAAGTGGATGTTCAATTTGGTTATGCAAGCATGTCCTTATAAGTGTGTGTATATATATATAATTGTTGTTCTGTATGCAATCCCATCACACAACACACACGTCTTATTAGCAGCAACTGTCTGTGTTATTATCGATCTTCACACACATTTCTGATTACAGACCTGTTTGTCGCGTATCACACACATCTTGTTAAGTTGAACCGTTTCTGTTCTCATGTCTCAACGCAAACAGTTCATCCGAGTGAACCGCATGTCGTATATCGCACACACCTTCATCTGGCTGACCATTTCTTTTGTGTTTCCTAATCACAAACAGTTCATCCGAGTGAACCGTATGCTGTATATCGCACACACCTCCATCTGGCTGCCCATTTCTTTTGTTCCTCATCATCACAAACAGTTCATTGAACTGGACCATATGCCCTACATCGCACACGCAACTAAAATCTGAACCGTGTTTGATGGCTCCGCCATCGCAAACATTTTGCACTTTTTTGACGGTTTTTTACACCACCATTTGCGATTATGGCATCGTACATAGTTTCGTCGAAGGGTCTCTGATCGTAGTGTCGCGTTGGCAGCATCCTGCAGTAGTGCATGCGGCAACACGCCAACACCCGAAATACACAAGGGCAAAAGAAGAAGGAAGACAACGATCCGGCTCGCTGATCTCTACTTTCTTGATGCGTTGCTACAGGCCGCGGGAACTAGTCTCCGCGGCGAGCAGCGATGAGCTCTTTCTTGTCCTCAAGATGCTGCTTGAGAGCATCCATGGATTCCTCCACCATCCTATTGCGCTTGATGCGTAGCATGGCATTCTCGTCCATAAGTTTCTCGACGATGACGCTAGTCCTCTTCAACAAGGCAGTGGTCTCGTCATGCTGCTCTGCACTTCCGGCAATCTTTGTCCTCAGGAGGTCATGCTCGGCCCGGAGCTTCGCATTGCTCTCCCTTAGTTGCCGGATGACGCCGGTAGCCTGTTCAAATGAGGCTTTCATGTCGTCCTGCATCCTCTCCCAGCCGGAGATCTGATCCGATGGATGATCGCATGCATGTGCCTGTAAGAGTCATGGCCTGTCTGCGAGACATTTTCCCAGGCCGCCGCGGCACGAGAGGACATCTTTGCTGCATTCGTGGCACAGCGGGACATCTCCGTTGCTTCCGTGGCGCGGCCGGACCAGTCTGCTGCATCGACGGTGCGGCGGAACCTCTGTGCTGCTTCGGCGGCACTCCGGGACCTCTGTGCTGCTACGAACATGCGGCGGCACATGATGGCTACTTTCGCGGCAAGGTGGGACATCTCTCGTGCTTCCACTTCCATGCTCGCCTCTCCCTGGTGGTAATCTCTCGACCCAGAACTCACGCTGGCCATGGCAGACGCAAGGGAACGATGATGAATGACTTGTTTGTTTTTGTGGATGAGGAGTTCAGGAGGAATGTGCAGTCATCTTGGAGTAGCAGTATTTATAACCAAGTACTAATATGCTCCTAAGTGGGAAACTGTTTAGGTTTTGATTGGTGTGAACAGGTTTGCAATTAAATATAGCGTGGTAGTAATTTGGAATGTGACGGGACGCAGGCTCAAAATTTCTTGACGGTTCTATACTTTCTAAGTGCAGCAATATTCCCGGACGGCGTAACATGGGCACGCTTTCTCAGCCGCGTACGTGGCGTTTGAACCATAGGGTGCGCCGCAATAGGCAATGTCAACACACGTCTTGTTCCAACAACCGTGTGCGCTCGTTATTACCATCGCGCATGCTTCTTTTAATTAGAATGTGTGCCCGTCTAACGCACACATGTTGATCTGTGTAACTGTTTCTGTTTGTTGTGGCTAATCGCAAACAGTTCATCCGTGTGAAGTGTATGCCATCAATCACAGACACTTTGATCTAGCTGACCATTTCTGTTCTATTGCCTAATCGCAAATAGTTAATCCTTCTAAAGCGTATGCCCTCAATCGCACACACCTTTATCTAGCTGCCCATTTCTGTTGTTCCTCCTCATCACAAACAGTTAATCCGAGTGAAGTGTATGCCATATATCACACACGCCTTCATCTGGCTGCCCGTTTCTGTTCTTCTTCCTCATCGCAAATAGTTCATTGAGCTGAACAATAAGCCCTGCATCACACACGGATCTAAAATCGGAACCGTGTTTGATGCATCTGTCATCACAAACATTTTGCACCTTTTTTGATGGTTTTTACACCACCATTTGCGATTATTGCATTGCACACGGTTTCGTCAAAGGGTCTCTGATCGTAGTGTCGCGTTAGCAGCATCCTGCAGTAGTGATCATATGAGCGCGCGTGTGGATCACACCATAGGGTTAGTTGTATGTTGATAGGACTATGCATTGGAAGGAAAGGGTGATAACAGCTTCAGCCTAAACATAGAAATTGATACGTATGGGATTGAAGGGGGGCCAATATATATCTTAATGCTATGCTTGGGTTTTACCTTAATGAGTGTTAGTAGTTGTGGATGCTTGCTAATAGTTCCAATCATAAATGCATAGAATTCCAAGTAAGGGAGGACATGCTAGCAGAGGCCTCTCCCACATAAAAACTTGCTATCGGTCTAGTAACATAGTCAATTGCTATGGGACAATTCCGCAAATCCTACCACCACAAATCCACACTCATTTTACTAAACTTAATTGTTTCTTTATTTAAATAGCACCTGAATTTTATTTCCATGTTCTTTATTATCTTGCAAGCCTGTCCATACCTGCAAAGTACTTCTAGTTTTATTCTTGTTCTATGTAAAGCAAACGTTAAGCGTGCATAGAGTTGTATCGGTGGTCTATAGAACTTGAGGGAATATTTGTTCTACCTTTTGCTCCTTGTTGCGTTCGACACTCTTATTTACAGGCTACAGACGATCCCCTGTGCTTGTGGGTTATCAAGACCTTTTTCTGGCGCCGTTGCTGAGGAGCAATAGCGTGGGGTGAATATTATCGTGTGTGCGTGTTTGCTTTATCACTAAGTAATTTTATTCTGTGCTCTTGTTTTCTATCTTTAGTTATGGGTAGGAAACGCAAAATACCAAAAATAATACTTATACCTGCTAAACCAATGGTTGGAGAACCACCCAAAATCTATCATACTGCTAAAGCTTTCTACTTGGATCATCTTCGATCCCTATGTGCTCGTGCTGAAAACCCAACTAGCTTAGTTGAGGGAAAATCATTAAATGAGCATGGTTATTTTGACCAACACCGCTTATCTCAAAAAGGGAAACTTTTACTGCATCAAATTAATACTATGCAATGCTATGCTTGGAATTTATGTGAATTATATGATTTTACTTGTTGTTCTGAAGACCCTTAGAAACACCTTCCGTACCAATGTGAGTTTAATGATAATGGAATATTTTCTTCTTATGCGAAGGGTGTTTATAATTACCATGATGTTGAACAAATTGAAGAATTTATTGCTTTTAAGGGTGCTTATGAAATTGCTTCTTTGATTCAAAAGTATGATGCTACGCTTTACAAATCTAAAAATTTCGCCATACTTAAATATTGTTATGAAAATTATTCTTCTAATGCTTATATTAATCCATATATTAAGGACTTCTCCAATGTCCAAGAAGAGACTAATATTTTGCATGAGTTTATGGAATAAGAAATTGGTGAAACTATGAGCTCATTGGATGAAAAAGATGATGAGGAGAGCGAAGAACAAAAGGAGGAAAAGCGGATTAGCTACCTGTGCCCACCTCCTAATGAGAGTAACTCCTCAACTCATACATTGTTTAATGCCCCTTCGTTCTTACCGAAGGATGAATGCTGTGATTGTCATGATCCCGTTGATTCATTGTTTAATGCCCCTTCGTTGCTCTATTTCTAGTAAACTTAATACCTTGAGATGCATGCTAGATAGCGGTTTCGGGGTGGAGTAATAGTAGTGGATGCAGTTGGATAACGGTCTACTTATCATGAACATAATGCCTATATGAGATTATGCCATAAACGATCATAATTATAAATGTCGCTTTTATATCAGTTGCCCAATAGTAATTTGGCTACCATGTCATTTGCCTGCTTTCGAGGGAGATACCTCTAGTGAACCTATGGCCACTGGGTCCATTCTCCATTAATACTTTTCTTCTAAAAAATTGCTCTTCCTTATTTGCTCTTTTATTTTGCCATTTTACCTTACTACAATCTATCTATCTGTTGATTTTAACTTTGTAACTATCAAGGACAAGGGGGTTGACAACCCTCTTGTTGTGTTGGGTGCAAATATTTTGTTTTTTTGTGTGCGGATGCTATTTATCTTGGCAATATAGAAGCTCCTACTGGTTTGATAAACCTTGGTTCTAAACCGAGGGAAAACTTTGCTGCTACCTACTTCACCCTTCCTCTTTGGGGAAACCCAACGACTCCCGCAAGAATAGAAAATACATGTATAGAAAACAACCTAAATTATGGAGAGACACGTGGATAAATAGTCTTAAGATTGAATCTTGGTACTTCTATAAACAAGGGATCCCAATCCCTTCGCGAGGAGGGATGGCAAGCGCGAACCCTCGAGATGGTAGTTCGTGGCATTTTTTCAAAATTGCCATAGCAGTTCGTTTAAAATATGGGGAGTTTTGAGCAAAAATAGCCACTGTTATATCTAAATCTAACGGATTTGGGGGCGTTCATCTGGATTTGGTCCCTAGTAAATGTTCATCGCATAGGTTTACCATAAATAAGAAGGATTTGACATCACTATCTCAAGATTTTTTTTTCCAAAGAAGAGAACTATATAAGGGCAATTTTCTAAAACCACCTCATATATTAAATAAATAAAACAGACATTACAATCATTCAATACGAAATTCACCACGCATGGCGGAACATTGTTAACAAGGATACGATCCAATCTATTATCAAAGCTAAACTTAGCAATCATATGGGCCACCACATTGGCCGAACGCTTAATCTTGTAAGTCTTGAAATTAGTTATAAGGTTTGAGATACTCATGGATTCCATCTTCAAATTCACTAGTTGGGACCTGTCAAATTTTCATTTGCAAGGGTCGCAAGCACAAACACACAGTGAGTCTCTAAAATGATAGGATTGTGGAGAGTGATATCTATATAGAGACCGACAAGGTAGACCCGGAGTTCCACCTCCTCCATGCTTTTACAAAGCCTAGTGAAATCTCAGGGATGATGACCTTACCAAATGAATCCTTGGCCACCACCCCCACACTAGCAGCACTAGTGCCCTCCACAAAGCTTGCATCAACATTGGAATCTATATAATCCGAAGGTGGGGGTTGCCATATCACCTGAGTTTTCTATTGGATTAGGAGCAATTCTTAAGCCAGGCAACAGACTTTTACCTTTATTTTTTGAGTCCACCACTAGATAGGAATGACATGTGAAAAATAACGACCAATAATTCTCTACAAAGCTCGAAGAGGCCGAGACGAATTCCTCCCCCCCCCCTACCAAAAATCACGTCATTTCTTAAATTCCAAGCTCTCTAGAAAATGAATATAATTTGGTCATGCAAAGTAGAGCTCAATTCATTTAGAAGAATAAGAAACCAATCAGCCCCAGTCCTCCGAAGGAAAATCCCAAATATCCCTCATGGCGATACTCAATGCATATTCCTTTGGCCACATGACTAGCGCATGAAAAGTAATTTCATCTTCCACTCCACAAATCGAACAGGTACTAAAAATGGCTTGGTGGTGCAAAACTTTGTTTACCTGGATAACCAAGCTATTGCTAGCGACACACCACGCAAAAATATGGATCTTCTGAGGAACACTGGCCTCCGAATAATATCCCAAATTTTCCTCTCCCCCAACAAATCACCCCTATATTGACCCTAGTCTTCTTTACGATCCTTTAGATTAAGCACAAGCTTGTACGCGCTTTTGAGCAGGACCAAACCATTCTCCTCAAAGTGCTAAGTGAAAAAATCACCATCCACTAAAGACTTCAGACACAAACTTAGGATCTCCTCTGCATCATGTGGATAAAACAAGTGCCTAACCAAATTCTCATCCCATCTCCTTGGTTCACTCAAAATCAGGCCATACACCCATTTGATCATGGTCCTATTCTTCTTTGGAGTAACTTTAAGGCCTAAGGTTCTTGGAAGCCAGTTATCTCTCCACATATTAATACTAGACCAATCACACACACTCCAAATAACTCAGAATTTGATGACCCACAAGTATAGGGGATCTATCGTAGTCCTTTCGATAAGTAAGAGTGTCGAACCCACCGAGGAGCAGAAGGAAATGATAAGCGGTTTCCAGCAAGGTATTCTTTGCAAGTACTGAAATAAGTGGTAACAGATAGTTTTGTGATAGGATAATTTGTAACGAGCAACAAGTAAAAAAAGTAAATAAAGTGCAGCAAGGTGGCCCAATCCCTTTTGTAGCAAAGGACAAGCCTGGACAAACTCTTATATAGAGAAAAACGCTCCCGAGGACACATGGGAATATCATCAAGCTAGTTTTCATCACGCTCATATGATTCGTGTTTGGTACTTTGATAATTTGGCATGTGGGTGGACCGGTGCTTGGGTGCTGTCCTTACTTGGACAAACATCCCACTTATGATTAACCTCTATTGCAAGCATCCGCAACTACAACAAAAGTATTAAGGTAAACCTAACCATAGCATGAAACATATGGATCCAAATCAGCCCCTTACGAAGCAACGCATAAACTAGGGTTTAAGCTTCTATCACTCTAGCAACCCATCATCTACTTATTACTTCCCAATGCCTTCCTCTAGGCCCAAATAATGGTGAAGTGTCATGTATTCGACGTTCACATAACACCACTAGAGGACAGACAACATACATCTCATCAAAATATCGAATGAATACCAAATTCACATGACTACTAATAGCAAGACTTCTCCCATGTCCTCAGGAACAAACGTAACTACTCACAAAGCATAAACATGTTCATAATCAGAGGGGTATTAATATGCATATAGGATCTGAACATATGACCTTCCACCAAATAAACCAACTAACATCAACTACAAGGAGTAATTAACACTACTAGCAACCTACTAGCACCAATCCCGGACTTGGAGACAAGAATTGGATACAAGAGATGAAATAGGGTTTTGAGAGGAGATGGTGCTGATGAAGATGTTGATGGAGATTTCCCTCTCCCGATGAGAGGAGCGTTGGTGATGATGATGGCGATGATTTCCCCCTCCAGGAGGGAAGTTTCCCTAGCAGAACAGCTCCGCCAGAGCCCTAGATTGGTTCCGCCAAGGTTCCACCTCGTGGCGGCGGAGTTTTGTCCGAGAAGATGGCTTATTCTTTTTTCCCATCGAAAGACTTCATATAGCAGAAGATGGCCACCGGAGGGCCACTAGGGGGGCCACGAGGTAGGGGGCGCGCCCAGGGGGTAGGGCGTGCCCCCCACCCTCGTGGGCAGGGTGTGGCCCCCTTGGTGAACTTCTTGCGCTCAATATTTATTATATATTCTGTAATTGACTTCCATGAAGTTTTAGGAATTTTGGAGTTGTGCGGAATAGGTCTCTAATATTTGCTACTTTTCTAGCCCAGAATCCCAGCTGCCGGCATTCTCCCTATTTATGTAAACCTTGTAAAATAAGAGAGAATAGGCATAAGTATTGTGACATAATGCATAATAACAACCCATAATCCAATAAATATCGATATAAAAGCATGATGCAAAATGGACGTATCAACTCCCCCAAGCTTAGACCTCGCTTGTCCTCAAGCGAAAGCCGAAATCGAAAAATATGTCCACATGTTTAGAGATAGAGGTGTTGATAAAAATAAAATACGGATAAGAGGCATCATGATCATTCTTAGAACAACAACTTATATAATTCTTGTCATATGATTTCTTATGCTAGAGTAATAATTCAATCACAATTTCAAGTATGAATCGTAAACTGAAAACTAGCAAACTATAATCTCAGTCATTGGAGCAATTGCAATTTGTTGGGGAACGTAGTAATTTCAAAAAAATTCCTACGCACACGCAAGATCATGGTGATGCATAGCAATGAGAGGGGAGAGTGTTATCTACGTACCCTCGTAGATCGACAGTGGAAGCATTATGACAACGCGGTTGATGTAGTCGTACGTGTTCACGGCCCGACCGATCAAGCACCGAAACTACGGCACCTCCGAGTTCTAGCACACGTTCAGCTCGATGACGATCCCCGGACTCCGATCCAGCAAAGTGTCGGGGAAGAGTTCCGTCAGCACGACGGCGTGGTGATGATCTTGATGTTCTACTGTCGCAGGGCTTCGCCTAAGCACCACTACAATATTATCGAGGACTATGGTGGAGGGGGGCACCGCACATGGCTAAGAGAACGATCTTGAAGATCAACTTGTGTGTCTAGAGGTGCCCCCCTACCCCCGTATATAAAGGAGCAAGGGGGAGGAGGCCGGCCCTAGGAGGGGCGCGCCAGGGGAGTAGGATTCCTACTCCTAGTTGGAGTAGGTTTCCTTCTTTCCTAGTCCAACTAGGAGAAGGGGGGAAAGGGGGGAAGAGGGGAAGGAAGGGAGAGAGGGGCCGCGCCCCAAACCCCTTGTCCAATTCGGACTGGGCTTGGGAGGGGCGCGCGCCACCTCCTGGTCCTTCCCACTAAGGCCCATTAAGGCCCATTGCTTCTTCCTCGTATTCTCGTAACTCCCAGGTACCTTCGAAAATACCCGAATCACTCGGAACCTTTCCGATGTCCGAATATAGTTGTGCAATATATCGATCTTTACGTCTCGACCATTTCGAGACTCCTCGTCATGTCCCTGACCTCATCCGGGACTCCGAACTCCTTCGGTAGATCAAAACTCATAAACTCATAATATAACTGTCATGAAACCTTAAGCGTGCGTACCCTACGGGTTCGAGAACAATGTAGACATGACCGAGACATGTCTCCGGTCAATAACCAATAGCGGAACCTGGATGCTCATATTGGCTCCTACATATTCTACGAAGATCTTTATCGGTCAGACCGCATAACAACATACGTTGTTCCCTTTGTCATCGGTATGTTACTTGCCCGAGATTTGATCGTCGGTATCTCAATACCTAGTTCAATCTCGTTACTGGCAAGTCTCTTCACTCGTTCTTTAATACATCATCCCGCAACTAACTCATTAGTTGCAATGTTTGCAAGGCTTATAGTGATGTGCATTACCGAGTGGGACCAGAGATACCTCTCCGACAATGGGAGTGACAAATCCTAATCTCGAAATATGCCAACCCAACATGTACCTTCGGAGACACCTGTAGAGCTCCTTTATAATCACCCAGTTACGTTGTGACGTTTGGTAGCACACAAAGTGTTCCTCCGGTAAACGGGAGTTGCATAATCTCATAGTCATAGGAACATGTATAAGTCATGAAGAAAGCAACAGCAACATACTAAACCATCAAGTGCTAAGCTAACGGAATGGGTCATGTCAATCACATCATTCTCCTAATGATGTGATCCCGTTAATCAAATAACAACTATTTGTCCATGGTTAGGAAACATAACCATCTTTGATTAACGAGCTAGTCAAGTAGAGGCATACTAGTGACACTGTTTGTCTATGTATTCACACATGTATTATGTTTCCGGTTAATACAATTCTAGCATGAATAATAAACATTTATCATGAAATAAGAAAATAAATAATAACTTTATTATTGCCTCTAGGGCATATTTCCTTCAGTCTCCCACCTGCACTAGAGTCAATAATCTAGTTCACATCGCCATGTGATCTAACATCAATAGTTCACATCTTTATGTGGTTAGCACCCATAGTTCACATCGATGTGTGACCAACACCCAAAGGGTTTACTAGAGTCAGTAATCTAGTTCACATCACTATGTGATTAACACCCAAAGAGTACTAAGGTGTGATCATGTTTTGCTTGTGAAATAATTTTAGTCAACGGGTCTGTTATATTTAGATCCGTATGTATTTTGCAAATTTCTATGTCAACAATGCTCTGCATGGAGCTACTCTAGATAATTGCTCCCACTTTCAATATGTATCCAGATTGAGACTTAGAGTCATCTGGATCAGTGTCAAAAACTTGCATCGACGTAACCCTTTACGACGAACCTTTTGTCACCTCCGTAATCGAGAAACATATCCTTATTCCAGTAAGGATAATTTTGACCGATGTCCATTGATCTACTCCTAGATCACTATTGTACTCCCTCGCTTAACACAGTGTAGGGTATACAATAGATCTGGTACATAGCATGTCATACTTTATAGAACCTATGGCTGAGGTATAGGGAATGACTTTCATTCTCTTTCTATCTTCTGCCGTGGTCGGGCTTTGAGTCTTACTCAATTTCACACCTTGTAACACAGGCAAGAACTCTTTCTTTGACTGTTCCATTTTGAACTACTTCAAAATCTTGTCAAGGTATGTACTCATTGAAAAAACTTATCAAGCGTCTTGATCTATCTCTATAAATCTTGATGCTTAATATGTAAGCAGCTTCACCGAGGTCTTTCTCTGAAAAACTCCTTTCAAACACTCCTTTATGCTTTGCAGAATAATTCTACATTATTTCCGATCAACAATATGTCGTTCACATATACTTATCAGAAATGTTGTAGTGCTCCCACTCACTTTCTTGTAAATACAGGCTTCACCGCAAGTCTGTATAAAACTATATGCTTTGATCAACTCATCAAAGTGTATATTCCAACTCTGAGATGCTTGCACCAGTCCATAGATGGATCGCTGGAGCTTGCACATTTTGTTAACACCTTTAGGATTGACAAAACCTTCTCGTTGCATCATATACAACTCTTCTTTAAGAAATCCATTAAGGATTGCAGTTTTGTTATCCATTTGCCAGATTTCATAAAATGCGGCAATTGCTAACATGAGTCGGACAGACTTTAAGCATCGATACGAGTGAGAAAATCTCATCGTAGTCAACACCTTGAACTTTGTCAAAATCCTTTTTCGACAAGTCTAGCTTTGTAGATAGTAACACTACTATCAGCGTCCATCTTCCTCTTGAAGATCCATTTATTCTTAATGGCTTGCCGATCATCGAGAAAGTCCACCAAAGTCCATACTTTGTTCTCATACATGGATCCCATCTCAGATTTCATGGCCTCAAGCCATTTTGCGGAATCTGGGCTCATCATCGCTTCCTCATAGTTCGTAGGTTCGTCATGGTCAAGTAACATGATCTCCAGAACAGGATTACCGTATCACTTTGGTACGGATCTCACTCTGGTGTACCTACGAGGTTCGGTAGTAACTTGATCTGAAGTTACATGATCATCATCATTAGCTTCCTCACTAATTGGTGTAGTAGTCACAGGAACAGATTTCTGTGATGAACTACTTTCCAATAAGGGAGAAGGTACAATTACCTTATCAAGTTCTACTTTCCTCCCACTCACTTCTTTCGAGAGAAACTCCTTCTCTAGAAAGGATCCATTCTTGGCAACGAATGTCTTGCCTTCGGATCTGTGATAGAAGGTGTACCCAACATTTTGGGTATCCTATGAAGACGTACTTCTCCAATTTGGGTTTAAGCTTATCATGTTGAAACTTTTTTCACATAAGCATCGCAACCCAAACTTTAAAAAAAACGACAACTTTGGTTTCTTGCTAAACCATAATTCATACGGTGTCGTCTCAACGGATTTAGATGGTGCCCTTTTTAACGTGAATGCAGCTGTCTCTAATGCATAACCCCAGAATTATAGTGGTAGATCGGTAAGAAACATCATAGATCGCACCATATCTAATAAAGTACGGTTACGACGTTCGTACACACCATTACACTATGGTGTTCCAGGTGGCGTGAGTAGTGAAACTATTTCACATTGTTTTAACTGAAGGCCAAACTCGTAACTCAAATACTTTACCTATGTGATCATATCGTAGAAACTTTTATTTTCTTGTTACGATGATTCTCTACTTCACTCTGAAATTCTTTGAACTTTTCAAACGTTTCAGACTTATGTTTCATCAAGTAGATATACCCATATCTTCTCAAATCATCTGTGAAGATCAGAAAATAATGATACTTGTCGTGAGCCTTAATATTCATCGGACCACATACATCAGTATGTATGATTTCCACCAAATCTGTTGCTCGCTCCATTGTTCCGGAGAACGGAGTCTTAGTCATCTTGCCCATGAGGCATGGTTCGCAAGCATCAAGTGATTCATAATCAAGTGATTCCAAAAGTCCATTAGCATGGAGTTTCTTCATGCGCTTTACACCAATATGACCTAAACGGCAGTGCCACAAATAAGTTGCACTATCATTATTAACTTTGCATCTTTTTGGCTTCAATATTATGAATATGTGTATCACTACGATCGAGATCCAACAAACCATTTTCGTTGGTGTGTATGACCATAGAAGGTTCTACTCATGTAAACAGAACAACAATTGTTCTCTAACTTAAATGAATAACCGTATTGCAATAAACATGATCAAATCATATTTATGCTCAACGCAAACACCAAATAACACTTATTTAGGTTCAACACTAATCCCGAAAGTATAGGGAGTGTGCGATGATGATCATATCAATCTTGGAACCACTTCCAACACACATCGTCACTTCACCCTTAACTAGTCTCTGTTCATTCTGTAACTCCTGTTTCGAGTTACTAATTTTTAGCAACCGAACAAGTATCAAATACCTAGGGGCTACTATCAACACTAGTAAGGTACACATCAATAACATGTGTATCAAATATAGCTTGTTCACTTTGCCATCCTTCTTATCCGCCAAATACTTGGGGTGGTTCCGCTTCTAGTGACCAGTCCCTTTGCAGTAGAAGCACTTAGTTTCAGGCTTAGGTCCAGACATGGGCTTCTTCACTTGAGCAGCAACTTGCTTGCCATTCTTCTTGAAGTTCCCCTTCTTCCCTTTGCCCTTTTCTTGAAACTACTGATCTTGTCAACCATCAACACTTGATGCTCTTTCTTGATTTCTACCTTCATCGATTTCATCATCATGAAAAGCTCGGGATTCGTTTTCGTCATCCCTTGAATACTATAGTTCATCACGAAGTTCTACTAACTTGGTGGTGGTGACTAGAGAATTCTGTCAATCACTATCTTATCTGGAAGATTAACTCCCACTTGATTCAAGCGATTGTAGTACTCAGACCATCTAAGCACATGCTCACTAGTTGAGCGATTCTCCTCCATCTTTTAGCTATAGAACTTGTTGGAGACTTCATATCCCTCAACTCGGGTATTTGCTTGAAATATTAACTTCAACTCCTGGAACATCTCATATGGTCCATGACGTTCAAAACGTCTTTGAAGTCCCGATTCTAAGCCGTTAAGCATGGTGCACTAAACTATCAAGTAGTCATCATATTGAGCTAGCCAAACGTTCATAACGTCTGCATCTGCTCCTGCAATAGGTCTGTCACCTAGCGGTGCATCAAGGACATAATTCCTCCGTGCAGCAATGAGGATAAACCTCAGATCACGGATCCAATCCGCATCATTGCTACTAACATCTTTCAACACAATTTTCTCTAGGAACATATCAAAATAAACACAGGGAAGCAACAACGCGAGCTATTGATCTACAACATGATTTGCAAAATACTACCAGGACTAAGTTCATGATAAATTTAAGTTCAGTTAATCATATTACTTAAGAACTCCCACTTAGACAGACATCTCTCTAGTCATCTAAGTGATCACGTGATCCAAATCAACTAAACCATGTCCGATCATCATGTGAGATGGAGTAATTTCATTGGTGAACATCACTATGTTGATCATATCTACTATATGATTCATGCTCGACCTTTCGGTCTCCATGTTCCGAGGCCATATCTGTATATGCTTGGCTCGTCAAGTATAACCTGAGTATTCCGCGTGTGCAACTGTTTTGCACCCGTTGTATTTGAACGTAGAGCCTATCACACCCGATCATCACGTGGTGTCTCAGCACGAAGAACTTTCGCAACGGTGCATACTCAGGGAGAACACTTCTTGATAATTAGTGAGAGATCAACTTAAAATGCTACCGTCAAACTAAGCAAAATAAGATGTATAAAAGATAAATATCATATGCAATCAAAATATGTGACATGATATGGCCATCATCATCTTGCGCCTTTGATTTCCATCTCCAAAGTACTGTCATGATCTCTATCATCGCCGGCATGACACCATGATCTCCATCATCTTGATCTATATCAATGTGTCGTCACCTGGTCGTCTCGCCAACAATTGCTCTTGCAACTATTGCTATCGCATAGCGATAAAGTAAAGCAATTGTTGGGCGCTTGCATCTTATGCAATAGAGAGACAACCATAAGGATTTTGCCAGTTGCCGATAACTTCAACAAAACATGATCATCTCATACAACAACTTATATTTCATCACGTCTTGACCATATCACATCACAACATGCCCTGCAAAAACAAGTTAGACGTCCTCTACTTTGTTGTTGCAAGTTTTACGTGGCTGCTACGGGCTTAGCAAGAACCGTTCTTACCTACGCATCAAAAACCACAACAATAGTTTGTCAAGTTGGTGTTGTTTTAACCTTCGCAAGGACCGGGCGTAGCCACACTCGGTTCAACTAAAGTTGGAGAAACTGACACCCGCCAGCCACCTGTGTTCAAAGCACATCGGTAGAACCAGTCTCGCGTAAGCGTACGCGTAATGTCGGTCCGGGCCGCTTCATCCAACAATACCGCCGAACCAAAGTATGACATGCTGGTAAGTAGTATGACTTATATCGCCCACAACTCACTTGTGTTCTACTCGTGCATATAACATCAACACATAAAACCTAGG
Source organism: Triticum dicoccoides (assembly GCF_002162155.2). Classification (NCBI taxonomy): domain Eukaryota; kingdom Viridiplantae; phylum Streptophyta; class Magnoliopsida; order Poales; family Poaceae; genus Triticum; species Triticum dicoccoides. The sequence continues at coordinate 461,366,476 of NC_041390.1, forward strand.
CTCGGATGCCACTGTTGGGGAATGTAGTAATTTCAAAAAAAAATCCTACGCACACGCAAGATCATGGTGATGCATAGCAACGAGAGGGGAGAGTGTTGTCTATGTACCCTCGTAGATCGATAGCGGAAGCGTTATGACAACGCGGTTGATGTAGTCGTACGTCTTCACGGCCCGACCGATCAAGCACCAAAACTACGGCACCTCCGAGTTCTAGCACACGTTCAGCTCGATGACGATCCCCGGACTCCGATCCAGCAAAGTGTCGGGGAAGAGTTCCGTCAGCAGGACGGCATGGTGACGATCTTGATGTTCTACTGTCGCACGGCTTCGCCTAAGCACCACTACAATATTATCGAGGACTATGGTGGAGGGGGGCACCGCACACGGCTAAGAGAACGATCTTGAAGATCAACTTGTGTGTCTAGAGGTGCCCCCTGCCCCCGTATATAAAGGAGCAAGGGGGGAGGAGGCCGGCCCTAGGAGGGGCGCGCCAGGGGAGTAGGATTCCTACTCCTAGTTGGAGTAGGTTTCCTCCTTTCCTAGTCCAACTAGGAGAAGGGGGGAAAGGGGGGAAGAGGGGAAGGAAGGGAGAGAGGGGCCGCGCCCCAAACCCCTTGTCCAATTCGGACTGGGCTTGGGAGGGGCGCGCGCCACCTCCTGGTCCTTCCCACTAAGGCCCATTAAGGCCCATTGCTTCTTCCTCGTATTCTCGTAACTCCCGGGTACCTCCGAAAATACCCGAATCACTCGGAACCTTTCCGATGTCCGAATATAGTCGTCCAATATATCGATCTTTACGTCTTGACCATTTCGAGACTCCTCGTCATGTCCCCGATCTCATCCGGGACTCCGAACTCCTTCGGTACATCAAAACTCATAAACTCATAATATAACTGTCATCGAAACCTTAAGCGTGCGGACCCTACGGGTTCGAGAACAATGTAGACATGACCGAGACATGTCTCCGGTCAATAACCAATATCGGAACCTGGATGCTCATATTGGCTCCTACATATTCTACGAAAATCTTTATCGGTCAGACCGCATAACAACATACGTTGTTCCCTTTGTCATCGGTATGTTACTTGCCCGAGATTCGATCGTCGGTATCTCAATACCTAGTTCAATCTCGTTACTGGCAAGTCTCTTTACTCGTTCTGTAATACATCATCCCGCAACTAACTCATTAGTTGCAATGCTTGCAAGGCTTATAGTGATGTGCATTACCGAGTGGGCCCAGAGATACCTCTCCGACAATCGGAGTGACAAATCCTAATCTCGAAATACGCCAACCCAACATGTAACTTCGGAGACACCTGTAGAGCTCCTTTATAATCACACAGTTACGTTGTGACATTTGGTAGCACACAAAGTGTTCCTCCGGTAAACGGGAGTTGCATAATCTCATAGTCATAGAAACATGTATAAGTCATGAAGAAAGCAATAGCAACATACTAAACCATCAAGTGCTAAGCTAACGGAATGGGTCATGTCAATCACATCATTCTCCTAATGATGTGATCCCGTTAATCAAATAACAACTATTTGTCCATGGTTAGGAAACATAACCATCTTTGATTAACGAGCTAGTCAAGTAGAGGCATACTAGTGACACTATGTTTGTCTATGTATTCACACATATATTATGTTTCCGGTTAATACAATTCTAGCATGAATAATAAACATTTATCATGAAATAAGAAAATAAATAATAACTTTATTATTGCCTCTAGGGCATATTTCCTTCACAATTTATCATAACATAGGAAAGAGTCAATGTATAAGAGCTTTTCAGCAAGTCCACATACTCAACTATCATATAGTCTTTCACAATTGCTGACACTCACGCAATACTTATGGGTATGGAGTTTTAATCAGACACAGATAAAGATAGGGGCTTATAGTTTTGCCTACCAACGTTTTACCTCAAGGGTAATGTCAACAATAATAGTTCATGAAAACTCACATCCAATTAGCCATATAAACCAGGATCTTTCCAACATACTGTGCTTGCCAAAGGATAAAATGTAAAAAGGAAGGGTGAAGATCACCATGACTCTTATGCAAGGTAGGAGATAAAAGTAAAAGATAGGCTCTTCGCAGAGGGAAGCAGAGGTTGTCATGCACTTTTATGGTTGCATGCACAAAATCTTAATGCGAAAGAACGTCACTTTATATTGCCACTTGTGATATGGACCTTTATTGTGCAGTCTGTCGCTTTTATTTCTTCCATATCACACGATCGTATAAAGTTTATTTTATCCCACACTAATAATTCATACATATTTAGAGAGCAATTTTTATTGCTTTGCACCGATGACAGCTTACTTGGAGGATGTTACTCAACCCATAGGTAGGTATGGTGGACTCTCATGGCAAAACTGGTTTAAGGGTATTTGGAAGCATAAGTAGTATCTCTACTTGGTGCGATGAATTTGGCTAGCATGAGAGGGAAAGGCAAGCTCAACCATGTTGGATGATCCATGACAATATAATTTATCTCAGATGTAAGAAAACATAACCCATTACGTTGTCTTCCTTGTCCAACGTCAACTCTTTAGCATGTCATATTTTAATGAGTGCTCACAATCATAAAAGATGTCCAAGATAGTATATCTATATGTGAAGACCTCTCTTTCTTTATTACTTCCTATTAATTGCAACGATGATCAAAACTATGTTTGTCAACTCTCAACAACTTTTATTCATCATACTTTTTTCTATGTGAGCTCATTACTCTCCATAAGACTCACATGGTCTCTTTGTTTCTTTTTATTCCTTTCTCTTTTCTTTTATTCCCTTAGGATCGTGGCAAAATAATCAAGCCCTTGACTCAACACTAATATTTATTATATAGCTCACGGACTCGATTACATAGAGGAATTATAAAGCAAAACTCAAAACTAGATCATGCCATAAACTTTATTCTACTAGATCAAGATAATACCAAAAGGATCGAACTAAGGAAAACGATAAAGATAAAAGTGATGGTGATACAATACCGGGGCACTCCCCCAAGATTGGCAGTTGCCCAGGGGAGTGCCCATACCAGTTACTCAATTCTTCTTCGTTGGTGGAGACGGTGGTGATTTTGTTGATGGCGTAGGCTTGTCGTCCTTCTTCCAAGGCATAGGCCATAATAGAAGGATGACCGAGTCTCCTGAAACCTCAAATCTGCAGCCAAACGCATCCTCTTGAATCTATATTCATACTCACAGTTTTGATTTTGCAGGTCATAGATCTGGGCTTGGAGGTGCTCGTTTCTCTCATGAAGCTTGAAGATGGCCTCCCCAATGTCCTTGACGTCCAGCTTGTGGTTTTTGGTGAACTCCGTGATCATAATGTGATTGGAATCGAGTCCACGCTCCACCATATCCTGACACTTGAAAACTTCTTGCTCCAATGCTTCGAGCCTTGCCTCCGTGCTTCCGGTCTTCCTTGGTCCCTCAGCATCGCGGATGTGCAACAACCCCTCATGCATCTCAATGTTTTGCGGGTGTTGCAGCACTTCTGCGAGGTAGGGGTTGATGACCTTCTCGAAGAACTGGTCCTTGGGGCGCTTGAAGATGACATGACAACCTGGATCTGTCAGAAAATAGCTCGAAACAAAAACAGGGGATTTTTGTGTGATACGTGAGTCGAAAGCCCCAGGAGATTATATAATGAATTTTTACCGACCAAAATACGTGTCGTGTAAGAAAACAGAGTCCAGAAAGCGCACGAGGTGCCCACGAGGTAGGGGGCGCGCCCAAGGGGGTAGGGCGTGCCCTCCACCCTCGTGGAGCCCTCGTGTCCTTCCTGGACTACTTCTTATTTTTCTATTTTTCTAAATATTCCAAAACGGAGAAATATTGCCTTAAAAACTATTTTGGAGTTGGTTTACTTACCGTACCACATACCTATTCCTTTTTGGAGTCTGAAACGTTCCAGAAAGTGTCCCTTATGTATTCCTCCGGGGTTACGGTTTCAATAACATTGGTTTCAACATTTATGGGATTACCTGAGATATAATGTTTGATTCTTTGACCGTTCACCACCTTCGGATTTGTGCCTTCGAAGTTGTTGATTTTTATGGCACCGGAACGATAGACCTCCTCGATAACGTAAGGACCTTCCCATTTAGAGAGAAGTTTTCCTGCGAAAAATCTTAAACGAGAGTTGTATAGCAATACATAATCACCTACATTAAACTCACGCTTTTGTATCCTTTTATCATGCCATATTTTAACTTTTTCCTTAAACAACTTGGCATTTTCGTAGGCTTGGGTCCTCCATTCATCGAGTGAGCTAATATCAAATAACCTCTTCTCACCGGCAAGTTTAAAATCATAATTGAGCTCTTTAATAGCCCAATATGCCTTGTGTTCTAGTTCGAGAGGTAAGTAACATGCTTTTCCATAAACCATTTTATACGGAGACATACCCATAGGATTTTTATATGTAGTTCTATAGGCCCATAATGCATCATCAAGTTTCTTGGACCAATTCTTTCTAGATCTATTAACAATCTTTTGTAAAATTAATTTGAGCTCTCTATTACTCGACTGTGGGCGATAAGGAGATGCAATTCTATGATTAAGATCATACTTAGCAAGCATTTTACGGAAAGCACCATGGACAAAATGTGAACCACCATCAGTCATCAAATATCTAGGGACTCCAAATCTTGGAAAAAATAACTTCTTTAAGCATTTTAATAGAAGTGTTATGATCAGCACTACTAGTTGGAATAGCTTCTACCCACTTAGTAATGTAATCAACAACAACTAAAATATGTGTATATCCATTAGAGGAAGGAAAAGGTCCCATATAGTCAAAGCCCCAAACATCAAATGGTTCAATAATGAGTGAATAGTTCATAGGCATTTCTTGACGTCTACTAATATTACTAATTCTTTGACATTCATCACAAGATAATACAAACTTACGAGTATCCTTGAAGAGAGTAGGCCAATAAAAACCAGATTGCAATACCTTATGTGCAGTTCTATCTCCAGCATGGTATCCTCCATAAGCTTCGGAGTGACACTTGTGTAGGATCTGTTCCTGTTCATGCTCAGGTACACAACATCTAATAACACCATCTACTCCTTCTTTATAAAGATGTGGGTCATCCCAAAAGTAATGCCTCAAATCATAGAAGAACTTTTTCTTTTGTTGGTATGTGAAATTAGGTGGTATAAACTTAGCAACAATGTAATTAGCATAATCAGCATACCATGGAGCAGTATGAGAAGCGTTTATGACATTTAATTGCTCATCAGGAAAGCTACCATCAATAGGAAGTGGGTCATCAAGCACATTTTCTAACCTAGACAAGTTGTCTGCAACGGGGTTCTCAGCTCCCTTTCTATCAACAATATGTAAGTCAAATTATTGTAGCAAGAGAACCCATCTAATAAGTCTAGGTTTAGCATCTTCCTTTTCCATAAGATATTTAATATTAGCATGATTAGTGTGAATAGTTACTTTAGAATCAACAATATAAGGTATGAACCTATCACAAGCAAATACAACTGCTAAGAATTCTTTTTCAGTAGTAGCATAATTTCTTTGAGCATTGTCTAGGGTTTTACTAGCATATTGAATAACATCTAATTTCTTATCAACTCTTTGCCCTAGAACAACACCTATAGCATAATCACTATCATCACACATAATTTCAAAGGGTAAGTTCCAATCAGGTGGCTGAACAATAGGTGCACAGATCAATGCTTTCTTAAGTATTTCAAATGCTTCTACACAATCATCATCCAAAACAAATGGTATATCTTTTTGTAATAAATTAGTCAGAGGCCAAGAAAATTTTGATAAGTCCTTAATGAACCTCCTATAAAGTCTGGCGTGACCAAGGAAACTTCTTATACCTTTGATGTCCTTGGGGCATGGCATCTTTTCAATAGCATCAACCTTGGCTTTATCAACCTCAATACCTCTTTCAGAAACTTTGTGCCCCAAGACAATACCTTCATTAACCATAAAGTGACACTTTTCCCAATTCAAGACAAGATTAGTTTCTTCACATCTCTGCAAAACTCGATCAAGGTTGCTCAAGCAATCATCAAAAGAAGATCCATAGACAGAGAAATCGTCCATGAAAACCTCACAAATCTTTTCACAAAAGTCAGGGAATATAGCCATCATGCATCTTTGAAACATAGCAGGTGCATTACATAGACCAAAAGGCATACGTCTATAAGCAGAAGTACCAAAAGGGCAAGTAAAAGTAGTCTTTGATTGATCTTTGGCTGACACGGGTATTTGAGAGAAACCAGAATAACCATCTAGAAAGCAAAAATGTGTATGTTTGGATAATCTTTCTAGCATTTGATCGATAAAAGGTAAGGGGTAATGATCCTTTTTAGTGGCCTTATTTAATTTGCGGAAATCAATTACCATCCTATAACCTGTAATAATTCTTTGAGGAATCAATTCATCTTTATCATTAGGAACGACAGTAATACCTCCCTTCTTAGGGACACAATGGACATGACTTACCCACTGACTATCAGCAACGGGATAGATTATACCTGCCTCAAGGAGCTTTAGTATTTCCTTTCTTACCACTTCTTTCATTTTAGGATTCAGCCGTCGTTGATGATCACGAACTGGTTTATCATCTTATTCCAAATTAATTTTATGTTGACATAGAGTGGGACTAATGCCCTTAAGATCATCAAGAGTATACCCAATAGCAGCACGGTGCTTCTTCAGAGTTTTCAATAATCTCTCCTCCTCACGCTCTGAAAGGTTAGCACTAATAATAACAGGATATATCTTTTTCTCATCAAGATAAGCATATTTAAGAGTATCAGGTAACGGTTTAAGCTCAAATACAGGATCACCCTTGGGTGGAGGAGGATCCCCTAGGATTTCAACAGGAAAATTGTTTTTCAGAATAGGTTCCCGTTTAAAGAATACTTCGTCTATTTCCCTTGTTTCATTCATAAACATATCATTTTCATGGTCTAGCAAATATTGTTCTAAAGGATCACTAGGAGGTACGGCAATAGAAGAAAGACCAATAATTTCATCCTTACTAGGTAATTCTTCTTCACGGTGTTGTCTACTAAATTTAGAGAAATTAAATTCATGAGTCATATCATCTAAACCGATAGTAACAACATCCCTTTTGCAATCTATGGTAGCATTAACAGTGTTCAGGAAGGTTCTACCAAATATAATGGGACAAAAGCTATCTTGTGGGGAACCAAGAACAAAGAAAATCAGCAGGATATTTTGTTTTCCCACACAAGGCTTCAACATCTCTAACAATTCCCATTGGTGAAATAGTATCTCTATTGGCAAGTTTAATTGTGACATCAATATCTTCTATCTCAGCAGGTGCAATATCATGCATAATTTCTTTGTATAAGGAATAAGGTATTGCGCTAGCACTAGCACCCATATCACATAAGCTATGATAACAATGATCTCCTATCTGAACAGAAATAACAGGCATGCCTACCACATGTCTGTTTTTATCTTTAGCACAAGGTTTAGCAATTCTAGTAGTCACATCAGGGAAATGAATAACATGCCATCAATATTATCAGACAAGAGATCTTTAACAATAGCAATATCAGGTGCAATATAAGTTTTAATATTGCTTTTACGAACCACATTTGAAGCTTTAGCATGATCCTTTATCGTAACAGGAAAAGGTGGTTTCTCAACATAAGAAGTAGGAACAACAGGATCATTATAAGTGACAATCTTTTCTTCAACTTTAATAGGTGCATCAACTTTTACTTCTATGGGAGGATGGTATTTAAACCACTTCTCCTTGGGGATATCAACATAAGTAGCAAAAGATTCACAGAAAGAAGCTACTATCTCAGAGTCAAGTCCATATTTAGTGCTAAATTTATGGAAAACATCGGTATCCATAAAATATTTAACACAATCAAACCTAGGTGTCATACCTAACTCCTTACCTTTGTCGAGGTCCCAATCTTAAGAGTTGTGTTTAATTCTTTCCAATAAATCCCATTTGAATTCAATAGTCTTCATCATAAAAGAGCCAGCACAAGAAGTATCAAGCATGGTGCGATTGTTATCAGAAAGTCGAGCATAAAATTTTTGAATAATCATTTCTCTTGAGAGCTCATGATTGGGGCATGAATATAACATTGATTTAAGCCTCCCCCAAGCTTGAGCGATGCTTTCTCCTTCGCGAGGCCAAAAATTATACATATAATTGCGATCACGATGAACTAGATGCATAGGATAAAACTTCTGATGAAATTCCAATTTCAATCGTTTGTAGTTCCATGACCCCATATCATCACATAGCCTATACCATGTCGATGCATCTCCCTTCAAAGATAAAGGGAAGACCTTCTTCTTAACAACATCTCCGGGTACACCTGCAAGCTTAAATAATCCACAAACTTCATCCACATATATTAGATGCTCATCAGGATGTTTTGTTCCATCTCCTAAAAAGGGATTAGCTAGCAGTTTTTCTATCATACCCGAAGGAATTTCAAAGCAGACATTTTCATTTTCAGTAGGTTCAGTAGGTTGAGGAGCAACTCTTTGCTCTACTGGTCGGGATGAATATACCCCGAACAAGCCTCTCAGAGGATTACTTTCCATAGTAACAAGTGACAGTAAATTTCAGCACACTATATAAATTTTTTCCTTACCAAATTCCACCTACCAAAGGCGCTTCACTCCCTGGCAACGGCGCCAGAAAAGAGTCTTGATGACCCACAAGTATAGGGGATCTATCGTAGTCCTTTCGATAAGTAAGAGTGTCGAACCCAACGAGGAGCAGAAGGAAATGATAAGCGGTTTCCAGCAACGTATTCTCTGCAAGTACTGAAATAAGTGGTAACAGATAGTTTTGTGATAGGATAATTTGTAACGAGCAACAAGTAACAAAAGTAAATAAAGTGCAGCAAGGTGGCCCAATCCTTTTTGTATCAAAGGACAAGCCTGGACAAACTCTTATATAGAGAAAAGCGCCCCCGAGGACACATGGGAATATCATCAAGCTAGTTTTCATCACGCTCATATGATTCGCGTTCGGTACTTTGATAATTTGGTATGTGGGTGGACCGGTGCTTGGGTGTTGTCCTTACTTGGACAAGCATCCCACTTATGATTAACCTCTATTGCAAGCATCCGCAACTACAACAAAAGTATTAAGGTAAACCTAACCATAGCATGAAACATATGGATCCAAATCAGCCCCTTATGAAGCAACGCATAAACTAGGGTTTAAGCTTCTGTCACTCTAGCAACCCATCATCTACTTATTACTTCCCAATGCCTTCCTCTAGGCCCAAATAATGGTGAAGTGTCATGTAGTCGATGTTCACATAACACCACTAGAGGAGAGACAACATACATCTCATCAAAATATCGAACGAATACCAAATTCACATGACTACTAATAGCAAGACTTCTCCCATGTCCTCAGGAACAAACATAACTACTCACAAAGTATAAACATGTTCATAATCAGAGGGGTATTAATATGCATATAGGATCTGAACATATGACCTTCCACCAAATAAACCAACTAACATCAACTACAAGGAGTAATTAACACTACTAGCAACCTACTAGCACTAATCCCGGACTTGGAGACAAGAATTGGATACAAGAGATGAACTAGGGTTTTGAGAGGAGATGGTGTTGATGAAGATGTTGATGGAGATTGCCCTCTCCCGATGAGAGGAGCGTTGGTGATGATGATGGCGATGATTTCCCCCTCTAGGAGGGAAGTTTCCCCGGCAGAACAGCTCCGCCAGAGCCCTAGATTGGTTCCGCCAAGGTTCCGCCTCGTGGCGGCGGAGTTTCGTCTGAGAAGATGGCTTATTCTTTTTTTCCCATCGAAAGATTTCATATAGCAGAAGATGGCCACCGGAGGGCCACCATGGGGCCCACGAGGTAGGGGGCGCGCCCAGGGGGTAGGGCGCGCCCCCACCCTCGTGGGCAGGGTGTGCCCCCCTGGTGAACTTCTTGCGCTCAATATTTATTATATATTCTGAAATTGACTTCTGTGAAGTTTCAGGACTTTTGGAGTTGTGCAGGGTCTCTAATATTTGCTCCTTTTCCAGCCCAGAATCCAAGCTGCCGGCATTCTCCCTCTTTATTTAAACCTTGTAAAATAAAAAAGAATAGGCATAAGTATCGTGACATAATGTGTAATAATAGCCCATAATGCAATAAATATCGATATAAAATCATGATGCAAAATGGAAGTATCAGAATTTAAGCAGATCCAATCCATCTAAGATACCTTGCCAAGTGAGCAATGCTGAGGATAAACAGTGTCAAAGATATGCCCCTGGGATAATATTTTCCCTTCGTCACCTTGATGCATAAGAATTATGGGGCGATCTCCAAGACTGCTTAGCCAGAAGAGCTTGATTAAATAATCTTAGATCATGATGAAGGAAATATGCCCTAGAGGCAATAATAAAGTTATTATTTATTTCCTTATATCATGATAAATGTTTATTATTCATGCTAGAATTGTATTAACCGGAAACTTAATACATGTGTGAATACACAGACAAACAGAGTGTCCCTAGTATGCCTCTACTTGACTAGCTCGTTAATCAAAGATGGTTAAGTTTCCTAGCCATGGACATGTGTTGTCATTTGATGAACGGGGTCACACATTAGAGAATGATGTGATGGACTAGACCCATCCGTTAGCTTAGCACTATGATCGTTTAGTTTATTGCTATTGCTTTCTTCATGACTTATACATGTTCCTATGACTATGAGATTATGCAACTCCTGAATACCGGAGGAACACTTAGTGTGCTATCAAACGTCACAACGTAACTGGATGATTATAAAGATGCTCTACAGGTGTCTCCAATGGTGTTTGTTGAATTGGCATAGATCGAGATTAGGATTTGTCACTCCGATTGTCGGAGAGGTATCTCTGGGCCCTCTCGGTAATGCACATCACTATAAGCCTTGAAAGCAATGTGACTAATGATTTAGTTGCGGGATAATGCAACGGAACGAGTAAAGAGACTTGACGGTAACGAGATTGAACTAGGTATGATGATACCGATGATCGAATCTCGGGCAAGTAGCATACCGATGACAAAGGGAACAACGTATGTTGTTATACGGTTTGATCGATAAAAGATCTTCGTAGAATATGTAGGAGCCAATATGAGCATCCAGGTTCCGCTATTGGTTATTGACCGGAAATGTGTCTCGGTCATGTCTACATAGTTCTCGAACCCATAGGGTCCGCACGCTTAACATTCGATGACGATTTGTATTATGAGTTCGAAGGTTGTTCGGAGTCCCGGATGAGTTCACGGACATGACGAGGAGTCTCGAAATGGTTGAGACATAAAGATCGATATATTGGAAGGCTTCAGACATCGGAAAGGTTTCAAGTGATTCGGGTATTTTTCGGAGTACCGGAGAGTTACGGGAATTCGCTAGAGGAAGTAGTGGGCCTTAATGGGACATACGGGAAAGGAGAGAAGGGCCTCAAGGGGTGGCCGCACGCCCCCCCATGGGCTGGTCCGAATTGGACTAAGGAGGGGGCGGCGCCCCCCTCTTTCCTTCTCCCTCTCCTCTCCTTCCTTCTTCTCCTACATGGACTAGGAAAGGGGGAAACCTACTCCTACTAGGAGTAGGAATCCCCCCTTTGGGCACGCCTCTTGAGGCCGTCCCTCCTCCTCCTCCCCTCCTTTATATATGGGGGAGGGGGCACCCCATAGATACACAAGATTGGTCTTAGCCGTGTGCGGTGCCCCCTCCACAGTTTTCCACCTCGGTCATATTGTCGTAGTGCTTAGGCGAAGCCCTGCATCGGTAACTTCATCATTACCGTCACCACGCCGTCGTGCCGATGAAACTCTCCCTTGGCCTCAACTGGATCAAGAGTTCGAGGGACGTCACCGAGCTGAACGTGTGCAGATCGCGGAGGTGACGTGCGTTCGGTACTTGGATCGGTTGGATCGCGAAGACGTTCGACTACATCAATCGCATTACTAAATGCTTCCGCTTTTGGTCTACGAGGGTACGTATACACACTCTCCCCTCTCGTTGTTATGCATCTCCTAGATAGACTTTGCGTGATCATAGGAATTTTTTTGAAATACTGTGTTCCCCAACACACCAAAACCCATACCCCCTCACCTTTGGGCCCTGTCAATTTACCCCAAGCCAACCAATGAGTTTTCCTCCTATCCTCCTTGTCACCCCTCCAAAAATTCCTTATAATCTGAGATAGATCCTCACAAAGTGATCCCGGGAATTTAAAGATACCCATGGGATAAATCGGAAGAGCCTGATGAACTAATTTGATCAAAGTTTCCTTTTCCCTACTAGACGCATATTTTTCTATCCAATCCGATAATATTCTAACAACCTTTTCTTTAGTAGATTGAAATTTACCAGCCTTCATTCTATCTTGTGGCACTGGAAGCCCAAGATATTTATCTTGAAAACCATCGGCAATAATGCGCATGATTACCATGGAAGCCACTTGATCTTCCATGCTACACTTCTTCCTCAACATAATAGAGCATTTATCTGGGCTCAGTAACTGGCCAGTCCCCTTCTCATAAGTTGAAAGAATATTTTTAATACATTGCTTGATTAATGGACCCCTTGAAACACAACAAGCAGTCATCACCAAACAAAAGATGAGAATTACCTGGAGTATGCCTATTCACCTTGAAAACTTGAAGAGCTCCTTTAGCACATGCATCTTATAGTAACAAAGAAAGATCCTCTGCCACAAAAATGAATAAATATGGAGATAAAGGATCCCCTTTCCTGATACCACGAGAAGGGTAGAACGATTCCAAGAGCTACACCATTAAGCGCACTGATGATTTGACTGAGGTAACACAAGACATAATCGAGTTTATCCAACCTGCTACAAAACCCAAAGCCCCGAGCATCCTTTTTGAAAAGTGGCAATCCACCAAATCATACGCTTTGGCTAAATCTAATGTATAAGCACAAAATTCACCCCGACTATCCTCAAGCATACTTAAAGAATGTACACATTCAAAAACTATAAGAGCATTATTAGAAATTAATCTCCCGGGAATAAAAGCACTTTGGGTTGGGAGATCATACCATCAAGAAGCGGTCTCAGCTTGTTCACAAGGCACTTCGAAATAACTTTATAAATAACACTACATAGGATGATAGGAAGGAAATATTTAACACACTGGGGTTTATTCACCTTTGGAATAAGAACAATAATCGTATCATTTACCCCATTCAGCAGTATACCAGTGGCGAAAATATTTTTCACTGCAGGAATAATATCCTCTTTGAGAAAAGAAATCCAATCCTATACATCTAACGTACGTATCAACTTGCTATTCAAGATATCCACCTCGGAAGTGCCCAGCCGTCGTCACCTCTGGAAATTAGCCTAGGTCCTCTGCCTCCTGCGGTCCTGCTGGCGGCGGCGCCGGTCCACCTTGTCTCCGATGGCCCTAGGGCCATGGATGTGTGGTGGATCCTGGTCTTGCCGACTGGAGGGGTCCATTTTTAGATGTTTTTTCAATTTTTGTTAGAGTTTGTGGTCGGCTTAGGAAGGCGAGACGGAGGTGGCTCCCTAAAGATGGAATAAGGTTCTCTTCGCCTAGCCCCGTTCCGGTGGTGCATAGCACCGTTGGAGGGCGTGTGGAGGTGTCTTCGGTGGATCTCGCGGGATCCAGTCGGTGCTTGTCTTTTGTGGATCTACTCAGATTCGGTCTTCATTCGTCTACTTCTGTGTGTCTTTAGGGTGGATCCTTCCGATCTACACATCTTTCCATCGGAGCGGTTGCTGGTCTGGTGCGCTTGTCCTATGGGGCCTTAGCACGACGACTTACCGACTATCTACTACAAGAAGTTTTGTCCGGGTCCGGCGACGGAGGGGCGATGACGGCGGTGTGCCTTCGGTTCGCTTTAGTGCTTGTAGTCGTTGGTAGGGTCTACTGATCTGGATGTAATTTTTATTTTTTTCGGGTGTTCGTTGTATTGTCATGGTTGAAGATGAATAGATTGAAACTTTTCTTGCAAAAAAACCCTTTAAATAGTCCCCAGTTCCACTGAAAAAATTCTTGCAGGAAGGCCATCTGGATAGTAGTCTTTTATTAATGGTTTGTAGGATTAATATCTTTATGAATTTTCCCTCCATGTGTTTCAAGCCTCATTTTGTAGCGATCCAATGCACCCCATCTTTGTCTACGTTATCTCCCTTTATTCCTCCAAAAAAACAATGTGTTTATTTCTAATGCACTATCCAAGTGCATCACACGCAACATTCATATCTTGTGAGATCTTTGAGGAGATCATGTAGATGCTCTTTGATTCGCATCTAAAAATCTGACGTTAGATTTTTAACATTTAGGATAGTAATTTCAGAGGATACCAGCATTATGATTTTCTCTTGATAATTTGTTTGATTTGTGTAGCATTGTATTCTATAAGAGTTTTTCTGCATGACTCTACTACACTATAATTATAGGACAGGTTTCATTGACTCAAAGCTCTTGTTAAGATCCGTCTTTTTTCATGGCGCAACAAACAAATTTTGGTGCAAATCCACTACGACAACATTTAAGTGGCCATGACATTGCAATCTTACGTTTACACTATTTGGCGCACTCATGTGTTTTGGTACACCCTGATACACTTTGATAGACGGTTCTAAATACCCTACAAGCCAAACAGATCACGACTCGGCCAAATATGGAGTAGAAGGTTTGTCGACCCGATTTGGCAAGGCAAATTTGTGATTTCATTTATTCCACACGCGATGCATGCTGCTTGCATCACAATGGCAACAAATAAACACCGAACATGCTTGCACCACAACAGCATTGCTTACCGCTTGGAACAAGCGGGTAGCTATCTAAAACAACAATCGACAACGGCATTGCTTGACATGATTGTTATTGCCCGCCTGAAGCAAACAAACTCAGATTTTCGCAACAGCATTTCCTCCGAAGGAACAGAGGGAAAGGAACCCGCAGGCCCATCACGAGTCCACACCGGCCCCTGTGCAACCCGTAGTAATCAATCGCCCCCACCGGCTTACTCACCGACGCAAAAGTTGCAAGCAAAATAATATAATCACACAAATTGCCCCGGCGAATAAACTGCTGCCGCGCGCAGTGCGCGAATCTGTTCCAGATTCGCTCATTTCGGGGAGTACATGTATTTTCGGAAAGGAGACTGTCAGATAAGAGGGTCAAATTATCATCCCTCTTCCCGCAAAAAAAGAGAAAGAATCACTCCACTTAAAATAGACCAATACAAATAAGTAGTGGCAGTATCGGCGTGAGTCAAGCTTAGAGATGCTCGGCAACACGTTTATTAAGGTGACCTGTGTCTGTTACTAGCTAGTACTCAGGTCAAGTGGTGAAATGGTATCATTACATCTATCAGCTAAATATTTTATTAATAGACCATCATAAGTTGTACATATATACTCCCTGCGTCTCATGATGTAAGAGTTTTTTGACAGTACATCAACGTGAGAAAACGTCTTACATTATGAAACAGAGGAAATATCTTTTTAGCATATATTCATCCGGGAACTAGCATCCAAAAGCATAGTAACGAATGGAGTAAGAATATATATATATGTGACTATTGACTGGTACTATTATTTTTCTTGACAGGAAAAAGAAATGGAGTGGAGCAACGTGATTGAGGGAGAGCAAAGCGGGAGAAAAAGGGAGGGGGGAAAACAACGCAACAGTGCATTTGTTGCGGACACGGACTTTGGCAGCCATTCAATGACCCACCAGACACTCATCTCTTCCGCCCCTGCCGCTGCTGCCTTTTCCTCTGCTCCTCACCTCCTCCACGCCTCCCTCCCTACCCTTTCCCCCTCCTCCTCTCCGGCCGCCTCCGCCATGTCGTCGTCGTCGTTCGCACACCACCACGGCTCCCTGCAGGTAAGCATACATAGTCTCTCTGTGCTGAGACGTGTGTATGTGTGTGTGTGTGAGACGGTTTCTAGCAAGAGAGAAGTGGTTCTCGTGCGGGAACTGACGAGAGTTTGCTCTTTCTGTGGGTGCGGTTTCAGGTGGAGAGGATGTCCGCGCTGAGGAGTAGCCTCAGGCCGTGCGAGGCAGCCGAGGAGGTGGCGGCCGCCGTGGTCGCTGGGCCGGCGGCGTGGGGAGCCGGGCTGCTGGGTGACGGCTTCTCGGTGGAGGAGCTCCTCGACCTTGAGGAGCTCTGCGAGGTGGATAAGGACGGCGGCTTTCTCTGCGAGACGGCGCCGGCGGCCGAGGAGGAGGAAAAGTGCAGTGACTCCCACGGGTCGTCGGCGGTCTCCTACGAGCTCATGCCGCTTATTCCGCCGGAGATGGACCTGCCGGTAAGACGTTTGACCTTATTTCTCTCCCTTTTTCCGGCCAGACGGCGCTATTTTAGGTTTCCAGCGTTATTCATTTCTTTTGCGTGCTTTCTGTGTAGGCCCACGACGCGGAGGAACTGGAGTGGGTGTCGCGTATCATGGACGACTCGCAGGCAGAGCTCCCGCCGCCGGCTCAGCTCCCAGCGCCAGCGGCGTGGCCACCGCAGCACCGCCGGCCCCAGGAAAGCGCTGTGCCGGCCGTGGACCCTATGCGGACCCCGACCATATGCGCGCTTTCCACGGAAGCGCTGGTGCCGGTGAGGTCCAAGAAGCGCAGCAAGCGCTCGCGGGGCACCACCGTGTGGTCGCTCTCCGGCGCGTCCATATCCGACTCGGCGTCGTCGTCCGCCACCAGCTCCTCCTGCTCCTCGTCGGCCTCCCTGTCGTCCTTCTTCCTGATGGACTCCCCAACCTTCAACCTCCTCGACGAACCGCCACGCACCAAGAGCAAGAACAAGAAGTCCAAGCACAAGCTCAAGAAGCGCGGGCGCAAGCCAAAGAGCCATCTCCCGCCGCAGCTGTCTGGCGGCGCCGCCTCCCCGCCCGCCCAGGGCGACCGGCGGTGCAGCCACTGCGGCGTCCAGAAGACGCCCCAGTGGCGTGCGGGGCCGGAGGGCTCCAAGACGCTGTGCAACGCCTGCGGCGTCCGCTTCAAGTCGGGGCGGCTCCTGCCGGAGTACCGGCCGGCGTGCAGCCCCACGTTCGTGGGCAACCTGCACTCCAACTCCCACCGCAAGGTGCTGGAGATGCGCCGCAAGAAGGACCCCGTCCCCGTCGCCATCGAGGCCGCCGCCGCGCCGGCCGTCGCCTCGTTCTAGCCGCCCCTCCCCGCGGCGGCTAGTGTACATCTTTTTCGGCCGTGTCGTTGATTAGTCTGTTGTAACGTACTCCTCCTGGATTTTTCTTGGCGTCCTCTATTTAGTTGTTGCCCTACTACTAGAAAGAACTTATCAGAAAGTAGTTTCAGTAGGAGTCTATTAGGTCGTGTTAGGTGTAGGGATTACCACTACTCTACTAAGCTTTCGGTTTTAGGTTTGGTCTGTTAGGATATTGCCGTAGAAGTGGCGCCTTTTTAGTGGAGTCTCGGGAAGAAAGCTTTTCGAAGCTGTTTGAATCATGCGAGGCAGAAGTGGCAATGTCCATGCTTGGTTATCTTTGGTGTGAAGCAAGAAGCTAGCTAGCTGCCTTGTTTTTCTTTCTAGGAAGCTGCCAAGCCCATGGTTCCAGAAGAATACTCTGTCTGGTACTAGTATCATGGCGTGAATTCCCCTCTTCCTCTTCACATCACTACATCAGAAATTCAGCATCCCCTGTGCCAAATCTACCCAAGGAGTTGCAGCTTACGGCCCTTCGTCATTACTACTACGAACTCGTACGTATCTGATTAATGGCCACCGCACATCGGGTACAAACAGGACCCTGATAACTGCACCGTTACCGTCCATCTACGACACCCAAATTACTACTGCATTCAAGGTGGAACCAGTAGACTAGGCCACGGGGTTGCGAGCCAAAAATATTCACAAGAGTCCTGAAGAGTACACGAGAAGAATGCAATTGTGTATTTGCATTTGGGCCCTTTTCACCAGTCAGCACTGGCCGCCTGGCACGGGCAGAGCGTAGCGAATGGCGCGCGAGTTACTTTGAAAGAACGTTTCTACTTTCTACGGTACTGCTACTGGCCATTGGAGCTATCTTGGCAAGGTCATGGCCAGGTGCCTCGAATTTTGCGTACCCCGCATTTTAATATACTCCGTTCGGACAGACTAGTGTGCTTTGGTTGCAGCGGCCGCACTGCGATGCTCCCTCTCGTGATGCGAATTCCCTGTCAGGCCGGGCGCTCACGTCCGTTTGCACGACTGGTGTGGAACAACGTACAGTATTAAATAACCATTTTGGAAGTATTATATATTTTGGAGGAATAGATTGTTGAGAAAAAAATTTGCAATCTTACGTGAAATAGTACACCGTGAAGGAACTAAACATGAACTCGAATGTCATGCTTCTTTGTTTCGCATGATTCTAAGGATTATAAAAATAGGGAGAGAAAATGCAGAGTTGCTTTCCTTTCGTGAATACGGAAAAGATTCGCTTATCATTTCATTGATAGGAGGAAAATGCAGAATTGTCATACAATGTCCATTTGAACCCTACATAATTGAATTTGTATCAATGTATGTTTGATTGCACCGCAGTAAAAACAAATAATTCATTCCAAGAGATTCGAGAGCACCGCAGTAAAAACGAATGACGAATGCTTCGAAATTTTTCCTATATGATTCAACCTTAGCGTCATGTTGTAGCCCTTAGTATTTTCTTTAAAATTCCTAATGTTTGTTAAATTGTAATTTTTGGACTTGTTTTAAAACACCAATTAGAAAACTACTGCTGGTCGTTAGCGACAGATCCGGACGACTTCTCTCCATGTGGGAATCGATCCACCGCACCTCCATTTTTTTTCTTCTGGCGCAATAAAAACAATCGAGTTGGCGGAAGTGCAAATCGAACGCACCACCTCTTGGTAGACCAAGATAGTTGCAACCACCCAGTCTAGATTGAGTCAATGATTAGATTGAGGTTAGATAGTATTTGTACTGCTACTTAGCGCGACTTGAAAACGAACCATTTTTCTTTTTTTCCTTTCATATTTTTTATCCTATATAGATAGCCCGGCTGCTCTGTTAATATTTACAACATCATGGTAATTTTAACATAGAAAAAATTATTGACATATCCCGGTAACTTCGTTGTAAATAGCATGCCAGGGTACACAAGTTTTTTTTTTGAGGGTACAAAAGTTATCAACACTCTGGTACTTAACTTATGATGCTTTTTATACATAAGTTACCGGGGAATATTTTAAATATTTTTTCTTGGGTCAGAGTTACGGTAGGTGTTGTACAAAATTATTATGCTTTGCAGTCTGTAAAAAATCATGATATTTACACAAAAGTTATCATGGCAGCGGTACATAAATTATCATACTATTTACATAGTAATTATCAGGGTACGTTTCAAGCACCCCTCGTGTTGAAATATTACCGTCATATTTGTATCTAAATTATCAGGGCTGCAGTGCATAAATTATCATGTCATTTACACAATAGTTATTCAGAGTTATGTTCTCCAAAGAGAAAATTTTCAAAATCAAAGTTATCAGCTATGTTGTGTGTATATTATCATGTTATTTGTACAGAAATTACCGGGGTATGATTTTCAACAACTTTTATCTTGGGGTCAAAGGAGTTGCCACGGTTTTTGTACGTGGGTTATCAGCTTTGTTGTGTGTATACTACCATCCTATTTACACAGAATTTATCAAGAATTGTTTTTCAATATTTTTCCTCGGGTCAAATGGTTACCATAATGTTTGTACGTGAGTTATCAACTTTGTTGTGTCTATATTATCATGTTATTTACATACAAGTTACCGGACTAGATTATTTAACATTTTTCGGGGTAGAAAGGTTATCATGGTGCTTGTACGTGAGTTATCGTCTTTGTTTTGCTTATATTGCCATGATATTTGCACAAAAATTACCGGGGGTATTGTTTTCAACAACTTTCATTCTAGGGTTAAAAGAATTACCGTAGTGTTTGTATGTGAGTTATCGGCTTTATTGTGTGTATATTACCATCATATTTACATAAAAGTTACTGGGGTTTGTTTTTCCACTAAATTTTTCCCCAGTCAAAACTTACCGGCTCTATTGTGTGACCACGAGTGTTTGTTATATTATCAGGTCGTGCCTAAATTACTGTGTTATTTACACAAAATTGATGTGTATAATATCCTGTTGTTTAGACAAAATTATCGGGATATGTTTCAATATTTTTTTTCTGGGTCAAAATTACCATGGTATTTGTATGTAAGTTATCAGATCTACGATGCATAATCGTGCTATTTACCCATAAGTTATCACGGTCTTTGCATCATAATTTACTAGGTCCGCATGCGTCAAATACCATGCTATTTACACACAAGCTCCCGGTTTTGTCACGTGAGAGAAGCGGATCGAGTTGTTTTTCTTTTCCACTCATTTAATAAGGTATAAAATACATGTAATCTGCATAAAAAATCAGAGGAGACAGTTAGCTCAGTTGGTAGTGTGCTATGGTCTCAACCAACAGGTTCCCGGTTTGATTCTTGCAAGCGCCTTTTTTTCTTTCCACGCGCGAAACTGGAAAAAATGGATCGATTGTTGCGCGGGAGATGGAAAAAAAACGATCGAGCGATTGTTGCGCGGGAGGAGGATCGAGCGGTCGCCAGGTCATACGCGCCTGTTGCTAATGAGCAGTCGGCAGGAAATTAGCTTTATCGATTAGAAAAATTAAAGAATTTGTTCCCGCACAAGAACATTTTGTGGAGGAGCCAAACATAGACTCTAGTCTCACTAAGTAAATCTTTGAAATTCCTAATTCATTTCACTCTCCTAACTTTCTTTGATCAAAAAATTACTGCAATTCTGATGCACAACATCCAAATACTTCTTCAAAGTCACCATAAATTTGATTCATGTAACATTTATATTGTCATGACTCTCCTTTCTATTTGCATGTTTTTAGATGTCTAATTTCAAAGATATTCCCAACAACACAATTTATTTTATTTTTAAAAGTTCATGTACAAAGGGAAAAAGTGAAGCAGGTGCTAGCAAGATTTTTTTTTGTTTTCTTCTTAGAATGGGTAATAACGTAAACACGGGACCTTTCTCACTTTTGTAATTTCTTGGTTTAAAAACTACTCTCTCCGTTTCTAAATATAAATTTTTTTAGACATTTCAAATGGACTACGACATACGGATGTATGTAGACATATATTAGAGTGTGAATTCACTTTTTTTTATTTGTATGCAGTCACTTGTTGAAATATTTAAAAAGACTTATATTTAAGAATGGAGGGAGTACTATAGTTCTTCTTTAAGAACGCAGGCTCAAGATGTGCCCCGACCCTGAACTAATAATGCCTTAAACAAGGCAACCAAGTAAAAAGTTCTAACACTTACACACCACATGGCAGCAACGACTATAGGATAGAGCTTGCAAACGAGTACAGAGACTCGGAACAAATGGAAAAGTAGGGCCTGGAGGTGGAGCTGTCCGTCCTCATGATGGCCCAGATCCCCCTAATTAGCTGAACTGCCACGTCCATATTGTTCGAGTCCCTCAGTTTCCATGATGGCCCATAATCGCATAAACACAATACATTTGAAGACGTAGTCAATACGATTTCAAGACGAAGCCCGGGTGGAACGGCGGCCCAGAGTGGACTCGGTAGTTAAATACAACTCTGTAACATTCAAATTGACTTGGCTTGGACTTGGATGGCGGCTACGACCGATTGTAATCCAGCTGTAGCAGTGAGGGAGGTTGGAAGGAAAAGCACGCTACCGAATTCCCCATTTCGCCATGAACCCTAGTTCCTCTTCATAGATCGATCGCGACCCTTACACTTGGTATCAGATTCGGCGGTCCTGGCGCTTCCCCAACATCATCATAAGACGCGGTGGCGAGATCGACGGCGAGCGGCGGCGATGGAGAAGCGGACGGAGGATGGGCGCGGCGTCTACGAATACCACGACCCTCGACGGCTTGCTCTCCTCGAGGGTGGGCAGGGTCCGCGACGAGCTGTTGATGGAGCTACAGCAGATCCGCGGCGACCAGTCGAAGGGGAGCCCTTCGTGACATGAAGATCCATCACCGTCGTGCGTGGCTGGAAATGGTCACGGCGGTGCCCCGACTGATTCCCTCGGTTTCGACCACGACCACCGGGGAAGGTGCATAATACTTATGTCCCTCCTCCGGTCAGAGGTGCGCGAGAGTCCAATTTTACCATTCTGTCATTCTCTGGGTCCAGTGTCGAATTCCTTTGATGCTGCTGATTCGTTTGCATTTGGTGCTCGCCTGGAATTGCCGCGATTTGATGGAGCCAATCCGTGTCTGTGGCAAACGCGTTGCGAAGATCAGTTCTGGTTGTGGTGTACTCCGACTCATTGATGGATTTCTCTGGCTACGGCTCAATTCAAGGGTGCTGCTGCCCATTGGTTGGAGTCTATGTAGTGTCGTCAACCGCAGGCAAGTTGGTCTGAATTCTGTCAGAGTGTGCAGAACCGCTTTGGTCGTAATCAGCATCAGACGCCGTTGCGTCAGTTGTTCCAGATAGCTCAGACATCATCCATAGCTAATTATGTAGAGCGTTTCACTGACTTATGTGATCAACTGTCTACGTATGAAGAGCCACCCAATTCACTGCATTACACTACCAGATTCCTGGATGGACTCAAACCTGGTGTTTGTGTTGCTGTAGCTCTGCAGAAACCACGTGATCTCGATGCAGCGTATGATTTAGCCCTGTTGCATGAGGAGTTGGGTGAGGGCATTTGTAGGATCAAAAGTATGTCTAGAGGGGGGGTGATTAGACTACTTGACCAAATAAAAACTTAACCTTTTCCCAATTTTAGTTCTTGGCAGATTTTAGCTATTGTAGGACAAGTCAAGCAATCATCACATAATTCAAGCAAGCATGCAAAGAGTATATTGGCAGCGGAAAGTAAAGCATGCAACTTGCAAGAATGTAAAGGGAAGGGTTTGGAGAATTCAAACGCAATTGAAGACACGGATGTTTTTCCCGTGGTTCAGATAGGTGGTGCTATCCTACATCCACGTTGATGGAGACTTCAACCCACGAAGGGTAACGGTTGCACGAGTCCACGGAGGGCTCCACCCACGAAGGATAACGGTTGCGCGAGTCCACGAAGGGCTCCACCCACGAAGGGTCCACGAAGAAGCAACCACCCACAAAGGGTCCACGAAGTAGCAACCTTGTCTATCCCACCATGGCCATCGCCCACGAAGGACTTGCCTCACTAGCGGTAGATCTTCACGAAGTAGGCGATCTCCTTGACCTTACAAACTCCTTGGTTCAACTCCACAATCTTGTCGGAGGCTCCCAAGTGACACCTAGCCAATCTAGGAGACACCACTCTCCAAGAAGTAACAAATGGTGTGTAGGTAATGAACTCCTTGCTCTTGTGCTTCAAATGATAGTCTCCCCAACACTCAACTCTCTCTCATAGGATTTGGATTTTGTGGAAAGAAGATTTGAGTGGAAAGCAACTTGGGGAAGGCTAGAGATCAAGATTCATATGATAGGAATGGAATATCTTGGTCTCAACACATGAGTAAGTGGTTCTCTCTCAAAACATATGAGTTGGAATTGTGTATGTGTTCTGATGGCTCTCTCTCTGAATGAAGAGGAGGTGGAGGGGCATATATAGCCTCCACACAAAATCCAACCGTTACACACAGTTTTCCAATCTCGGTGGGACCGAATCAAAAAACTCGGTCGGACCGAAAAGGTAAACCTAGTGACCGTTAGAGATTTTCGGTGGGACTGACATGCAACTCGGTAGGACCGATATGGTTAGGGTTTGGGCATAACGTAATCTCGGTGAGACCGATTACACAAACTCGGTGAGACCGATTTTGGTAATTAGCTAACCAGAGAGTTGGTCAGGCAAACTCGGTGGGACCGATTTGCTCTTTCGGTGAGACCGAAAAGTTACAAAAAGGAAACACTGAATTTACATTGCAATCTCGGTGGGACCGATTCGCTCTTTCGGTGAGACCGAAAAGTTACGAAAGGGAAACAGAGAGTTTGCAATCCCATCTCGGTGAGACCGAGATCCCTATCGGTAGAACCGAATTGCTAGGGTTTGGCAGTGGCTTATGACAAGTGAAACTCGGTGGCGCCGGATAGAAAGAATCGGTAGGACCGAGTTTGGCTTAGGGTTTAGGTCATATGTGGATATGGGAAAGTAGTTGAGGGTTTTGGAGCATATCACTAAGCACATGAAGGAAGAGGCTCATTAAGCAACACCTCATCCCTCCTTGATAGTATTGGCTTTTCCTAAAGACTCAATGTGATCTTGGATCACTAAAATATAAAATGAAGAGTCTTGAGCTTTTGAGCTTGAGCCAATCCTTTGTCCTTAGCATTTTGAGGGTTCCACTTTCACATCCATGCCATGCCAATCATTGAGCTTTCCTGAAATAGTCATCTTGGAATAGCATTAGTTCAATGAGCTATATGTTGTTATGAATTACCAAAACCACCTAGGGATAGTTGCACTTTCAATCTCCCCCTTTTTGGTAATTAATGATAACATATAGATCAAAGCTTCGACAAATGATAATAAGCATGAAATATATCGTCGCTTTGAGAAGTATGTGACAAGTAAGAGCTCCCCCTAAATTTGTGCATATTTAAAATTTGCTTTGGACTGCAAATGCACAAAGAATTAGAGTCATGGGTTACTCTTCCATGTCACATACATCTTGGTGGAGCGCTTAAAATGATAAGAATGAAATACATGCACTCATCACCAAGAATAGTGAATGATCACATAAGATAGATAAGATGATAATATTAAGCAAACATTTATTGTAGCTTATGATCAAACACATGATCATCAATGTCTCACGAGCAAAGACATAGTATCTCACACAAAAGCAAACAAAGTTTGAAAAAAAACCACAAAATAAAACAAGAGAGAATAAAAGCAACACTCTCTCTCGAAGCCTATGATCTATACATTTTCTCCCCCTTTGGCAACAAGTTACCAAAAAGTTCCTAGAAAATGCATAGTGCTAAGTCGACACTCAGGCTTGATCTTCAGGTGGTGGTGGAGTCCGGAGCACTCCAAGGACGAAGCCTTCTATAGACGTGGTCGGAGTCGAGGCTGAAGTGGACGCTGGAGCTGGTGGAACTGAGGCTGTAGCTGGTGCAGACGTGGTGGCTCTGGCGTCAGCAACTGGCACTGCAGACGACCTCGGACCTCGTGGCACTCTGGCAAAGGCATCAGTTGTAGTCTTGCCTCTCCTCTCCTGCATGTCATCCTGGAGCTGCTCCACTGCAGTCTGAATCTCTGTCACTTTGACATCCAAGTCATAGAACTTTTGTTCCATGATCCTCTCTAAGCTTGCCTGGTTCTGAGTTAGGGTAGCTAGTCCTTGCTCAATCCACAGGGTGGATGCAATCAAGTAACCAAGCTGCTCTTGTTTGGTTTTCAGGAAATATTCAGATGCCTCCTCTTGAGTAGGCATCTTGGCAGCTTTCTCCTTCCTCGCCTTCTCCTTCTTGGCTTATGCTTGGGCAGATGATGGCTCATTCTCAGTCATGACCACTTGATTATCTTCAAAATCTGGACGGATGGGCAGGTGTTCCTTGTCCAATAAGTATATCCCCGTGCCCATCTTAGAGTTGATGAGCTCCTGAATCTCCGGGGCATATCCACAGCTCCTCTTCTGGTCTGCTGCTGTCCTCTTGATTGTTTCAATCATAAGGCTCATGACTTTGAATTTCTGTGGCACGTCAAAGATATGAAGCAAGTTGATCGTGTGGCCCCTGATCATCTTGTGATCTCCAGACTTGGGCAATAGGGTGTGCCTAAGAATCCAGTTGATGGTTGGCAGCCCTGACAGAAGATAGTGTACTGAGCCAAACTTGAACGTATCAAGTGCTTCATTTGCAATCTCCTTGTACATGTTTGACATTGAGTTGTGGTCCATCTTCTTGGCATAAATGTCCAAGTCATCGTCATGCTCTTCTGGGGCATTAATCAGCTGAGCCCATTCAGCAACTGTAGACTGGTACCTCGTACCCTCTGACATCCATACAATCCTGCCATCTGGCTAGAAATGGGTTGTGGAGTAGAACTGCATGATGAGTTCCTCGTTCCACTTTGTGAGCTTCTGCCCAACAAAGTCCTCTACTCCACATGCCTTGAAGCTGTCCTGCACTCCAGGGTAGTACTCTTTGTTGTCCTTGATGTATTGCCAATCAACCCATCTCATATCATAGACAATTGGCTTCTTGTCTACCAGCACTGTCTCATAAAAGTCTTGTTGCTCCTTGGTGTGAAACCTGTAGTCAACTGCAGCCCTTCTTCTTGAAGCATACGGGTCTGCTTCTCTCCACTTCCGGAGCCCTGAATCTCTCCTGAGTTTCATATCCTCAGCCACAGGATGAGCATCGTTGTGGTCTGGGATCTTGGGCTTGAGCTTTCTAAGAATATTCTCTTCTTCTTCTTCTGCAGCTTCAGACACTGGGGCCTTGTTCTTCTCAGTAGCTGGGATGCTTCTTGTGTTCCTCTTTGGCTTTGGCTTTGGAGCTGGCTTGGCCTTGGAAGCAGCTGCCCCTGTTCTTATGGCATCACCCATCAGCTTGGGTGCTTTAGGTGCTGGTGCAGCTACCTCTTCTTCTTCCTCCTCATCTTCCATGATGGAAGCCTTGCCAAGCACTCTGGCTACAGTTTTCTTCACCCTTTCTTTCCTCTTCTTGCCTTCAGCAGCAACTGGCTCAATGGGAGTGGGCTTCTCAGTTGAAGCTCTGGCCTTTGACATAGGCTGCCTGCCTGCTGGCCTTTTGATCTTCATCCCTGGTTTTATGCCCTGTGCTGGCTCAACTCTCTTGGGTGTGGCTTCCTCTTCCTCTGCCACATAATCTTCATCCTCAGAATATGAAGTTCTCTTCTTTCTCTGTCTGGTGGCAGCTTTAGGCAGATTGCTAGGAGTACTTCTGCTGCCATCATCTGAAGAACTGGAGGGACTAGTGCCCTCACTCATCTGCACTTTCTCTTCTGACATGTTCTGGCTATCACTTTGGTCTAACATGATGAACAAGCTGACTACTGACCCTGTGAATAGTTTATAGATGAGGTAGAATAGATGAGCATCACAAAATGCAGAGATTTTTGCAAAAGAATGATCCAAAAACTTAGTTTTAGTTTCCCACTGAAATCATCTCGGATCTACTGATTTCTAAACTCGGTGATACCAAAGCAGTTTTGGCACCTAAACTAGTGAACTCGGTCAGACCGAGTCACAGTTCGGTGGCACCGAGACTGCTAGGGTTTCACAGAGTTCCAAAATCGGTCACACCGATAAGTAATTCTCAGTCAGACCGAGTCTCACTTGTGCAATGGCATAAGCCAAATCGGTGGAACCGAGTTTTTCAACTCGGTGGGTCCGAGATGGTTTCGGCGGAAACCTAACCCTAAATTTTTTGAATTAAACCTAATCTACGAGTTCATTGACTGGACAGAAGTTTAACAAACGTGGCAAGAATCATGATGATCACAATGTGCTAAGAATTGGATTGGGAATAGCACAAAGATCGAGTCTATACCCTAGTTCGGCGGAGACTCGCTACGGCGGCAACGGCGGGGTTGAATTTCCATTGACAGCGACGGAGACCAGCGACTGGAGGCGGCCGGTGGCGAGGAGACGATCCGGAGACCAAGTTGGCAGAGCAGGCTATCGCACGGGCGAAGGGGTTCGGAGAAATTTCCAAATTTTTGCCCGTGACTATATATAGCCCGACCCTGTCGGTGTGACCGAGTGGAACAACTCGGTGGCACCGAGATGCAAAACTATATACAGTTGTTGCAACTCGGTGTGACCGAATGGTTCAAATCGGTTGCACCGAGATCGAAAACCTAGATCAACTTAATGATCTCGGTAGGACCAAAAGTGGGGTATCGGTCAGACCGAGAATCATAAAGAGGTTTTGGAAGTTTAAGTCTATGACGAATCGAGGATTCCGAGCGCTCCTCACATAGAGTGGTTCGAATCTGACTTGATCAAATTTTGTGATGTAGCATGAATAGAGTTTGAGACGAGAAAAACATAGATAGCTAGAGGAGGTTCTTAGGCATTCTTGTCCATCCACTTGGCAAAAGGAAATAAAACCAAACAATCAAAACAACAAGTGGATGTCCTCGAATGAGTAAAATATGCAACCAGCATGCTCACACAATAAGATGGCAAATGAAATATGTGACAAGGCATGCACAACCAATTCTAGCATCTATCAAGCAATTTGCGATGACAAGGTCATCTATATATGAGTATATTGACTTAGGAGTCAAGTGAGAACACTTGATCATAGGTCATACTCATCGTTTAAGCTCAAGTGGGGTTACCACTTTTACATAAAGCATTGTTGTGTTCACATCTTTAGAGTTGCTTTAGCTCAAGTCTTAGAGTAAAGCTCCCCCTAGATGTGATATCCCCCCTTAGAGGGATGA